>NC_142158.1:13218636-13539090 GCF_024610735.1 Ursus americanus
TCCATTTGTTTCCTTTCGTCTGAGAATGTCTTCAGTTCCCGGCATTTCTGAAGGAGTTTCACTAGATGTTGGATTCTGGGTTGACAATTTTTTTCTTTCACCACTTGAAAGATATTTTGACACTTCATTTTGGCTTCTGTAGTTTCAGACAAGAAATTCACTGTAATTTGAACTGATGTTCCCTGTAAGCAATGTGCCATTTCTATCTGGCTGTTTTTAAATGTTTTCTTTGTTTTTGGTTTTCAATTTAATTAGTTAAAGTTTAATTATGTTGAATCTTGGTATGGATTTTTTTTTTTTTTGTACTTATCTTATTTGGGGGTGAACTTGGCTTCTTGAATCTGTAGGATTATGTCTTTCACTAAATTTGAGAAGTTTTAGCCACTGTATCTTTAAATACATTTCAGCCCTCCATGTTTCTACCCTCATTCGGGGACTCTGATGATACAAATATTAGTTCTTTTTTAATTGTCCCAGGATTTGTTGAGACTCTAATCCTTTCATTGTTAGTTTCATTCATTTTTAAGTCTATTTTCTTTCTGTTGTTTAAATTGAACAAACTGTTGGGACGCCTGGATAGCACAGCAGTTAAGCGTCTGCCTTCGGCTCAGGGCATGATCCTGGCGGTATGGGATCAAGTCCCACATCAGGCTCCTCTGCTGTGAGCCTGCTTCTTCCTCTCCCACTCCCCCTGCTTGTGTTCCCTCTCTCGCTGGCTGTCTCTATCTCTGTCAAATAAATAAATAAAATCTTTAAAAAAAATAAATTGAACAAACTGTTGATTTGTTTTCAATTTTACTGATTCTATCCACTGTCATCTCCACTCAAAACTTGAGTCCATCCAGAATTTTATTACAATTATTCTATTTTCCAGTTATATAATTTCAATTTGGTTAATTTTGTAATGTCTGTTACTTACTTAAGAGTTTCTATTTTTTTCATTTTTTAAAGAGAATTTTAAATTTGTTGAGTATCTATATGATAGCTGCTTTAAAATACTGTCAGATTGGAGCACTTGGGTGGCTTAGTTGGTTAAGTGTCTGCCTTTGGCTCAGGTCAGGATTTCAGAGTCCCGGGATAGAGCCCCATGTCATTGGGCTCCCCGCTCAGCTCAGAGTCTCCTTCTCCCTCTCCCTCTGCCCCTCCCCCTGCCTGTGCTCTCTCTGTATATATAATAAATAAATAAATAAAATATTAGAAAAATAAAAATAAAATACTGTCAGATAATTCCAACAACTGATTCATGCTTTGCCTTTTCTCATTCAAGTTGTATTTTTCATGGCTGTTAGTATAATGAGTGATTTTTTTTTTTTGCATATATCCTGGATATTTTGTATATAATATTAGGAGACCCTTCATCTTATTTAAATCTTTTTCAGCCATCAGTAATTCTATGTAGGTTTAGCATGTAGGTCCTGGATTATTTTATGAGCTGTAGTTCTGATGACAATTTAGTTTTGAGACACTTTGCCAAGTTATTCTGATCAGTTTTATTCTTATGCTTCTGCTGAGATTTTTTTTTTTAAGAGAGAGAGAGAGAGAGAGCATGGTGTGGGGGAGAAGGAGAGAAAAAGAGAGAGAAAGAATCTTCAGCAGCCTTCATGCTCAGCGTGGAGCCTGATGTGGGGCTTAATCTCTCAATGCCCTGAGATCATGACCTGAACCTAAATCAAGAGTCTGAGGCTTAACTGCCTGAGCCACCCGGGTGCCCCATCTGCTGAGATTTTTGACTGATCTTAGCAACTACCACCTGCCCTTTCCAGTGCTATTGGGTGAGAGGTTCAGGAAACACTTGGCCTTAGTCACTGTTGCTGTGATAGATTAAGTCCCTACTGCCCTGCGGACAGGATAGGGACGCTGCTGATGCTGACACTGTGGCCCAACAGGCCCACTACTGCCCAGGGCATGGTGCAAACATCACAGATGCTTCTGCCAAGAGGCTACAGGGCAGATTAAGGATGAGTTCCCGGACCGGCCCTGCTGACACTGGTGCTGGGCATCAGTGCACTTCCCTGTTAGGTCTCTACTGGGCTGTCCCTTTCCCAGCACTTTGACCAGAAAAGTCAGTCTTTAATTGTTTGCTTCTTTTCTATGCTTTTTTGCAGTTCCAACTTGTAGGCCTCTCCTCAATCCACTGTGCCATATTTGGGGGGCAAAAAGAAAATCTAGGAACTCAATTTGGTGTCTTTTCTTAAGTCCTGAGATCCCTAGCCAGTCCACCTTCTTCTTATCTTTTGGAGTCCTATTAGGATTGTATGCTGAATTATTTCTGGAGTGTGTGGTTGTATTTGGAAGAGAGAAACAAGAGAAAATGAGTCTAGAACATCTTATCTAGTCACACATTTTCAAGATATTTTATTGATCATTATTCATGTCTAATAGCAAAAGGGTTTGACAAAACACTTAAAATTGTCTTATTCCTGAAATTGGATCTCTACGTAATAAATTTAAACTGTTAACATGCCATGTAGAAATGTTCATTATTATAATACAAGTTATCAGTGATTTTTTGTCTTTCTCTCAATTCATTCCACACTGTTATTGTTAATTCATTTACTCCTATTTCCTTAGCATCCATGAGAAGAGCACACTGATTTCTACATATGAGCCATGATCAGCCTTTCCTACCAATCACACAGCTTTTCGTGTCCCTTCTCCATGCCTTTCCTTTCCACTAATTCATTTCCTGGTGGAGTGCTAAAGTCAAAAGTGTTGTCATTATCTCAGGAGTTTTTATTTTAATACAAGTTAGGATATGTTCATCCAAAATAATGACTACAGTATTTCAGTGACCTGAAAAACAATTGGGAAAATTTTGAATGATAAACCAAATCACAGATAAAAAGCACTCCATAAATGTTAATTGTTATTAAGGCAAAATGACAGGATTCAACTTTACTTTTGCTTTTTTATTCGATTTTTGAGTTATCAGAGCCATAGGAACCATTACAGACTATTATGCCAAATATTAAAAATAATCTTTCAAAGCCCTCCACCATTGTCAGGTTTTCCTTACAGTATCAGAGGGGTTTCTATATTAAATAATAGCAAATGATTTCAGATAAAATGTTCTTGCAACAGTTAATCATAAAAAATACTTTTTTTACTACATGATGCATTGGTCATTTAGAAAAAGAAAATTCTTGATTAATTTGTCATTATGAAACTTTTATCTGCTTACTATTGACTACAAATATTACTAATATCCCAAACCTTTTTGTTTTAATTTTAAGAAACTCAATTTCCAATAATGGTGTCTTGTCACATTCATATATCAACCACTCTAACCTTTACATCAAGCTGTATTATATTTTATTATACTAACTTATCTGTGCCATAACATCTGTTGGCTAAATGGATCCTAATAGGTAAATAGTCTTAGCTTCATTTTATTATAGGTGTGATTAGTGAAATATTCAAGGAAAAGAATATCCTGAATTGTCAATATTTTTTGAGTGTATATTTATATCCAAGTTTTGTTTTCCCCAATATATGTGGGAAGATGACTTTTTTTTTTTTATCTTCATCGTGTTCTAGCCAACAGTTACTTGTGAATTGGAAAAAAAAAAAAAAGGTCAGACAAATTGAAGGCAGAGGAAATAACTACCAGCTTTTTAGAACAAGTGGAAGTTAATAATTTGAATTGTTTGAGCCTTACGTTGAGAGATGTATATATTCTCTACCATGGAGAACAATCTTCACATGGCACCATTGTGAGTTCAGTTATTCCTTAAATTCATTGATCAGTAGATACTTTTGAGTGCCGCTCCACATCAGAGAACATGGAAAGAACTATGGATCTTTTGGTGAATAAAATAAAGATGGTCCTTACTCTCAGGGAGGTTAAAATTTCATGTAAGAAAGCAATAAAGGAGGGCACATATTGCATGGTGCACTGTGTGTTATACAGAACTATGGAATCATCGAACTTTACATCAAAAACCAGGGATGTACTGTATGGTGACTAACATAATATAATAAAAAATATTATTATAATAAAAAGAAGAAAGCAATACCAAACAATGAAATGGGCAAATAAATGTGTAACTGTAGATTTTGATAGGTATAAATGATGGAAACTGGTAAAGGAGAGTGACAGAAAATATTGGACTGGTATTGGGGAATGGAGAAATGGAGGTTGAGTTTGAGTGGACACTCTCCAGGGCATTACATTTCAGCAGAAATCAAAAAGATGAGAATGAGCTAGACCCATTTACTATCACAAAGTCCTCTAGTTTACCTACAACTATAGCCCTAGAGATTAATATCTAGTGACATTTTTGCCCATGAATATTGATGACTTTTGATGTAAAATAATCTCCATTATTCATTTACATTGGGGGATGGTAGTTAAGATGGTAAAAGAATCAGTTTGCCAAGATCCATCTCTTTTCAGACTAGTCATAGTTTGTAGAATGGCTTAGTGATCAACATGTATTCCATAAAATAGATGTGAAACCCATTATCTTAAATTACCCCATTAAACAATTCTTTCTAGGTCTCAAGATACATATAATTCCATACAGTGCAGGGCAGAGCCTTAGAACAGCTGGTAGGTGTAGAAGTGAAAGTCTCCCTGCACCTCTTCTATTTGAGTAAAATTGAAAAGAAGCAACTTGAGGTCTTTCCCTGGCGAGTGCATAAACTATCCCATAAGCGTAATTTAAAGGACCTCTTTGCTTACTCATTTCTGTCATCCTTTCTTTCCTTAACTGTTGCAATGGGGGGTAAGGGGAGAAAAATCATGGAGAGCACAGGAAACAATGTGGAGAAAATTCTTCTGTATTTAAATCACCACTTTTTAAAATCAGTCTTAATTGGAGGAAGAAAACATGATTTTTGTTTTTGCTTTATTTCCACAAATACCTAATACAGTACTCCATAACAACACAGCAAGTGCTCTGCAAATGACATTATTTTATGATCTTCACAAGTGATGTCTCTGAGCTTTACTGTTCTATCTTTAAAATCTCTGAAGTCCTTTAGGATCCAAATAGTAGCTACGACAATACACTTATATGCCAGTTACTGATATGCACGTTATTTTATTTAACAATAAGCATAACAATAACCCAATACTAAAGATAGTGCCATCTCAATCTACCAATAAGGAAACAGTCTCATAAATATTAAACAACTTGCTGAAAGCCACACAGCTAGTGATGGGCAAAACGGAATTCAAATCCAAGACTGCTTTCCTCACCACATTGCACACAATCAGGTTCTATGGGTTGCATCTGCTCCATGGTTGGCAAATAGATTTTAGTGTTTAGAATAGTTTTAAATTTCAAAAAAATCTGCACAGATGATATAGAGAGCTCCTATAGACTCCCTCTCCCCTGCACCATTTCCTCTATACTTTTTAGCATTTTACATTGATGTAGTCTATTTGTTACAGCTGTTGAACCAATATTGATATATTATTATTAACTGTAGTCCATAAACTACCTTGGGATTTATTCTTTGTGTTATACAGTTTTATAGGTTTTGACAATGCATAAATAACATCATGTATCCACCATTACAGTATCGTACAGAATAATTTCATGGCTCTAAAAATTCTGTGCCTATTTATTCCTGCCTTCCTCCCTCTCTGTGAGTCCCTGACAATGATGGAGCTTTTTCTTGTCTCCATAGTTTTGCCTTTTCCAAAATGTCATGTTGGTGTCATCATACACTATACAGCCTTTTCAGACTAGCTTTTTTCACTTAGCAATATGCAAGTAATTTTCCTCTCTGTCTTTCCGTGCCTTGACGGCTCATTTCCTTTCATTGAAGAATAATATTTCAGTGTATGAATGGGCCACACTTGGTTTTTTCCACTAGCCTGTTGAAAGATTGAGAGCCATCTTGGTGGCTTCCAATTTTTGGTAGAATTAGGAATAAAGCTTATATGAGCATTCATGTGTAGGCTTTGTGTTGAACCTAAGTTTTCAACTCATTTGGGTAATTACCTAATAGTACAATTGCTGAATTATATGTTAAGACAGTGTTTAGCTTGTAAGAAACAGCCAGGCTGTCCTCAAAGTTTCTATACCATTTTTCCTTTTTCAGCAATGAATGAGTATTCTTATCATTCCACATCTTTGGTAGCAGTTTTTTATTATCAGTGTTTTGGACTTTAGCAGTTCTGATAGATACATAGTGGTATGCCATCCTTTGATTTTGCAAATCCTGAATGACATATAATGTTGACCATCTTTTCATGTGCTTATTTGAAGTATATCTTCTTTGGCAAGACATCTGCTGAAATATTTTGCTCACTAATTTTTAATTGGATCATCTGTTTCATTGTCGTTAAGTTCTAAGAACTTTTTATATATGTTTCGGATACAAGTCCTTCATCAAATATGTGTTTTGCAAATATTTCTCCCATTCTTTGTCTTATGTTTTCTTTTTCCTAATGGTGATATTTGTAAAAGAGCATAAGGTTTTCTTTTTAATGAAGTTCGATTTACCAACTTTTCTCTCATAGGTTCTGATTTTGGTATTGCATCTCAAATTTCATCAGCAATTCCAAGGTCACTAAGGTTTTTCCTGTGTCACCTTCTAGAAATTTAAGTATTACATTTTACATGTAGGTGTATGATCCATTTTGATGTAAGATCTGTGTCCATAAGATTGTTACATTTTTGTATGTGGATGTCCAGTTTTTTCAGCAGCAATTTGTTGAAAGGATTATCCTTTCTCCTTTGAATTACCATTACTTCTTTATCAAAGATCTGTTGATTATATTTGTGTGGGTCTATTCCTGGGCTTTCCACTCTGTTCCATTTATTCGTTGGTCTGTTTTTGTAGTTTGTTTTGTTTTGTTTGCATGCTTGTTTGTTTGATTACTATAACCTTACAGTGAGCTTTAAAGAAAGGTAGAATGTCAGTCCTCTGATTTCATCTCCAGAATTGTGTTGGCTCTTCTGAGTGTTTTTTCTTTCCATATAAACTTTAAAATCATTTGTTCATACCTCCAAAATAACTAACTGGAGTTTTTATTGGGATCACATTGAATCTATAGATCAAGTTGGGAGGAACTGGTATTTTAATATTGGATCTTCTTCTCTACGAACCTAAAATACTTCTATAATTATTGAAATCCTCTTTGATTTTTTTTTTCATCAGAATTTTGTGGTCGTCCTCATATAGATCTGGTATATATTTTGTTAAATTTATTTCAAAGTAGTTAATTTTTCTGGTGCTAAAGTATATGGTGTTGTACCTTTAATTCCAAAGTCCCCAACTGTTCATTGTTGGTATCTAGAAAATCCATTGACCGACTTTTTATACTAACCTTGCATGATGCAAATCTTGCTAAAATTGCTTATTCATTTCAGGAGGGTTTTTTTCTTGAATCTTTGACATTTTCTACATAGACAATCATGTCATACGTAAACATAGACAGTTTTATATCTTTCTTCCCAATCTGTATATTTTTATTTCATTTTCTTGTGTTATTGTGGTAACTAGAACTTCTCACACAGTGTTGAATAGGAGTGACGGGAGGCAACATCCTTTGCCTTGCTCCTGACCTTAGGGAGAGAGCTTCTAGTTTCTAACCATTAAGTATGATATTGTCTGTAGGTGTTTTTTATAGATATTCTTTATCAAGTTGGAAGTTCCTGTGTATTCCTACTTTACTGAAGTTTTTGTCATGAATGGATATTGGATTATGTCAAATGTTTTTCCTGCATCTATTATGATCATGTGATTTTTTTTTTTTTTTCCTTTTAACTTATCGAGATGATGGATACTTTTCCCTGGGATGCATTTCAAAATGGTTGCTTTTCTCCTTTCCTGCTGAAATCCTACAAAGACATTTTTTTCCCTTCACCATGAAAAATCTGTGGAACTCCTGGAGATAAGACTCAGACAGATTGCATTTTCTGCTATCATTTCCCTAATTTGTAGGTTCAAGAATGAAAACACAATTAATTGATTAGTACCTCAGTGCCCTTTAATTTACTCCTCATTGGCTTACATTCTGTGAATTTTGTTAGCCTGACTCTGATTCTTATGCAAGTTTGACTTGAGGTATTTTATTTTATTTATTTTTTTTAAAGATTTTATTTATTTATGTGACAGAGAGACAGCCAGCGAGAGAGGGAACACAGCAGGCGAGTGAGAGAGGAAGAAGCAGGCTCCCAGCGGAGGAGCCCCAGATGTGGGACTCGATCCGGAACGCCGGGATCATGCCCTGAGCCTCAGGCAGAGGCTTTAACGACTGCACTACCCAGGCGCCCCTTGACTTGAGGTATTAACTGTCATTCTGTTTCTGATGCTTGAGAACTATTCCTCACACCTGATGGTGGTACTTGGAACTATTGTTGGCCTGTCACCCATGACCATGATCAAATCTGGCAATGACCTAAGTTTACTGAACTTCTCAATCAAGACTATGAAGTTAAAGGGCCATAATCATCTTTACAATTGACCCTTTCAGATTATGAATATTGAATTAACAGATGACAAAAAGACATAAATATTTAATGGATGATAGAATATAAAATCAAAATTGCCATAGGCAAGAAAAACCATAAAAAATAAGATACAGTGTAACTGAGATATATATGAAATTCTGTGTTTTGTTTATTTTGGATTTTTTTTTTAATTGCATCAAACATGGTATAGGGCAGACTTGGTACAAAATTAAAAATTATTAATTGGTTAGTAAATTCAATTTAATCCAGCATGTAACTACTGAAAAAACTACTTGGATAATAATAATATTGGAAGTAAAATGAACTGCCCAAAGAAGAAGACACCCTCTGTGTCTGAAAAGAAATCTTTCCAGAAACACCAACAGCAATCTTCACAAATGTAGAAAGACTCATATGGAAGATAATATAGGCCTATTACCTATTGCTAGATGGCAGAACTTGGAAAAACTCACAGAGAAAGGAAGTATTTGGGACAATAAGAATCAGAGTGGATTCCTACCCCTGATGATTTTGAAGATGAGAATAGATACAGATTTCACATTTGCATTGGCTGTACAATTATGCTAGATAGCATCTAACATTTTTGTTACCTTGTAACATTCTACAATTTTAATGATGCTACAAGATGGATGTCTTCACTGTCATTTGCAATCAAGGATTGTTTAAGGAAAAGCTATAACTCGTTGACTGTAAGCTTTAAGGGAAAACTAAAGAAGCACAATACATATCCAGTACCTAGGTGTCAAATGTAAGATGCTTGCTTTCCAAGGTAAGATCTTATTTGTTGCTCACATAATCTTGTACGGTGTTATTATGGTATCCCATTTTACGTCTAAATAAACCGAGGCTTAGCAAGTCTGCATTACATGTCCGAAGACTCATAGTTAGCAACTTGAACTGCTGAGTTATCTGATTTTAAAGCCCAGGCACTTATTAATCATTACAACTGTTATTCCTCTTCTCTTCTGGTTGTATTCTTAATGGTTGGGAGCATAAGATAATACTTGTCTCCCACAGGTTTGATGTGATCTTATAAAGCTGACTTTCCCGGATACAACAAAAATGTGACCACATAATTTCAGGGCAATAAGAAAATTAAATTCAGAACGAGGCTTGACCGGACACTACCACTTTGGAATTGATACTCCTGGAACTAAAGATTGGTTTGGCACTCTAGGGATTCACTTAAGTTATTGTTCTAATTTAAGTTATTACATTTATGGGCCTAAATTTTATCTTGCTTGTTGGAATCTCTTACATGGACTGTAAAGTTAAACCCCTAATGCATCATGGTTCTCTATTTGTAAAGAGAAAATATTTTGGTTATTTCACAATGGGTACATTTCTACACCTCGGGTCAATCATTATGCCTGCTTTCTGCTGGGTACCTGGTGACACATTTGCATATTGGAGACACAAGGGACATGGAATCTCAAGTTCTGGTTGCTAACTATCCTCCTCAAACTTCAGGAGTAATTTGCACTCCAATTTCTGACTTGTCCGTCCAGTTTCATTTTTATTTACACTTCTGTTTCCAGCTAAACATAAAGTACACTGAGGTACCAATGCTTAGTGATAAAGGGTACAGAATCTACAGCCAGACTGCCTGGGTTCAGATCCTGACTTTATGCTTTTAATCCCTCTGAGTCTTTGTCATCTCACCTGCAAAAGAGGGGTCATAATAGCTCCTCAAAGAGTAAGTAAATCAGTGCATAATAGGGAGGTCTTGCACTTGGTAATAACCCAATAAATAATATATATTATCTTTTTTTGATTCTTATTATTCAAAGTGAGATATGATTACATATGTCAGACCATATGTTTTCTTTTTTTTTTTTTAAAAAACTAACTTTTTTTTTTTTTTTTTTAAGATTTTATTTATTTATTTGACAGAGATAGAGACAGCCAGCGAGAGAGGGAACACAAGCAGGGGGAGTGGGAGAGGAAGAAGCAGGCTCATAGCAGAAGAGCCTGATGTGGGGCTCGATCCCATCACGCCGGGATCACGCCCTGAGCCGAAGGCAGACGCCCAACCGCTGTGCCACCCAGGCGCCCCGACCATATGTTTTCTCTTCTTTGAAAAGAACTAGGTTTTCTTTTCTGTTTCTTCTTTTCTCACTTCCTTTCCAGAAATAGGTTTTCTTTTCTTTGTTTCTTCCTTTCTCACTTCCTTTCCTCTAATCTTTTGTTCCTTCCTTCCTCCTTTTCTTCTTTCCTTTTCCCTTTCTCCTTCTTCCCTTCCTTCCTTCTCTGTTTTTGTTTTTTCTTTTACAAATATTGATTTTGTGGTGAAGCCACTGATGAGACATTCCCACACGTATACCTCCACAATTTCCAACTTATCGGTCCAGCTGTGAACACTGTTGCTCTTGGATCTTGTGAGCTCTCAGAGGATTTCAGGGGAAATATAGAATGTTTTCTTACTTACCACGTGCAGAAGCATGAGCCTCACCTCAATAGAACCGATACGAGCAATTCCCAATTGTTAAGCCACCACAACATCCATCTATTAAGAAGGCACCTATATTGGGATCACGGGAGGGCCAGGGTAAAACATGATCTGCACATCAGCATCTGTTTTCTAATTAGGATGGCTCAGTGGCAATTTCCATCCAATAATTTAGTTAAATTTCATTCCTAAAGTATAAATATGCTCCGAAGGCACATGGGTGAAGTTAAATCAATAACTGCATTATTGTAAATTACTTCATAATTATATATTGATAAACAGAATAAGGTTATATGATATCCATTTGCCATATCACTTCATACCTCAGACAACTTCGTAGAAAATTGCATTCTTACATTGTTTTCAAACAGCTTTGCTTTGTACAAAATGCATTTCAGCTCATATTAAAGCAATACAATTTCAGCATAGCATTCCTTGTTTTGTTTAGATTTTCAAACCATATAAACTCAAGGTGTCTGAATTAAATGTCCTCGGAGAATTAGATGTGAAAAAAAAATTAAGGACTTTTAAGACAAACATTGCATTCTCTTCTGGTTTTAGGCCTGGCTAGAGAATACTGGGAGACTGTAAGATATTCAGATATTACAAGTCAACCTGCTTCCCATCTATCCCAAAACCCCTCAGCTTAGATTGTTTTCCTTATCTACTGATCTCACTTCTATCTGAGGTCTCTTCCCTCCATGTGCTATTTGTCATATACTTATTTATGCTGACTGTGTGCCCTAGAACATTCACAATCATCTAATATAAAATATTGTGTCCTGGGTGGAGTGGGCTCTGAGCGGCTATGCTGGGTAGCTGGTCAGTGCTGGGGGCTGTTGGGGTCTGATGGGCTGAATAGAGTCTTGAGCAGGCAGATGTCTTAGACGTGGCTGGGAGCAAGGGTCTCCATGTGCCAAAGATCATTCCAGGGCCAGAAACAGTTGGATGAGAATGAGGTCGGCCATCTGGAGACCTCCAGTTGGTCCCCGGGCTCCCTGTGCAGCCAGTTCTAGGGGAGGCTGCCCCTTGAGAGCAGTCAGCCTCAACCTCTGGGTAGGAGTCCCCCAGAAATGCCTGGAAACCCCAGAGCCAGGGCTTCCAGGCTGTGACTCGCTCGGCTAAGAATGCCTTGAGTGGCATGTCCTAGAGAATCTAGCAGTCCTGCCAAAGTGGCACCAAGTGGCTGTTGGCAACCCAGGTGAGAGCCAGGAGGAGGAGGAGAGGGGTACAGAAGGGCAATAGCCCCCCGTTCACAACCTGAGCCAGAAGAGCACCCACCTGTCTGAAGCTGCCCCCGCCCTCTCAACCCTGGACCTGTGGATGAGGGAATATCACCCTCTATCCAGACAGGCCCATAAGCATACCCACTGCAACCTTCCTCCAGGAGGGAGATGGCCTTCTGGAGTCCCTATTCCTTGACAAAACCCCTCTGCTCCCCAAGTGAGTCTGACCTAGAGCCTTTGGGAGCTGGAATTCAGCATCTCCAGGAGCTGTCACAAGAACTGGTTGGGGCCATTGTAACTGAAGAGACCAGGGACATGACTGTTTCTTTCACTTGTGACTGAGGACAGTGCCTTCAGGTAATGCCCTTCTCCCAAGCACTTTTCTGGGGTTCTTCGTCTCCCTCCTCTTCCTCATGCATGAACATGTGCAAGAAGGGAGTCTTTTCTGGAAAACCCCACAGAGCTGATGGACCCAGCAGGTAGAAAGCTTGCAAGTCTTACCTGCCTGGAGCCAGAGCCGCTGACCCTACTGACCCCATCATTAACTGAGTATACGAGGCCCCCAAGCAACTGGGCCCACCTTCCAGCTCCACATTTTGGAGGGAAGACTATGGTGTTCCCCATTGCTCTGCTTTGAGCACAGTGAAGGACCAGAAGGGAGCTCTGTATTGCAGCACACAAGCCACATCTGACCACCATGCCGTCACATCAGGATCTGTGCATCCCTGCAAGTCCCGAGGAAGCCCAAGGGTCGGCAGTGCCCTTGGACCACTGCTAACAAGGGCCCAGGTGGAGGCTGCTCGGGGGCACTGCTCTCCTGCTCCAGCCACATCTGTTCCTGCCAGTGACATCCTGACCCAACCTGAGAGTGACGGGGAGAAAAGTGGGGGCAGTTGTTCACTCTGTTCCTCTTTTGGGCTTGGAAATTCATCCCCCACTCCAGCATTGTTGAAATTCATCCCCCACTCCAGCATTGTTGAAATTCATCCCCCACTCCAGCATTGCTGCTGTCTCATTTGCAGCATGAAGCACAGGTGCCAGAAGGAATTGGGCAGCTCTGAGCTGTGTACCCGGGAGTGGGATCTTTCAGAAATCGTCCCCTATGTTGCCAGTGCCTACACTCTAGGGAACCCAGCTGCTGTCCTTGCTCCTCCCACCAGAGTTCTGCAAGAAGGGCTGGGAGAGAATTCCAGGCCCTAAGACCTTGGGCCCATGGGTACCTATTTATACTCAGCACAGGGCACTGTGGGTGTGCAAAGAGGGGTAGCACTATTCAGTAGTGATTTCTGCCCTTGATGACTTATTTAAGAAACCTGCATTGTCATTTTATTAAAGAAACCAGCATGTGACTTCCCTAGATAACACTGCTTTTTCATAGTAAAGACTCTTCTTCCATAAAAATAAAACAAAACAAAATAAAATAAAATAAATAAAATAAAATTCTGTCCTATTTCCAGTGAACGTGGCTCAATTTTTGGTTGAGAAAACGTGATGACTGTAATATACCTACTAATTAATGTGTCGCTTGTCTTTTAATCGGAGCTTATGTTCACGGCTTGGGTATGTCCTTGGTATGACACCGTTCTATGCTGACTTTGTTCCTCTCTGCAAAAAAAGACACTGGGAGAACGTGTGTGTTTTAGGTGCAGTCAAACTTGCCCTTGAATCTATTTTCATCATTTGTTAGATTTTTTACTGTAACCAAGTCATTTAACCTCTTCCTATATGGCAGGGAGATAATACTCCTTCCTCTCACCAAATAACATTTAAATGAGATTATATGTTTATGACTAGTCTTGGTCCTTAACCCTTAGTGGACACTCAATATATGGTAGGGATTATTGTGGAACAATATTATTATAAGTTCATTATGTAAAAGCAATGATCTTTCTGTTCCTGATCACACTGTTTATCTCACCAGGTCTCCTCTTAAAATATTGGTCATTATTTCTGTGAAATGAATTTATAGTTAGTGGTATTTTGTGTGATCCTAAAACAGTATTTCTCAACCATCTGTGACCATCCATTAGTTCCTTTCCCAAATTCCCTGAGCCAGAAACTTCAGGGATGGCTCTGTTTCTGTACCCCACACAGAAGTCCTGAAGTGAAATATGGTTAAGAACGACCAAGCTAAACATCTGAATAGGATTTGAAAGTAATATCTAAAGAAAATTTGCTTTCCTTCATGGTAATTTGCAGGGATCTTCAAGGAAATTTGCAGTATCAGTGTTTGGAATTGGAAACCTGGCTCATCAGATGTCCTGGGTCAGATCGTTTCTAAGCAGTAGAGAGTAAAAAGATAGTGTTGTACAGATTCTGAGTCCTCCACACATGTCATTTTCGTGCAAGTGACGTCTAGGGACAATGAACAGTAAAAACACCTTCTAAGCGCAAATCCTCATGGTGGTGGAAGTGGGAATTTTGCTTTGACAGACAGGCCCACCAAAGTTCAGAAGCTCATTGCTATTTGTGTGACTTGGCCCTACTCTTTTGCCTGAGCCACCACTTGGGAGAACTCCCTCCTTTATCCTAGCCCTCACTGTCTTAAAGATGGTTCCCTTAGAATCACGGAACCACCCAAGGTTTTCTCCTTAGTTTGCTTCATTGTAAAACATTACCCATTGTGAACTGTTGGTCAGCAGGTTATTCTTCTCACCCTACAGCCCTGTTAAGGAGAAGTGGAAGAAGTGGAAGAAGTGGAAATGAGGGTGATGATGGTGTTTGGATTACATCCACCATTGATTTGGTAATTAGCTCTAGAACCATGCATAGATAGAATCGTAATCTCTGTGTATTCAGCCCATTATATTTTCCAGCTTCCTGTTCTATTCAGACTTCAAATACATGGAAGTATTTTCTGAAATCTAAATTGATATTCTGAATGATTCAGGACATGATGCCTCAAGCCATATCCAAGAAAAGAGAAAAGTTGTGCTTAATGAGCAATTATCCACTTAAATTGAAGAGAGGTGAGAAAGGAGCTCAGTGGATAGAGAAGATGAACCTAACAAGTAGCCTTTGCTCACCTCTGTGATAAATCGAAAATCCTGACATTTTGAATAGTTTTATTTGCACAATTAATTTACAATTACCTGGATAATCTTTTAAAAAATAATTGAGCGCTTGCATGATTTTGCATTAATTTCTCTTGATACCTCATAAATGCAAGAGGATTTGCATTTGAGATGCATAAAAAATGCAAATCACATCTCTATCTCTTCTTAACCACCAAAAGGCTTATTTATGATCATAACTTTTTTCAGTATCATTCTAACTGTAATGCACCATTAAGAAGGTCACACAGAACATTTACAATGTACTCTAGAAAGGAAATCTGGCATTAGTGGATTATTGCCTTCTGTATTATGTGGGTAGGAATTCAAAATACGTTACTTGAAAAATGAGGACATGCTTTAAGATTAAGGATTAATTAACCAATTCATTCATTTATTCACCCACATCCATGTAACAAATATTTATTGACCATCTCCCTATGAGCAAGGAGCTGTTCTATCTGGAATTTTATCAAGAAACAGGACAGACAGGGTTTCTCTTCTCATAGGTCTTACATTTTAGTGAAGAAAGTGATCAAAATAAGTAAACAAACAAGAAAAATATCAGGCTTAAGTAATCCAGCAGAAATGACTTTATTTTTAAACCAAAACTCACCATGCCCAAGTCTAAAAAGGAGTCATAAAAACATGTTTTTAAAACTAGTTTTTAAATGTTGCCTCCATGTTAAAATTGTTCATCTCTTCTGTTTTTATAGGAAAGTCACTTAGCCCTGTAGTATTCAAAGGTGAGAAAAGTCGTGAAAAATAAAAAATGTTGGACTAATTGGTATTAAGCAAACTCTGGTGGAAGAAGCTCCTTTAATGGTCTCCTGACATCAGGGTCATCTAGGTCAGGAATCAAACACCTTTTCTCTTGTTTGCTGACTGCTCTCCTTACTCATTTTATCACACGCACTTACTCGGGTCACCTAAGTGGTTACCAATCTCCTTTGTTCTCTTTTTCTAAGAGGGCACTTCTTTGTCCCTGGTGACTCAAGAGAAGTCAATTATTTTTGACAACTGCTGCCCAGACAAAAGCAGAGATGATGGAAATGTTCAACACTTGGAAATACCTAGATTCCAAGTGTTGGGATTTCTAGGAGCTTGAGTCAGTTAAAATCTATCTTATTTATGTATTGATTTTTTTAGTGAGAAACATCAGTCATGTAAATGAATGCCAAACCAATTCTCAGAAAGAAATTGCTTTGATATGGTCCACCCTTAATCAATGAAACTGGTATTATATATTTGCTTTACATATCAAGGAGGTTTGAGGATCATTTTAAGGATAGGTGTTACTCTATTTCAGCCAAAATTCTCTTCCTGTTACTCTGAGTCAAATGTCCTATACATGGGTATACCAGTTCTCAAATTTCTGCAACTGATTTAAAAACTATGCAGACACCTGTGTATTTAGGAGGCAAAATCTGTTTTTGGAACTCATAAGAGCTACTTATATAAAGTAAATAGAATTTTTTAAATGGATAACGTAACATTTAGACACAAAAGTATCTTTAAAAGTAGTAACATCGATATTAGTACAAGCAATGGGCCCAACTCTCTAGAGTCTATATTTTGAAGACCACCTGTGGTAACGTGTGGTAGTCATCTGTAGTCAACAAGCAATGTTGAAAGATGGGAACTGGACAACATGCGGTACTTGTCCATGTCCTGTAATACTGTAATTACCTGATATGGCCCTGTGCAGGTTTTTTTTTTTTTCCTAGTAGTGAAAGATGTCTTAATAGAACATCAGCAGACTCCTTGATGCAAGGTCAGACACAGGGGCCAGCAAGCAAAGGTGGAGAAATTGAAAGCACAGATTACATATGGTACACTTTACAGGAGAAAGATGCCCTCTATTATTCCCTTTTGAATATATGAAAGGTATGAAAGAGATGATTCCTAGATTCCTTTCATATCACAACCTTGTGTTTTTGTAGATACATATCTGTTCTTTCAGTGCTTAGCCTGACCGACAGTGGCCTCCTCCCTCCTTGAGAGAAAAGGACATAACTGATAACTGATTAATTACCTGTATGTTGTACAGTGCCTGGGAAAAAAAATGCTTGTCAAACTAAGACGATGATGAAATGAGTTAATTATAACAAATATGAAATTCCTATTCATAATGAAGTCACTTTTTCCCAAGGATAAACAGTAGTATATTATGCTGGTGTCTTTTGTTTTTATTTAGTCCCTATTCCAGGTATACATTGACACATGTTTGTTCAAATGTGTGAGCCTTGACACCCTGTTGGGCTCTTTGGCCAGGAAAATCAAATATATTTGCCTGTGTGTGGACTTACTTAACAGACATTCCACCATAAACAAAGAGCATTATACTCTTCTGTATATGTACAACTACCAATTTGGAATCTGAAGTTTTGCTTTTGATCGTTTTTGTGGTACCTCTTGTGGTACCCATGAAATTCTAAAAATTTACAAGAGTTACATATAGAAAATTCAAATCCTGAGAAAGTGTGCTGGAAGAGAACAAGGATATTTAACAATGATTTGTATATGAACACCATCATTTTATTTTCTGTAAAAAGAAAAGTACCCTCTAAGATGTCATTTGATAAATTTCATCTTCTTTAGGAAGTCTTCCCTGATACCTTACCTGCTGCCTCCACACACACACATATCTCTATCACACACTCTTGGCTCAGTTGTGTGTCCTTCTTCCACAATTTTCTACACTGCATATCAGGTGGGTCCTTATCATACTATCTACATCACAGTGTGGTTATCTGTTTATCCATAGGTCTCCCAATTGACCATAAACACCTAAAGTGAAAAGACCAGAGCTTATTCATGTCTGAATCCTTCATTTTTATCACAATGCTTTGCTCTCAGTAAGCTCTCGAGAGATGTGTGTTGCATTGAATTAAAATGACTTTCACTTAGGTTTAACAGTAGACTACTCATTGCTTACCCAACTTACTCAGGGGACAAGTCTCTGGTGTCATTTTCATTTGCATCCTGGCCATGATTTGGACTACTGTCAATATCACGGAATACAGAAAAGCAGACTGAGCTATGATGAGCCAAACTAACTATACATAAGATATCCTTATTAGCAAAGAGTCCAGGCCATCAGACTAGTTAATTGTAGCTTATGGTTATCATGGAAATGTGGTTATGACTTTGACATCAATTTTTCTTACCAAAACTTCCTTTCACTTTAAAAATATTTATGATATAACAATTACAAAAATAACTACATTTAGTGAACATTTCCAGTATTCCAAATACCTAGATACATGAGATTACTATTTCAGTTAACTGTACAAATAATATTATTAGATAAAAGACTTCTACTATTTGTCCGTTTTTAAAGTATTTTGGCTTGTATTTAAAAATAAATGACAGAAATGAGAAAATTGCATAATTCCAGGCAAAATTCTTTTTAACACCAGATTTCTCAACTAAGATTTTGTTGTTGTTAATTCATCTTTCTATCCTCATTGCTGGTGTACAGTGAATGCTCAGAAGTAACTAGAATTCATTTAGAGTGTACAATATGCTAAACCACACTATGATGTGCTGCCTTCCATCAAATCTCTTACCACTAAATCTTTCTCAAAAATCCTCGCAATAGTCCTTTGCAATAGGTGAGTTTATTATTTGAGTCTTGAGTTTAAAGTAACTTGATGAAGGTTAAATTAAGAACAGGAGTTATCTTCTTAATCATCTCTAGCCATAAATATTTGTTGAATAAATCATCATATGCATTTTGATCAAGCATGTGCTTATTTTAAATAATACATCATTTTTTCCTTAGTCCATAGTATTTTTTGATCATTTGAGAAAACGTAAGAAAACAACACAAAAGGGAAAGATGAGGTGTCTGGGTGGCTTAGTTGGTTGAGCAACCGACTCTTGATTTCAGCTCAGGTCATGATCTCAGGGTGTGAGATAGAGACCTCAGTCCAGCTCCAGGCTCAGTGGAAAGTCTGCTTGAGTTTCTCTCTCATTCTCTCCCTTTGCCCCTCCCCCCGCTCCTGTACTCTCTCTCTCTCTCAAAATAAAATAAACAAGTCCCAACACACACACACACACACACACACACACACACACACACACAGAAGGAAAAGAAGGAAAGCTGAAAAGACAGAGAGGACAGACGGTAAGAGAGAGATGGAAGGAGAAAAAGAAAGGTGGACAAAAAAGAGAATAATCATCATAAGCAAGAAATGATGCCTGTGATGCAACAGATTATAATTTTTTAAGTACCTGAATTTAGAAAAATGAGTGGTGTACTCTACTATTGACGATTTGAAGGAAAACTAGCTAATAGCACGTCTTTATTTTGCAGATGTTTATTTGATGTAAAAAATATGTTCTGAACATTCTTTAGTGATTCTTTCCTTTGGAGGTCTTTGGTTATAGAAACCTGTCTTAAAACTTGTATTACTCTGAATATGTAGAAAGCCCAACGGTTAAAAAAAAAAAAGTGGAATTTTTTGGTTCATAAATAGTGAATAATTATCACCGAGTAAGCCAGTTTACTTCCTGTTGGAATCTGGGGTAAGTTTGCCTATATAACTATATGAAGAGCAAAAATATTCTCAAAATCTTTCTCTCAGCATTCTAGAAAAATCCAAATGGAAAGGAGATCGTCTGTACCAGAAGTAAGAGATAACTATTCCTAAAAATAGTAGACAATAAATATGAGTGAAAGAATAAACAAATGAATCACAGTTGCCTGTAGTTGGGGAGTGGTCAACCTTGTTGAATGGGGAATAGCACTACACATGAACTACTAGTCCTTGGGTCTTCCTTGAGCTCCTTCTATTAACTTAAGCAAAATATAGGTACCCACTTGCCTCATGGGTAAAACATTGCCGATAGCATCTGCCATGTTTTTCCCATTGGTGTTTTTATGAGTTGCATAGATTAATATACATGGATAAAATTCATGAAAATAGTTATAGACTAGATAGTTAGCATATACTTAATTAGTATGAAAATAAAATAAAAATAGCATAGGAGACTAGGTATTTATTAACAGCTAATAAATTAAGTATTAATTAGAACAGTATTATGTCTCATCTAAAAGTATAGTTTTGGTAAGTAGAAATCCCTCAGGGCTGAACATTTCTCTAATTGATAGCAAGAATTCAGAATGTTAACTATTTAAGTATATGTAGGGTGGCTTTCCTTTTCTTCGTGATATTGCCTTGTTTATCCCTCTGATTTATCATCCCATCCCACTTTAAGCAGGCTATGCACTTTAATGCTATCTTGTTTATGGGAACTAATAAAAGAAAATTCTTTGCAATGGGAGATTTGCTTTATTTAAATGCAAATTAAAACTATATTCTTTCAGTTACAGGCCAAAGATTATAAACGCATGCTGTTTAACAATTTCAGGCAAAAGTAAGGATGCTTTTCCTTCCCCATAATCTAATGAAATTGATTTAGTTCTTGTAAAATGGTGTAACTAATTGAGCTGTGACATTTATACTATCTTATGTATGTTTTACGCTGCTTCTTAAAAGAGACAGTAATGTTTATATAAGAAATGGAAAAGACAAAATTGCTAGACTAGTAAAGAAATCGACTAATTTGAAATTTCAGGAGAATCTTTCTGCTTTACTGTTCAACTGCTACAATCAAACAAATATAGTAAAAAGAGGATGTGGTTCATATATACGATGGAATATTATTCAGCCATCAGAAAGGATGAATACCCACCATTTGCATCGACATGGATGGAACTGGAGGAGGTTATGCTAAGTGAAGTAAGTCAAGCAGAGAAAGATAATTATCGTATGGTTTCACTCGTATGAGGAATATAAGGGATAGCCTGGAGGACCATAAGGGAAGGGAGGGAAAACTGAATTAGAAGAAGTCAGAGAGGGAGACAAACCATGAGAGACTCTGGACTCTGGAAACCAAACTGAGGGTTGAAGAAGGGAGGGGTAGGGGAGGGAGGTAACTGGGTGATGGGTATTAAGGATGTACTATATGTTGGCTAATTGAACATAACAACAACAACAACAACAAAATGGTTGTTCTTCTGCCCTCTTTAGTGTATCTGTAAAATCATTAGCCATTAGGAAAATTCAAATCAAAACCACACTGAGATACCACCTTACACCAGTTAGAATGGCAAAAATTGACAAGGCAAGAAACAAATGTTGGAGAGGATGTGGAGAAAGGGGATCCCTCTTACACTGTTGGGAATGCAAGTTGGTATAGCCACGTTGGAAAACAGTGTGGAGGTCCCTCAAAAAGTTAAAAATAGAGCTACCCTATGACCCAGCAATTGCGCTACAGGGTATTTACCCCAGAGATACAGTCATAGTGAAGAGAAGGGCCATATGCACCCCAATGTTCATAGTAGCAATGTTCACAATAGCTAAACTCTGGAAGGAGCTGAGATGCCCTTCAACAGACAATGGATAAAGAAGATGTGCTCCGTATATACAATGGAATATTACTCAGCCATCAGAAAGAACGATTACCCAACATTTGCAGCAACATGGACAGGACTGGAGGAGACTATGCCAAGTGAAATAAGACAAGCAGAGAAAGACAATTATCATATGGTTTCACTCATTTGTGGAACATAAGAAATAGCAAGGAGATCAGTAGGAGAAGGAAGAGAAGAATGAAGGGGGAGTAAACAGAAGGGGGAATGAACCACGAGAAACTATGGACTCTGGGAAACAAACTGAGGGTTTCAGAGGGGAGGGTGGTGGGGGGATGGGTTAGCCCGGTGATGGGTAGTAAGGAGGGCACATATTGCATAGAGCACTGGGTGTTACATGTAAACAATGAATCATGGAAAACTGATGATGTACTGTATGATGACTAACATAACATAATAAAAAAAATTTTTTAAAAAGAATTAGTAATCGTTACCTCGAAAGGACCCTCTAAGAATAAGTACAGTAACTTGCCAAATGGATTTAAGTTTTAGAGAGTCAAAAAAGGAGCCTAGTCAGTCTCTGGAATCAGATAAGGCCAATTTCCTTCCTTTTAAGCTCACATTAGCAATCATCAGATTTTAAGAAAAGGATTCAGAAATCGGGGAGGCAAAGAAACAGAAGTAAATACCTTGCCAAGAAGGATCACAGTTGTGCTTACCTAGGCCATGTGATTAAGAAAATGAAATGGGCCAAGAATTAAGTAAAAAGTGTCTGAGTGTAATTTTTTTTCCTGTTCCCATCTTAGGATTCTAAATAGAACATGGTCGTCAGAGAGAGAGAGAACTGTACTTCTGCTCTCTTAGAGCTTCCGTTCTGGAACTGTGATTATTTCTACTTCCAGTCAAAAACTACTTATTTCAGGTGCTACCATTTCATCCTTTCACATATTGGAAGGCGCATTTTCTCTAATTATGTTCTTAAATGCGATTGCTTATGATTGACTTTGAGGCCCATGGGAAAAGATCTTCTGGTACTATGAAACAGTAACTCACAACAATAGTACGATGACCCAGCCACTCCTTACGTTGCTTTACTTTATATCCCCTACGTAGAGGCAAGGTTTTGTTGTTACTTATGTAACAACAGGTAGTGATTAAATAGAATGGATTACTCCTACCTGGGCAATGTGAATAAGATTATTTAACGTTAAATATATAAGTCGATGAAAAACATGGAAGAACATACTCAGAATCCAATTTCACAGAAGAGTAACAAAAAATAGTGTTCCCTACAGTCTATTCAAATTCCATTTTTGCTAGGAGGTCAATTCTATAGAAAGCTGATTGTGCAATAATTAGAGAAAGCAAGGTACTTTATTTCTTTTGCACAAATAACTCGTGAAAATGTTAAAAAGATGGAACAAATTCAGTAAAATAATGCTCTTCCAATTTGCCTGGCCCCCGCCGCAAGCAACGTTTCTTAGCTTTTCTGCTCTATATTTTTATATGATATAGATACGATGTTTAATATAGTGGTATTTCTTTTTATGGCATTTCCTACAAAAGTATTATAGTTAAAAAGTCTGAATTTTTAAAAATTCTGTACCTAAAAATGAAATAAAAATGGCATTTCTAATAACCACATTACACAGTGTAAATAATTAATAAGATCTAGTCCAATCATTCTGAGAACAAATATCTTGAATAAGAATGAGGAATATTTCCCAAGTGTTTTCCATTCTAATGTTTAAAGAGGTTCGTGTTTGTTTTGAAAGTTAATCCATTGATTATCAATTGGGGAAAACATCCTTTTGCAGTCCGTAGTAATTGACAATAGCTAAAGAAGCAATTAAATGCTTCAAGAAGCTCATTTAGGCAAAAGAAAAGAAAAAAACTCCTCGGATTTATTGTAAAGCCACTATTGGGCTAGACACACATATTATTCGACTAACTCACATTGCAACCCTATGAGTTAGGTGTTATTCCCCACCCCCAATATTTATCCCCCCGAATACATACAACCACCAAGTTTCTTGATGAGGAACTAAAAGTCAGAGAGATTAAGTAACTTGCTCGAATTTCATGAGGTGGACCTGAAAAGAAGATCAGGCTTGAAAGCCCAAGCTCTCTATGCAGTCAGCTGTTGGACAGTTAGGATCAAATGATGTTGAATGTAAAATAGGGAAAATGTTATAGGAAAATGTTATAGGAAAAATGTGAGTTCTTATTTTCACTTTCATGTAGTGGTTCTGTAATTCTTGGTAAGAGGATGTACAGAACCTAAAGTAATAGCCTGCGTTATAGTGTAGATTTTGGATTTTTCAATGTATGAGTAACAATTGCATCTTTGGGATGTTCCAATTGAGGAAACATTTCTGAGCAGACTTTTCCATTTCTTTACCTTGTGAGTCAGCTGGGAATTCACTAGAATTTGCCTGTTTAGACACAACTGCTATATGCATGGCAACGCCATTTCTTGCTGCTCTGACTCCTTTTATTATACTGCATGACTGGAATTTTAGGTAGGGAGAAAAAAAAAGAACCATTTCCCTAAATTAGATGAACCTTTGCACCTTTGGCAGCTCAAGTTAATCCCAAAACTGCCCTGAAGATGGAGTGGGATCTGGGGCATAAGGACTCTCCACCAGGTTGAATTAGAAAATTATATCCGAGTAGAATGACAACCAGAGAGAAAAACATAAGCATGTGCATGAAAAGATACAAGAGCTTGAAGAGATATAAGAGTTGGCTGTAAGATTCAAATGAGCTATAATAAAAGTATCTGGTTGGATCAGATTTGGGGGGAAAAAACGTTGTTATTAATGAGTCCAATACCCCAACTGATAGTTGCAAAAGAAGTAGATTGGCAGAAGAACTCGATAGCTGCACATTACTCCTTGGGAAAGATAAGGCACAGTGAGAAACTCAAAAAAATGCTAATTAAAAATGTACAACATTTTGATTCAACAATTCCGTAAATTACTCAGTGCTCACCATGGTAAATGTAGTTACCATCTGTCACCATACAACATTATTAAAATATTATTGACTATATTCCCTACATTGTACTTTTCATCCCTGTGACTTATTTATCTTATAACTGAAAGTTTGTGCTTCTTAATCCCTTTTATCTATTTCACCTATCTCCCCATCCACCTTCCTCCTGGCAATCACCAGTTGGTTCTGTATATTAAAAAAGCAATAATTTTATATATATAAATAATATATGTATGTAATATATATAATATATAATGTATATATTATGCATATAATATATATAATATATTATATGGTGTATATAATATATAAAATATATACACTATATAATATATATGCATATGATATGTGTATATATACATATGAGGTATATGCATATATATGTGATCACATATAATAATATAGTATATGATCATATATAAAGAAATGTATATGTGTTATGTGTAATATATTGTATATTATATATAATGTGTATTTAAACCTAAGTTCAGTCACATAGTGTTCTATATCTTATACCACTGGTTAATACTTGATTTTGATATAAAGATTAGTTGAAGTGGCATAGATACACTAGAATATAGTAAACACGAAGAATTAACAGCAAAATATTAAAACCCAACTAAACAGAAAAGGAGTAGATGACAAGAAGGAATACATATGTCATTAATATTTATGAGTCATAATCATTCAATATAATATAATTGCCCAATAAGGGTGTTCTTAATGAATGTTTGAATTATATATACAGTGAATTAATTTTCAAAATTTGCATTTAGTATACCACAAAGATTCATATGTTTTGAAAATACATGGTAATATTTATTCTATTAAGACATTTGTAAATCGGTTTAGTTGAATGTATACACTCCTAATTTAAGCAAAAGCATAGTTTCTATAGACTTTATGAAAAATAATTTGGGATGTTATTTATTTAAAAGTGAAATATGAAATTATGAATGCCTTGATTTCATTCTAATTATTTCAAAGGAAAGAAGGAAAAGAATGCAGGGAAAATGTGGGTCTTTTTATGGCTTAATTAGCATTATAGTATTGCAAATCCTTTTTCCATGATTTTCTCAAATTTTGCAATTACAGAATTGTTTTTGGGTAGTCATACAGAAATGATTAAAAGAGTAGAGAAGAGGATCAATAGAAAAAGATTAAAGGGACTGTCATTTTTCAGCCTAAGGAAGAGAGAGAAGGCTGAAAGACTTCAAATATATGGGGTTTTAAACATTGGGTGGTGATTAGTTGCTATTAATTTATGTCAACAAAGGAGGAGAGGAAATACGTGAGACTGCATCATGAAGAATTTAGATTAGACACCAAGGATATCTGACTATGGAAATAAAGAACTACGGAATGCTGTTTGTTTGGGGATTCAACAGTTACATTCAAATGTCCTCAGCACAATGTATGGATCTTCCATACACACTGTTTTCCTATGAAACTTTACAGGACATGTGTTCATTACACTAAACTTGAAAACACAGAAAAACATAAAGCAAAAAGTCACCTTTATGCTCATCCCTCTAAAAGAATTCATGTTAGCATCACGTATGTATTTTTCTTGCAAATACTTTGTCAAAGTATTGATATATTTGTGTGTTAAAAATTTAAAAATCACAAAACAGAACTGTCAAAAACCATATAAAAAAGAATATAAATAACTTCCATTGTTATACGTATTCCCTTTTCAATTAACATAATGTGATGTAATGAGGAAATTTCTCTCATCACCTACTGCTTTTGAAAACATAACATTTCAGGGGCATCTGGGTGGCTCAGTTGGTTGGGTGTTTGACTCCATTTCAGCTCAGGCCATGATCTGGGATCCTGAGAGGGAGCTCCCCTCTCAGCGGGGAGTCAGCTGGACGTTGTCTCTCTCCCTCTGCCCCCCTCCCCTCCCACTCTCTCTCTCAAATAAATAAATCTTTACAAAAAATGAAAACATAATATTTCATTTTATGGATATGCCATAATTTATTTAATCAATTTATTCTCGAACCTTTAGATTATCCCATTTTGTAATCATCAAAAGAAGCACTCCTGGTGTCCTTTTGAGTATATTTTTAATCCATTCCTGATTATTTCCTTAACCTATATTTCTCCAGTTAGAATTACTGGAGCAGAGGGTCTGAGCAATTTTAAGCCTTTTTACAAATCTTGACAAATTGTTCTGCAGCACAGATATATCTTGTTAATGTCACCATTTTTAAGTAACAAGTGACTGAAGATCAAAGTAACTATGTTTCCTCGTATTTAGTCCTGTACTGGGGAACCATGATAGACTTTAAACATTATTTTCCAGCAGAATTTTTTGTTTCCACTTAGAAAAAAGAACACACGCCTAAAAGGACCTTAAACCCTGACATCAGTGGAGGTTTACTAAACCGTATCAATAAGATCATGTCATTCTCAAGAAAAGCATGTTTCAAATAAAAAGGAAATGTCAGCCTTGAGCGTTTTTATTAACAACCCTCTCCCCAGCTTACCTTCGGACTCAGCTTTGGCTGACCACTTCTTCCGTCTGGTTTATTTGTATTAGAAATAAGTGGATTCATTAGCTAGTGCCACTGGTGGGGAGGCCAGGCCTGTGAGTGTCCAGTAACAGATAATCGTTGTACTTATCATGGGGTGACTGATGTTTACTTTGTTGATGGCCGCAGGAGCCGATGTAATCGGAGATAGGTCTTTGTTTACTTCTTGTTTTACTGATAATGCTGACCCATTTGAAACCAGTGAGAAAGAAAAATAAACATTCGGGAATATGGAACTGGTAGTGACTCCTCCCTTGGTGACTATCTTGGAATCTCTTCAAAGGCTTCTTTTAACCCACTCTTGCCCCAACAAAAAACTTTATCTTGTCTTTCTTCTCCCAATTAAACCCAAAGTCATCAACATCCAACCAAATAAAAAAAAAAGCACATTAAAAACATCAAAGACTAAAATGATGACTTAAGGAGAGTTTTTATCTGGCACCGAGTTTTCTGGGTGCTCAAGTGTTTGGGGTCGGCTATTTGCTAATGACGTGTATTTATAACTGAGCCGGTCTACAGCGATTGAAATACTCCTTTAGAATGTTACGTTAGATTTTTCCACACTGGCTTGTTTGTTCCATACTTTTGGATAGGTTGAAATGATTTTCTTCTGGACAATATGAAAGAAAGATGAAGTGAGAGAAACATTTTTTATAACTACTAATAACATCTTTCATGGAAATGTATTTTTGTGCCACACAAAATTTATTTTATTAAGCTATTGGTTACATTATCTTAATAATCTACACAGCAGAGAAACATTTTTTATAACTACTAATAACATCTTTCATGGAAATGTATTTTTGTGCCACACAAAATTTATTTTATTAAGCTATTGGTTACATTATCTTAATAATCTACACAGCAAATATTCATATTTTACATGTGAAGAAAGTGAGATATAAGGAGGTTAAATAATCCCCCAAGGGCAGAGGGCTGGCGATTACTGGCTGTGGACACAGTAGCACTCCTGCCTGAGCCTGGAGTCCATACTCCTAGCTGCAACACTGTGCTGCCTCTGGACTTTATAGTTCCCAATATGCATGAAGCTGATACAAAACAAACGTATTGGAGTCTGTACATTCCAATGAGTAATGTCCATTCGGCTGGACTGGGCGTGTGCCCATCATCTTCCTAGACGTAACACTTACCTCCGGAATGACCAGGCACTTCTGAGTTGTTTAACTGTCCCCCTGAGGAACTCAGGCTGTTTGCCACCGTTCAAACCACTTTTGCTATTCCAATTTTGGAATTATCTTTATTTGCGATTTGAATCACAAGTAAATGAACTTTATCATTTCATCAGTTATACCTTTCAAATTATATATATAGCATATATATATTATATATATTATATGTATAACATATATATAATTTGTTTATGGATATAATGTATATGTATACATAACTTCACTACCAAAAATTAGTTATTATATTTGCCTTTTACATGTGTTTTATTTTTTTATTTAAAAAAATTTTTTTAAGATTTTATTAATTTATTTGACACAGAGAGAGAGACAGCAAGAGAGGTAACTCAAGCAGGGGGAGTGGGAGAGGGAGAAGCTGGCTTCCCGCTGAGCAGGGAGCCCGATGCAGGACTCGATCCCAGGACCCTCGGATCATGACCTGAGCTGAAGTCAGACATTTAATGACTGAGCCACCCAGGCGCCCTTACATGTGTGTTTTTTAAAAAATTACCTAAAATCTCAAAGAATTACCGTGATCTTGCACAGTGGATCCTGAAAGAAATTTCAATAGAACTTGAGGCGTTGCTGCACCGTTAGAAAAAACATAGCCTCTAACAACCACTTTTAGGGACCATTGTTTGTGTTGAGTTTTAATAAACTTGTTAAAAAGCATTCATGTTACCTATACTTGTATATACTACATTCACAGCCTACATATACTTTTTAAAATTGTGTTGCATGCAGTTAAAATGCACGATGTGTTTGGAAAGCTAACAATTATTTCCCAGAAGAAAACTTATTAGTTAAAACATGTAGTGCATAAAAGATAAAAATCAGGGGCACTCCCCCCGGAGCCGCATTGGGCTGTAGCTTCGTAGGGGTGATGACTGTCACATCTCCCACTGCTGCTTTATTTGCTTTCAGTCAATCTGGCAGCTTCAGCAACAACAGCCTGAGAACTCAATCCATACTTAAGAAGAAGATACTTGGAATAGCAGACGGTTTGGGAGGGCATTTTAAAAATAAATGAAATAAAGATGTTGCTAAAAGCTATCTTCGGAGAGTCACAAGGCTGACGGGAAAAAAAAAAAGTTTCAACTCGAAATGGGTGTAAACTTGCCAAATGGTTTGCTCTGTCATGGAGGGCGGCGATGCTGGCGTGCAATCCAGGGTGTTCAGACTATCGGCACTGTTAAAGCTTATGCCAGATCTTCAATCCAGATAAAAACCTGGGTTCTTAGAAGAAAAATCCATTTTAACTATTGCATCCGTTTTCCGGGAATACAATTCAAAATAGCAGGGAGCGTTTGGAAACAGTTCTTGGTGGTCGTACTCATTCGAATGAACACCGATAAGGGGATGTTGATGCTGAGAGCAGCCCTACACCAACGATGGCTTACTCAGGCTGGGGCTACACTACGAGATGCTGTCTACTTGGTGTGGATAATTACAAAAGCTATAATGAGAAGGATATTTACGATGATACCAAAGTGGCATGTGGTATGAGTCTCGTATGAATTCCACCTCGCTCATGCAATGGGGAGCCCTGAGATAGCTGTGATGGGGCAAATGATCACTATTTCTTGTTCAGGGTTAATTTTGTTTCTCGAATTAAATTTTGCTTATCCTCTTCTATGCGTTCAAAATAGTTTCTTCCTATGGCAGCATGTATTCGGATATGTACTGGTTCATCCATGAGACACTAAAGGCACTTTCCTTGTGGCCTAGAAGCTTTGTGGGGATGTGTGTTTTGCTTGTAGCTTGGGTAAAATATAATAATAACAATAATAATATTATTAAAAACAACAACAACACTGAATGTTCACTTTGCACCAGGAACTTACCTGATCCTCACGACAACATTTGGGTTAATACTTCATCACGTGTTTATTTATGTTGAACCTGAGGTGTAGAAGGTAAAGTAACTTTCCCAAGGTTAGATCGGTAGTAAGTGACAGAGCTGGGCTTCTAATCCAGGGAGTGTGAGAGCCATGTTTTTCCTTGCACTACGTCTCACACGTCATACAGCATCTGGACAAGGACCTTCAATTTCCATAGTAGACAGTCCAACAACCTGCTCAGACTGTGGCTTGAACTCACACACCTCATCGGAGCAAAGAGCCAAGGTCCTGAAACAGAAGGAAATCAGTTCACTAAAGAAACTGGACACTGGTAAGTGTGGAGGAAAACCAGAGATGAGGCCAAGGTGACATGAGAGAGAAGCCAACCAGCTCAAGCCTTACGGGCCAGGTCCAAGTGTGGTTTTTATCCTTAGAACATGGGAAGCCAATAAAGCATTTAGCCAATTAACATTTATTAAAAGTTCACTCTGGAATCAATTAGAAAATTCACCTGAAATGCAGGAGACTGAGGCAATGCCAGGATCACCTGGAGGCAGCTTCAGTTACCGCGGGAGACAGGAGGAGTTTTAGCTTAAGGGGTGGTGGTGCAAGGGTGCTATGAAGCCCAATAGCCCCCACTCTCCCTCTGGCCCAAACTTGGAAGCCAGCTAGCACTGGGTGTTAGTGTGTAGACACCTGAATACAGTATTCTGGTCTCTGGGTGATTTTTTAAAAATTCTAACCTTTTAATGCCAACTTCTTTTTGTTTTCAATATAATTCATGGTTATTGTTCTTAAACATGAGTCAGGTCATTTGAAATACACAAGAAAGCAACAAAGAAAAAAAGCCCATGTTAAATTTGCAATGATCTCTAATAAAAATAACAGAATTAGCAATTTGTTGTCTTGGGGTCCTCAGTGTAGAGTAAAAAAGACAAACAAAATCTGGCCCGAAACAACAGTGAAAAAGTAAAACCAATACAAAATCATGAGGCCATTTGCTTTTCTTAATTCAGCTTGCTATATGACTTCAATATTTTCACAAGGATTGGGATCATTTTCTATGTAAATCTGTATTGTATTACTAGCTTCAGGTAGGAAAAGCTCTCGTATAACAGGAAATAATTTTTGACTTGATAAATTTTCTATTTTTTTAAATTTGTTAGTTTAATAATATCTGTACAGAGTCCAAATTATGTCTAATTTTTAATAGCAAAAATACTAGTTTGCCAAACCCTTATATATTCAAAATGTGCAGTTTGATTACAAATTATGAGAAATTAAAGTATGGGTTTCATATCCTACATAACCCTGAGTAGCCTTACCCCAGGTTCTGACCTACTAGCCTGCCAGATTTCACTTCGAGTGTACGTAAACACTTGTCGAAAGAAAGTTTATTGAGATTTCCATTAGGAATGACGACTACAGGGAAATACAATTTATTAGACTGTCTCTTACAGAAATAAAGCAATCCAGCTTGATCCAGGACTGAAAAGAGCATTGTTTGTACCCCAGGTAAATCAGTAAAATATTTCTGAATGTGCTTATATTTGTACTTCAAATAAGGATTGCTGAAAAGCTCAGTGATATGTGACTTTTCTATATCGCTTTTTAAGAGCAAGATTACTAAAGCTTCTAGTTATCTAAGGCATCTTCTGTTCATAAAGGATGTTAAAATTGTGCCCGGAGGACTAACTAAAATTATAATATTTGTGATAATTGAGGTGACCCAAGTGAAAGGCCTGGACAAAAGAGACAAAGGTAGAGAATTATGGTCTCAAATTCTACACACAAGTTAGGAAGAACCACTCTCCTTTTCTTCGCCAGCTGAGTTCACGGAAAGCCATATGTTTATTTTTGGTCTATAGGGAATCTAGTGTGGCTCATTGTTTGTACAAAGTTACTTCAGTGACTGATTATTATTAATGACCCTCCTGAAAGAATTTCAAGTCACACAGGACTCAAGTTTCAAAATTAACGCGTGTATCAGCCCTGCCCATTTGAATAGGAAGATTCTCATGGTGGCCCTTGCTTGCAGTCAGACAAGACTTAAATAGCCATACTGGGCCCAGGCCTTCATGGGCTTTCCCATGGAAGTCCTAGTTAGGTAGAGACATTTTAGTGACCTGAGGGACATTACCTAGGAACTTGGCTATAAGTACAGTGAGCTTATGATTTATTGTGTAAACAGCTACAGGTTTACAAATTAAAGATGGTATTGTTCATAACAATGGCAGGGCAAAGGGTATAAATTAGAATTGTCCTGGGAAAATGAGAAAACAACCAAGAAATAAAATAAAAAGTCTTATGAACGCCCCAAAATGATGTCAAGAAAAGATGACAAATAAGCCACTCATTATAAGAAACTATTTTGAAACTTTATTCAAAACGGGGCTTCTCCTATTTTAGATATGATTTGAGTAAATTTTCCTTAATTGTGCCTTGCCGATTCCTAGAACGGGGTGGATTCCTTAATAAGAGATAACAGTTGACAACCCACTAGGGAAACATGAACAGAAAAACTACTCCTAAAAATACTTAACAGGAAAAGAAAGAAAGAAAGAAAGAAAGAAAGAAAGAAAGAAAGAAAGAAAGAAAGAAAGAAAGAAAGAAAGAAAGAAAAGAAAAAAAAAAGAAAAGAAAAAAAAGAAAATTAGCGGTTATGAGTTGTTTCATATGTTAAAATTTAGCAAAGCCTCAAAAACATATAGGAGGTCCTTGGGGCTGCACTGCCCCAATGTCGTACCACTGCCTGGCTTTATATCAAAATATTCTCATCTGGATGGATTTTTCTTTTCTGCTAGAGCAATTTCAATCAATCCATAACTAGTTATTGAGTTTCTAACATTGCTGTTAAGTGTCTACAATTTTCCACGTATCCTTGGCATTTGTCCCTTCGTTTCAATAGTCACGTAGTGAGAAAATCAGATCCAGTGTAAACGTGTGGTTTGCTCTGACCAGGAAAACCCACTTGAAGTGTCGAATAGCTCCCTCTCTTCGAGACTTTTGTATGCTTCTCACATACATTTTAAAAGATGTCACAGGTCATCTAGACAGTTGTTAAAATTCATTAACGTGATAAATGAGTAAATAGGTAAATGCATTCTAGATTCTTCTTTGTTGTTGTTTTTCCCTCTGAGCCAATTGGATAATTACCTTCATTTCTCTAATTCCTTGTGGGAGAAGGTGATCACACCTCAGTCAACGGTTAGGTCGCCCCTACAAAAAGAGAGAGTCCATGGAATAATTTTGTCCTGATGATACAGGATGAAATCCTTTTCCTAAAGAAACTATTTAGCAAAAACTGATTTTCCATGCAAGAGGAAGGAATAGCCACAACAATTTAAGATGTTTTTGTCTGTTAAGAATGAAGAGAGAGACACATTCTTCCTAAAAACACACGTAGGTCATCCTCGTTGAATCTCTGCATCTGAGAATCACCGTCATGTGTCAGTTCCTCGTCTGTGTGGATTTCAGTGCTGGTGTTCAGGAATTAGGTCACACGCTCTGGTGACAGAAATAATAGGAGCAGAATATTGGGAAGTAAAAGGGAGGTCATGAGAGGATGTGGTGGAGGAAGAGCATTTCTTCTGTTCAGTCCGTGATGAACACTGAGGAAGGGGGCAGGGGGAAGAAAGTACAGCCAGGATCTCTGTGAAGAGGAGGGGTGAGGCCTGTGTCAGAGGAACTGTTGGGATGGGTTTCCCATGAAGCTGTCACAGGCCTGAGAAGAGATTTGAGGGATACAGACTCCTCTAGAGCTTCCTAAAGCATCTCAAAGATCAGGGTTACTCCTGGTCTCAGGATCAGGGAACAGAAAGTTGGAATCAAAACCTCCAAATTATAAAAATCCACCAGTGATTTTGATAAATCTCCAGACATTGAAAAAGAGTCCCTTAGAAGGCATATTATCGCAATAAAGGAAAGCAAATATGCAAGCAATCTTTTTTGATTTATACGAAAGGGAAGATTTTGGTGAATAAAAATGGGTTTCATTGTAACCTTGACACTAACTTAATAAGTATATCATGAGTAGCATTAACTGTTTTTATAATTTCATTTTAATAAATGTATATATTTAATAAGGAATATGGCTGTCTTCCATCTAAATCTTCCAACTATTTTTAATCCCATTTTTCTTCCTGAGATTTCAAACAATGTGTTTCTTTTACATAGTTTGGACCTGAAACTCCTATAGTTTGCAGGACGTTTCTGGATTACGTGTAGCAGGAGAGTTGTTTTACTTATGATCCTGGAAATAAACATTATACATTGACCTGTCATTTGGGAGAACACTCTCTTGCTTTTGATTAGATGACTGGATAAGAAAACCTGGCTACAAATCATTTTACCTTGTTTTGGAGTTATCCTGTGATGTCATAGACTTGGGATATTAATGGGAATTTATGGAATCATCCATGTCTGTTGCCTAAATGTGATTATTCAAATTCATCTAGTAGGTGGATGTATTAGTACCCAAGACTGTAGATATTTCCTCACAGTCCAGGAACCTAGAAGACCGAGATCAAGATTTTGGAAGAATTGGTTTTGTGAGGCCTCTCCCTTTGGCCTACAGCTGCCATCTTCTCTGTGTCCTTCCATGATCTTCCCTGTGTATCCGTGTCCTCATCTCCTCTTTTAATAAGGACACCAGTCATATTGGATGAGGGCCCACCCAAATTACCCCATTAACCTTAATCATTTCTTTAAAGACCCTGTCTCCAAGTACAGCCATATACTCAGGTTAGGACTTCAACGTATGAATTTTGGGGAGATATCATTCAGCCCATAAGAGTCTACCTATAACACTTAGGATGTTAATCTTACAATTAGTGTCTATCAAGGGTTGTGTGGTAGACCGCACCATAGACTTTTGGTAATAATATATTCTTGCCCTGTTTTACCAAATGTTTCCTTCTCAGACCAACTTCGAGGAAATCAAATACAAGCAAATCCCTCTCTTTACTGACGTATGGCCAGGAACAAAACCAGTGTGGATAACTAATCCTGGTGGCATCAGAGGTTAAAACCCTGGTGCCCTGCGTGGCACATTACCATCAATGACAACCATTTAACACATAATCTATTCCTTGCAATGTAGGGCTCTGAGCTGCACACACCAGGAAAACAGAGTCCTGGGGTCCCTGTTGCGTTATTTACCTCTGCTCTGAGCTGTTAAGTCCACCACAGCCATTTAGTAAATTATCAGTTTTCTTATTGGCCCTAAATCGTGCCTAATTAAAAATCTGACCTCCGCGAGCTAGTCCTCTTCCTAAAGAGACAGAACATAAACAGGAAAAATCAGCTAATTGCTACAAAAACTGCTTTTGTGGCACTGTAATTGGACCTCAGTGAAACAAATGAACCCACTGGGGATTCCTTAATGAATGTTTAACTGCAAACGGTAGTCGGGCACTTAAGCAGCTAGGCTGATGGTCCCTAATGAAATCAAATAAAATCAAATAAAAGAATCTGGCATTTTTACTAACCAGATTTCTTGGCACTATGACATGAAGAATAATATATTTCCGAGTAAATAAATATAGGAAAAGTTATAAATGGTGCGGTGAAAACTTAGTTGAAACAGCTTAGATTACACTTAGAAAAATACAACCCACAGAAAAACCTCAGCAAAGTGACACATGCTGTTTAATTTCACACATGGCTCTCTCTGTCATGGAAGTCACTTGAGGGAACTACTGGGTTTGAGTTGGACTGTTCTCTTGACACGAAAAGTGCAATTTCTTTTCTTTACCTTCCTTTCAGAAATTCAGTTCAAAGAATATTTTAAAATTGACAAACATTTGCATCACAGTTTACAGTGCTATCATTGTGCTTCCTTAGTGGCTCTATGACATTTCTAATTCATTATTCCCTTGCCTAATAGATGATAAATGAATTCTAATGACAGGGGAGTAGCTCTATAATTTAGATGTCTTCCCTGATTATATCAATATTGAAGGAAATCTTAATGAATTGTTATTATCATTATCAATAACGTAAAGATGTGTACCTACCAGTTGTGACTAAGACTGCTACCGCTTGGGGCGCCTGGGTGATTCAGTCAGTTGAGTGTAGACTCTTGATTTTGGCTCAGGGCATGATCTCAGCGTCCTGGGATCGAGCCTGCATCAGGCTCCCCACTCAGTGGAGAATCTGCTTAAGATCCTCTCCCTCTCTCTCTCTGCCCCTCCCCTCCGCTCAAGCACTCTCTCTCGCTCTCTAATCAATAAATAAATCTTAAAAAAAAAAAATACTGCTACTACTTCCTGGCATTTGCATGCTTCCCTCCTTCCTTACATCCCGTGAGCTTCAGTCCCTTCTGAATCTAGGTTGGGGACATAGGATAACTTCCGAGTTATGAAAGGTAAGAAGAAATGGTGTATGCCACTTCTAGGCCTGGCCCATGAACATACCCAGGACCTTCCATGTTGTCTTGGTCTTTTGTTGTTACTTGGTATATGGATGTAGAAGACTTTGGGGTGCATAAGTGGTGAATGAGGCTAACCACAGAGGATCTCAAATCATTATCCCGAATCTTACAATATCACAGAACCAGCATTTTCCAGGAGCCTATTAAACATGAAAAATCCTTGGACGCCAACCCAAACCTACTGAATGAGAAACTCTGGGAGCAGGTCCAACAACGAGCTTTGGCGAGTCCTCCAGGTGATGCTGATGCATTTTAACATTTGAGTATCGTGGTTCTTGTGATGCTTAAGGAGATGAAGTCCCTGAATGAATGTACACACAGGGAACCAATCCTTCCCTGACCCATGTGATTGGAAAGTAACACAAGCAAGAGGTAGCTCTCCATTATGCTAAAATGCTGAAAGTATTTCATTGGCTGTTACAGAAGGTACAGGATAAGCCCTTACGAATATACTAGTACAGAAATCTTTCAACTGTATCCTGTTAGTTTTCAGCCTCTTTTGAATCCAGATGGGGTCCATAGGCTAGCTCCTGACCAATGCATTCTGGGAAGAAGTGATCTATGCCATTCTAGGCCTGGCCCATAAACATCCCTGAGATCTTCTGTATGGTTTTTATTCTCACTATTGCTCTTTGGATGGATGTAGAGGACCAAGCAATCCCAGAAGATAAGTATTTTTAATATCTACATTTAGAAAATGAGGGAACTGTTATCCAAGTTAAGCAGTTTAGCTGCAATTACATTACTTCTTAGTACTAGTTAAGTCAATAAACCCATAGATAGCATATAATGTACAGTCAGTATCCTCATGGAAGAGCTTACTATTTAATTTTCAACATGTTACTTCCTTTTCTTTTTCTTTATCAATATCAATTTTCCCTTTACGTACTTACTTTGTTAGGTATTTAGTCATAATAAAATCACTTCTACATAATTTTGGATGCTTCGTTATTTCTAGTCTTTTATGTCATCAATAAAAACTTATTGAGCACTGGTTATTTGCTGGGAGCCCTCTAGAAAATAACCCCTTCCTTACAGCTAGTTATTATCTTACTATAGTTCAGTAGGCTCCAAAGAGAGTTATATCCCAGTTATAACTTGGACAAATATTTTACAAATGCTTATATGATTTAGCAAATAGTATTTAAAGTACAGTGTTATGGGGAAAAAAAAACTAGAATAAATCAACAGTCTAAATTTTTTGTGGGTGTTCCTGTTCTGCCACAACCAACTATGCAAACCTGAACAAGTCATTTTAGACACTAGTTCTAAACATCTTTAAATGCAAAATCAGAGATTGTGCTAAATGACCTCTAAAATCTTTTCCACCTTAGACCTAATGATTCTAATGCAAAAATCCTAAATTTAGAATCCAGGTAGGATCAAGGAGATTGTATTCAGTGGTTCCCTCCCTCTTTTTGGAAAAGAAAAGAAAAACTATTTCTTAACCTTGGATTGCTGAGAATGGTATAAATGTCCCTGGACATGTCCAGAATAGTAACAGTATTTGCTACAAAAAACAGCAACAGTCTTTGCTGTTACAAATTGCCTTACGTGGGCATACTAAATATTCCAATTGCTTTAAACATGGTCAGCCAATCAGGCCTCATGATGTGAATGGTGACCATCTGGAATTATTCAATGTGGCAGCCCTGCAAACAAGATCATTTAGAGTCATTATGATGATATTCTAAGTCACTGGTTCAAGTTGCAACTCTCCCAGCTGGGGCAAGTTAGTTTAAGTCTTATGCTTCATTGGCCTCATCTTCTAAATAAACATATTAATATTATATACCTCACTTCTTGACTGTATTGTCATATCCTTATTGTCAGACTCAAATGCGTAGTTATATAAAGGCTCTTCATTAACTGTAATATCTTATTTGCATATTTGTGTCTAAGACATTTTCATTTTCCCTTCAGAATCTTAAATTCGGGTTAAAAAAAAAGATATCGTCTGCGATAGATTTTCTGATTCAGATTAATTACAGAGATCTGTTGGAATTGGTAACCCAAGTTACTAAATTAATTTAAAACACAGTTTATTATTTTCTGAGTGCGTCTAGTACTTGCAATAACTGCTAGCAAATTGTTTTCAAGTAGAGATCCTTTGGGACTACTTAAATAAATAGTTAAGACTCATTTGAAATTAGCAGCCCTCATTTGCATACAAACAAAATAATGTGTTAAAGCCTTTAAAAACTGTTCAGTGGTATGAATTTAAATTCTGGGCCCTACGGAACAGTGTGTACACCTGTAATTCATGAAGCCTAGCTGTTTACCTGTAGCTCGGAGCCACAAACTCATTTCTTTAAGCAGTGAACTAGTCCAGGAAAATGTATCTTGTCGGCTTTTAGAACCCAATGTACTTTATCTTAGTTTCTTAGTGTCTTGGTTCTCACTTTCAGAGTTTTCCCTTGGTTTTCTATCCTTCTATATAAGGTATGGGTGTAGTCTGGGGCTTTTGGCAAAAGACAAGCCACAGGATTTTCAAAACAGATGAGATGCTAGCTGAGGCAGCAGACATTCCCATTCATACAACCCCCATCACCCCCTCCAACCCCCAACCCACACTTCTGATTGACTTTGGACATTTCTGAGCCCCTAGCCTTTATCATATCCCATAGCCTTAGAGGCTGAAAATTAGTGGTTGAAATTGGGATTTAAAATGGAATCTAATATCTAACTAGCAGCTCTCCCATCCATTCAATTAATTCCTATTTATTGAACCTAGATTTTGGCTATTAGTAGTGCAATGCCAGTTAAGGCACTTTCACTGAATTCAGGAATGACAAGTACGGAGGAATTTTCAATGAAGTGTGCTAAGGACTACAATAAGAACAATCACCAGTTACTATGGTAACAAATCAGGAGCTCTTAATTTGATATAGGGATTTAAAAAATATTGCCTGCAGGAGGTTATGGTGAGATCTAAGCAAAGATCTGAAAGACATTTTAGTTCAATGTAATGGTGGACAGAGATTTTTCCAAAACCTCAGAGGCAAGAGAAATTATGAAGCAAATATTCAGTGACCTACAACCTCTCCCATTTTTAGGTAAAAATCATTGTGAGGACAGCAAAAGGATTTATTTTTTAGATGTGAGTACCACTTCCTGATAGGAAGAGCATGGCTACCCATCCCACTTCATTTTTACATATGATCATAGAGAAATGCTTTTAGAATTTTTATTTAAAAAAAGGAGTGGTTCTTTGGGGCACCTGGGTGGCTCAATCAGTTAAGCATCCAACTCTTGTTTCAGCTCAGGTCCTGATCTCAGGGTCCTGGGATGGAGTCAGGCTCCGTGCTCCATGGGGAGTCTGCTTCATGATTCTCTCTCTCCCTCTGCCCCTCCCCCTGCTTTCTCTCTCTCTCTCTCTCTCTCTCTCTTTATCTCATGAATAAACAAATCCTTAAAAAAAAAGAGAAAAAAAAGAAGAAAAGAAAAGAAAAGAAAAAAGAAAAGAAAAGAAAAGAAAAGAAAAGAAAAGAAAAGAAAAGAAAAGAAAAGGAGTAGTACTTAAAGAAGCAAGATTACCCCCAGGGAGTTTTAGTCTCCATGATGGAAATATTGACCAAATGAAGATTTAGAGATGAGTGGTCTGATTTCTGTATATGATGTGGATGGTAGGTTAGGTGCTGTTTGTTTCTTTATCCACTGATTCAGGGTTCCAGGGAGCCTGACAGTGTTTTGAAAGGTCTCAGGTTAAAACTAGATACTTTTACTAAGATTTACTCACATGAATCACATCTTTAGTGGAAGATCCATGACTAACCACCATGGGTCTACAATAAGGCCAAGAAAAAGACATAATAGAGTGTAAATGGGAAATAATGTGTTCAAATGGATTTTTTCCTCATGAAGGATACATGTTGGGGAAAAAAACTTAGAGTAATGAAAATTACAAAAAAGAAAAAAGCATTTTAAAGTTTCAAAGAACAAGATAAAATTTAGGAAACTATTTTCAACACTGGTTCAACCAGATACAATTTCGGAAGCTACTTATTTTCAGTATCTAAAATCAGCCTGGAGCACATAGTGCTAAAGACAGAAAAGAGTAAGGTAAAAAGAGAAGTGGTCAAGGGGCTCCCACAGGAAGGGGCATGCCAAAAAGGAGCCACAATTACAGTAGTGGAAATGAGATAGGCATTGGAGGTACCAAAGAAAAGAAATGATGAGAAAGAAACAAACAATATTAGATGCAAACCTGAGAAAATCTCCCGAAGGAAAAAGAAAAGGACAAATATTAAAGTGATAAGATAAAAGATTTCAGTTTTGGGTGACACATGCTAACCTAGGAAGTAGGAAATTTACAAGATCAGCAGAGCTTAAAATAGTAACTGCAGATACAAATTGACAGATTCACAATGTTTATCTACATACATGTGACAGATACTGTCAGGCAAATGGTGAATTGTAAGATTAAAGAGCAAATGCTAAAGGTTTTAAGGTAGGTAAAACAAAAACAAAATGAAACAAATGAGATGAGAAAACTGGTCATATGCAAAGCAACAACTGGAATTATAATTCTTTTGCATAGGGTGTGGGTACCAAATAAATAATAAAGACTTATTTCAGAATTTTGAGGAGAAGAGGCAATGTTCCAATAATTTTAAGTTCAAAAATGATTTCTTTCATTTCTTAAAATGTCATAAAGAAATACTTCAACACATAGAAAGACAGAAAATATGCCAACACACATATCATTTTGAGAATAAACATATACCTGCATGGAGATCAGCTAAACAAGAGAGCAATACAATTGAGATTCTTAGAAATTCTAGGGCTTCTTCTTAAAGTACTAATGGAAAGCACTCATATAATTAAAATTTAACTCTAATAATTAGAAAAGGAAATGTCCAAAATAAATCTCAAGGAGAAGAGACATAATATTAAATAAGTTATTCACAGTAATCTCATTTTCTGTTAACAAAGGTAAGATAGAGGAAAGGATGAGACTTAAGCATAATATACTAACTTTAATACATTTAATAACATTAAGGGAAAATCACAAATTTAAACAGTACAAAGCAAATAATATTAGAAAATATAAGAAGTTAGAGGAGACTGTCACATATCTACTGGAGCCTTCAAGAAATCAAGTAGATGATAAAGTAATAAGAAAGTAATTTGAATACCATAATGGACATATATGCATATTTATATATGTATATATCTAAACATATCTTCTATCTATATCTCCTATCTTGTTTAGTAATTAATATAATTTCCTTATTAGGTAATAAAGTTAATAGTTGTTAAATAAATAAGTAAGTAAATAAATAATATTCTATCTAATAGAAAGTACCCATTTTTAAATTATACCAAGGGAGAAATAAAATCTCTGTAAATTCTGGAAAAAAGAACGTTTATGAGCTCTCATTCCTCAAAATTATAATCACTACTTATAAATAAGAAATATGAAAATACTCTCTATGAAATCTAATGAAATGAGACCAAAGCTACATTTAGGGGAACATTTAGTGCTTTATTTTTTTTAATATAATAAGAATATTACAAAACGCATCACAAAACCAGCTATAAGCTAATAAAAGTAACATGTATAAAAAATACTGATAAAATGGAAAACACAAACAAGTAGAGGTAAAATATGTAAGAGAAAATACTTGGAAATAGATTGTAAAAACAGACTCTTATAAATATAACTTAAAAGAACGATAAACAAGTTCAAAATAAGGAACAGAAATGTTTGTTTACGTCTTTTTTTTTTTTCATGTGGATGCATGTTTCCATTAGCTCATAGCTATAGATGGGATTTCTGCATCAGAAGGTATGCATCTGAACTAAAACAGGCAAACTGATCTATAATGATTAAAGTCAAGATAACAACCATGTAAGGAGATGAGGGAGAGAATAGTGCCTACTAGGGGAGAAAGGGACCCTATAAGATGCAGCTAGTATTCTGTTCTGTGACCTCATTGACAGCATCATGCTTAGGGACACTTCTGATACTTCACTGAGATGCACAGTTAAGATTTGTGCCTTTGTTTAAATGTACATTATACGTCAATCCAAAATTATTTTTAAAAAGGAGAAAAAGTATACCATAGAGTATAGAAAAATCCCTAGAGAATCTAATATTCATTATTATGTTGGTAAATTTGTAATCTCAGTAGAACGGCTAGGAAAATATGACAATAAAATTGATACTAAAAGTTGGATACCTTAATAGATTAAAAATTAGGAAGAAAGAAAGCATCACCAATGATTTTAGCTAGAATCGCTTCAGAATAATAAACTATGTTAAGTATTCTAGAGAGTTATAAAAATCCAAATGCTACCTAACTCATAATTCGTAGTAACCTAATCTTGACATATTGCAAATAAAAAATTCCATGTCCAAGAATGACTATAGAAGTAAACATTCTTAAAAAAAGAAAGAAAGAAGAAAGAAAGAAAGAAAGAAAGAAAGAAAGAAAGAAAGAGAAAGAGAAGAAAAAAAAAGAAGTAAACATCCTAATAAAATATTACCAAATCAGTTATACTGTACTCAGAAAGCATACTCAACTAAGGACTAAGGAGAAGAAAGTGTAGAAATTTTATTCAGTATAACTATCATTTTAATGTAAAGGCAAAATTAAGGTATTCATACTTACAGTTAGAAACTTTACCACTCACAGATCTCTGAGGATTTACGATAATAGATTCTCAAGAAAAAGCAAGTAAATCCAGGCAAAGATAAGAAGATAGAGAATGCAGTGCTGAATAGTAATTAGTAAGACTTTTAAAAATTATCTAAATGGTTATCAGTCCAGAACCAACATTCCTGACTTAGGACAGGAAGAGAAGGTAACAAGAAGAAGGCAGTGAAAACATGTTGAAATTTTTTTTATTTTAATTCTGGGAATCATATGGATACTAACTTTGGGTGTTAGAAGATAAATTTTATAAAAATCTACCGGTAACCCTGGAAAAAATTAACACACAAGATGTAAGTCTCAAATTAGTAGAGGAAAAATGAAATCAGACAAACCAAATTCAATCAAACTGGAGAGGGTAAGGATGGGAAGTGAGAGGAGAAGGATTGCAAGTGGGGAAATGGAAAGAGATTGGAATAGCACAAAAACTTAAACAACAGCAATCACAATAAATATAAAGTAAAACAGCAATTAGAACACCGAGACTCACGAATGAAAGTGAAAATACACTTATCAGAGCTATAACTAAAATAAAATGACACAATAAATTGAAGTGAAGATATGAGAAAGCTATGGCAATAAAATACGAATCAAAGGAAAATCAGTATAGCCATATTAACATGACAAATAGAATTAAAAAAAAAAATCAAAGGAAGTGTTGAAATGTTCACCAAAAGACACCCAGGATCTATGAGTGTTATCTTAAATGATAAAACAGACTTCACAGGTGTGATTAAGTTATTGATCTTGAGCTGGGGAGTTATCCCAGATTAACCAGATGAGCCCTTAGTGCCATCATGAGTGTCTTTATAAGAGAGATGTAGAGGGGATTTCACATAGACAGGAAAGGAGGAAAGGTGACCACAGAGACAGAGATTGGAGTGGAGTGATAAGGCTGCAAGCCAAGGGGTGCTGGCAGCTACTAGACGCGCCAAGGAGTATATACTCTTCTAGAATCTCTGAAAGGAGTGGGACCTGGCCAACACCTTAATTTTGACCCAGCGATACTGATTTTGGACAGCCGGCTTTCAGAATTATAAAGGAATAAATTAATTGTGTCAAGCCACCAAGAGTATAGATAGTAATTCGCTACAACAGTGATAGGAAAACAATACAGAAGCCAATGAAAAAAAATTTTTTCCCTCATAAAATGAAAAATGCAGACCCAAATGACATCAGTACAGGAATTAACAAGAATCTAACAACATAGCCTCAAAGATATACAAAGTAAAAAATTAACAAAAATGTAGGAGAAAATTGAAAAAGTCATGCTCAAAATGAGAAATTTTAGTACATCTGTTTCAGAAAGTTAAGTAAACTTCAGTGAGTTATAAGGTCAATTCTCATGATGAAAAAGCCTGTTCTAATAGGTCTGTGTAGATTCATATCCAGAAAAAAAAAATCATTCTTTTCAACTACACATGGAGTCATTTACCAAAAAATGTCATGTAACTGGCCACAGAGGAAGTCTCAACCAGATTTGTATTTTGTAGAACACATTTGTGGTTACAATACAATTAAATCAGGAACCAATTTTAAAAAGGTATTTGAAATATAACCTTATATTCGAAAACTAGAGAACACTATTCTAAATGATTTATATAATTAGGAATAAAAATGCAGAAATTATAAAATATTTAAGATTAAATGACAACAAAAACATGGAACTCAAAACATGGAAAGCAAGCAAAAAAGTAACTTATATGGAAATTTGTATCCCCAATGCATTTAATTTGAAAAAAGACTGAAAATTACTATGCCAGAATCTCTAACAAGAAACAATAAAAGCACAATATAAGAAATTAATTCAAATAAGTTGGAAGTAATATTAAAGTAGAACAATAATTAAACAGGGAATATAAAGTGTATATTAAAACTTACCAAGAACGTAAAGGATAAACCTTTGAAAGGACGTGAAATAGACAAATTGGACACACTGATCAAGAAAAGATATATGAAATGAATATATTACAGATAAGAATAGAGTTAGCTTATAACTACAATAGAAAGTGAAAAAATATATAATACTATGAAATACTGTATGTCCATATATTTTAAAGCAAAAATGAAATGGCAATTTGTAGAAAAATAAATTTCCCCAAATGATAAAAGAACAAACAAACAAACAAACAAACAAAAAAATGCTGAATATCCAAGCATATATTTAAGGAATGAAAATGACTATCAAAAACTACCTTACCTGTAAACTTCTAAAAGTGACCCAATGATTTTTCAGGAAAATTTTGCAAACTTTTCAAGACCTAAACAATCCTTAATACAGACTATTTGAGCATATAGACTAAAAAATGAATCTTCGTGCCTCATTTTATGAGATTAGTGGATATTCAAGCGGTGATTTCAAATAATAAAACTGACTTAAAAGAAACAATATAAAGAAAGCTAAAATAGTTCAACGCGCAACCACATTAAAGGTTAAAAAGACAACAAACGAGCAATAATATTTGTAATAGATGCAGAAAATAAGTAACCCATGAAATGTAAGGCTAATTCATAAAAAGTTTCCCAATAAAGTGATAAAATGAGAGACCGTTCATAATCTGAATAAAATGTATTTACTAAGCACCAGTATCATTGCACTTAATGGCAGAATCTGAGAAATATCTATATTAAAAGCAAGCACAATATGAATCCTTCCTGTCATTTATCATTCTACTGGAAATGCAGCTGGTGAAACCAAAGAAGGAAAAAAGAAATGAAAGTATAATGATTGAAATGGGAAATGAAGAATCATTGTTTGTCAACAGATATTTCTACATAGGTAATCAAAGAAAAATCAATGATAAATATAGAATCAGTATAAGTTCATCAACATTGCTAGATATAAGCTCGACCAACAAAAATCAGTTAAGAAAATATAATAAATGGAAGTATTTTTATTACCTCCCTGGTTTCTGGATACTAATGGACTAGTCCAAACAATGCCAACAAAGTTTTGTTACTTTTTGGAATTGGCAACAAAGGCAACAATGGCAACAAAGTTTTGTAACTTTTTGGAATTTGAAAAGGATAAAAAAAGTTCAATGCTTTGTTGAGGCCTTGCAACATTCTTAAAGAATACAACTAGAGAAATTTAAAGGAATTCATTTTAAAAATGATCGATTTTTTAAATTCTACTTCATTCTTAAGACCTATTTTTGGAAAGAGAGCAATAAGTACCATTTAAATTTCATTGCTTATTTCCTTCCTTTCTAGAACTCAGTAATTTGTCTGCAACTCTAATGCTCATTTCACACAGCTGGAGAAAAGTTTACATTGTGGTCAACTGAATACCATGACTGCCTTCAGAGCAGTAAATACCAGTTCATTTTTAGATGCCTCTTTGATCTATTTTAGAGGCTGAACTAATGACTCATGCATATCTGGCCTTTCTTCTTTAGCAATGGTCCTTCAAATATTTCTGATTTTCTATGATTAAAATCATCAAAGACTATTGTTTGCAATATTTGAAAGTGCAGAAATATCAACTCACGGAAAATCAAGTGTATTTAATGTGGTGTGTTCTTAAGATGCCCTAGTAATGACTTTCCAAGATACTTCCTGATGTATAACTTCATTATCAGTAAACAATTACTAAGTAGTGAAAATACTCAGATGGTTGTATGTTGCCCAAAAAAAGCAGACTTCATTCTACAATTATTGTGTGCTCTTTTCATGGTCATATTTATTTTTAAGACAAGATTGAAGGTGAGTTTTTTGTAGCTTTCACCTATAATCACCCCATCTTTATAAAGTCTTTGTGACTATCTCAAGTTTTAAAACGTAAGTTTCATGCAAGATAGGCAAAATCTCTAAATGAAACTTACTGGCACATCATTTGTGGTTTTCAAAATTATAATTATAAACTTTTGTAACAGTAATGTTAAATAATAAAACTTTAAAATGCATATTTTTCCTTTCCTTTCCTTTCCTTTCCTTTCCTTTCCTTTCCTTTCCTTTCCTTTCCTTTCCTTTCCTTTCCTTTCCTTTCCTTTCCTTTCCTTTGTTTCCTTGTTTGGTTACTGACTCTTAACAGAAAAGTGCATAAGGGAAGGGCAAGAGCCTAGACTCTTTGTCACTTGCTGTGACACTCATTCCCTATCCAGCTGGGTCCAAGTTGTCTCTATAAAATTCTAGGACCCTAACTGGGAAACCACTGATTTTAATGACTAATGATTATAAATTTCATCTCCCTCTCTTTCTAGATAGATAATGGAAAGAAAGAAAGATAGATGATAGATAGATAGATGATAGATAGATAGATAGATAGATAGATAGATAGATAGATAGATAGATGATAGATGATAAAAAGATAAATGATAGGTAAACAGACATATATTTCATAGCATTTTGAAAAATCCTGTTCATTATACTACATTCCGTACTTTAATACACACACACACACACACACACACACACACACTTTCTTATCTACTATTTCAGGTATGACTATTGTATGATCTTTTTATTGCTATGACATATTACTACATACCTAGGAGCTTAAAACAACAGATAGATTTATAATGCCAGGAGTCTTGTGCTTGCTTTAGCACGTATGCTAAAATAGGAGTCTAAGCATGGTTTAGGGGGTCTTTGCAAGACTGCAGCAAAGTGTTGGCCAGGGTTGTCAGAGGCCTCACAGGCGAATGGTCTGTTTCCACCCTCCCTCAGGATTTTGGTAGAATTCATTCCCTTGTGATTGTAAGTCTGAGGATTCTAGCCTCTTTTGACTGGAAGCTGGAAGTACCCGTTAACAACTAGTGGCAGCTCTTGGCTTCTTGCCATATGGGCCTCCTAACATTACAACTAACTTCTTCAAAGCCAGCAAGAGAGACAATCTCTAGAACCAGTCTGCTGGCAAGATGGACCCTCACAAGGCAATCACAGGGCTAACATCCTACCACCTTGGCTGTATTCTACTTTTAGAAGTATGTCACAGGTTCAGCCCACATTCAGGGGAACTGGGGATTATACAAAGAAATGCATACCAGAAGATGGGATCATGAGGTCCCCCTTATCGTCTGTCCATCCAATTGTTTGAAATAAGAGTGAAATACTTGCCTCCATTTGAAAACCTGGCTGTCTAGGTATTAATCAGCAAACAACTTTGGTACTTCACGTGCAAATCGAGTAAAGGATACTATGTGGCACATGCATTTTTGTTTCTCACAGAATGAATTGGTAAGTCAAACATCAATGAGTGAGAATGTATTATCCAATTACATAGAACAAAACCCAAATCATTAAGCAAAACAATCCAATATACTATAGTTCATATATATGTCTATTTATATATATAGTTAATATATATACTTTAGGTATATATACTTAAGGAAGTTTGACAGTGTGTTCTTTCTAAGTAAATGATTGATATAGAAATACATTTTTATATATAAATTACACATAGTATCTTTATTTTTTAATGTTGTATTTAGGTTGTTAAATACTTTTTCTTAATAACTGTTGGAGTTTCCTAAAATATTTTGAGCAGCATCCTGAACAGAATTTTTTTTTCCAACTTAGGATACAAATGATTTCATGTTATCTATAGCCTCCTGTTTTAAAATTTTAAAATTTAAAATTTTATGGAGATATAATTGACATATAACATTGTGTGAGTTCAAGGTGTACAATGTGCTGTTTTGATACATTTATATATTGCAATATGATTGCCAAACAGAGTTAGCTAACACTTCTATCTCATCACATAATGATTTCTTTTTTTTTTTTTTTTTGTAGTGGAAACAAGTAAGATCTAGTCTCTTAGAACTTTGAAGTTTATAATACAATATTGTTCTCTATAACCACTATGCTGTGTGTTAGATCTCCAGTAATTATTTTTCTACTGGTTGCAAGTTCATACCCTTAAACAACATCTACCCAATCCCTTACCCCCAACCCCTGGCAAACACCATTCTACTCTGTTTTTATGAGTTAGGCTTTTTTAGATTCCACATATAGGTGATACCATAGGGTAGTTGTCCTTCTCTTTTTTATTTATTTCGCCAAGCATGATGCCCTCAAGGTCAATCCATGTTATCAAAAATGGCAGGATTTCCTTCTTCCTCATGGCTGAATAATATTCTGTAGCATATATATACCACCTCTTCTTTTCCATTCACCTGTGGATGGATACTTAAGTTGTTTCCATATCTTTGCTAATATGAATAATGCTGCAATAAACATGGGAGTGTGATATTTCTTCTCTATCTTGTCCTCATTTCCTTTGGATATATACCTAGAAGGAGAATTGCTGGATAATGAGCCTTAAGAAGGATAGTCTTCTTTATTTTGTATTCTTTGGCCTACACTTCTTGATAGGCATACAAGTATACAATACCAAAAGTATTATGTTTATACTTGTTCTAAACTTTCTTTGGCTATAATATCTTAGGATATCTCAAAATGACACATATAGATGAATGTTATATGAATGACATATATGAACGATTCATATATACATGAATAACTCTCTGTTACTAATTGTGTATAAAATGAACTCTATATAAAAATATTCCAGACTATTGAATGACTAATACCTACAATAATACATTGGGGTTTTATTTTACGTGCATATTTTCAATCACTTCCTTGATAGCAAGGACCCTTTCTCCTTTGGTAACATCTTTGCAACTGTTCAGTGAATGTAGCTATACAGCTTGACTGATGAGGATTAGTCTACAGGCCTAAAACAATGTCTAGTTTTAAAGAAATAACCAGAAATAGAAACAAATACTTCTCCACTGCAAAAGTAGCCATAATTTAATTATTTACAAAGAAATTCAAAAGCAAAATAGATTAATAAATAGTTAGGCTTTCTATTCAAGATGACATAGAAACTTTTTGATAAAAAAATATTCACAGTCTCAAAATTGCTTAAAATGCAACATTCAAAATAATCCTTTATCTTCACCATGGAATCAGACATCTTTTGGAATTGTTACTGGCTCTATGATTTCAAGTCAAATAAGTTTCTACATTCTCCATAAGAGATAACATATTTCACAAGCTTTGACCCTGAGAGCTAATGAGAGAGATGATACCAGATGACTTTATCAGTTAGTGTATCAATGGGCTGTTTCTTTGACCCCTTCCCTTCTTATGCTACATTCCTACCTGGCTTAGAACAAAAACAAACAAACAAATAAACAAACAAACAGTGTGTCTGTGCGGGTTAGAGAAATGAGACAAGCATTGACCTCTGTGTTCAGCATAACCATTTTATAAACTAACAGTATTCTCTAGTCTTAGATGACTTCTCAATTGTTGTGCTGTCTGTTTAAAGAAACAAAAACAAAAAGAAAAACAAAACAAAAACACTTGTTTTTGTTCTATGATAACAGATGAAATACATGATTGGTGAATACATTCTTTTCAACAGAGAAACATTATCCCAAATTCCACTTTCAGTGATAAGTACTCTGTTTCCTTGTGTAGATATAATAAAAAGTCTTTATTACTTTCTGCCTGACATAATTTATCCTCTCTCTGGTAATGGTGCAGTTGTTTTCTTTGGAGAAATTAACCCAATACATGGATGTGCTGGTTTTTTAGTTCACCTGTCAACACAAGATATTTTACATATAAAAAGTCTTTTGAAAAGTATTTATTATTATTTCTATATTTGCATTTGCATTTCTATATTTGCTGGTAGGGATAAACATATCCTCATATGTGTATTTTCTTTTGTGGCAATTCAGTTCATGTAATTCGGCCAATTTTCTGTTTGATATTGAATATTAATTAATTTATTAGCACTTTTAAAAACATATTAATCTTCAGCCTGTGTCCTTTTAATTTTTTTAACACAGAGTGCAGTAATTTTTTAGTCAAAACTATTACTTTTTTCTCAATGACATCTTATTCTGCAAATATTTTGAAGAACTTCCTAAATAGTTCCTTACTTATTAGTTATGTTTTTTTACTTTTTGTCCTTTAGTATTGGTTCTTCTTGGCTTTCATAAAAATTTGTTTTTGAAGAAACTTTTCACATTTTCTTAAAAGTGATCCATATTTTCTGCAAAAAACTCGAACAATGTAAAAAACAAAAGCAGCAGACAACATAAACGTGTACCTCGGCACCAATTACAACACCAAGAAAAATGCAGTGTTGGTACTGTATGAGCATTATAAGCAAACACCTCAGACGGAAGTTTGGATGGATTCATAGATGGACAGATGAATGATAGAAAAGTAGTATTGCTTTTAAAGAATGAAATTTTTTAGGATTTTATTTATTTATTTATTTACTTACTTATTTATTTACAGCACACAAACAGGGAGGAGGGTCAGAGGGAGAGGGAGAGAGAGGACCTCAAGCAGACTCCATGCTGAGCCCAGTGTGGGGCTTGATCTCACCACCCTGAGATCACAACCTGAGCTGAAATCAAGAGTCAGACACTTAACCGACTGAGCCACCCAGGTGCCCCAAGAATGGGAATTTTGGATGGTCTGTTTCCATCCTATCCTATGTATCTTTATATTTAACGTGCATATTCTATAGAAAGCATATGATTAAGTCTTTTTTATTTTCATCTTTTTTAACAATCTGTGGTTTTAATAGAAGTGTTAAAATCTTTAAAGAGTTGTTTCATGCTTTTCTAGCTTCCGTGTTTTATTATAAGAAATATGTCATTTACATTGATATGGATGGAACTGGAGGGTATTATGCTGATTGAATTAAGTCAATCAGAGAAAGACAATTACATGGTTTCACTCATATGTGGAATCTAAGAAATAGCACAGAGGATCATAGGGGAAGGGAGGGAAAACTGAAAGGGAAGAAATCAGAGAGGGAGACAAGCCATGACAGACTCTTGACTCTGGGAAACAAACTGAGGGTTGCGGAAGGGGAGGTGGGTGGGGGGATGGGGTAACTGGGTGATGGGAATTAAGGAGGGCAGATGATATGATGACCAATGGGTATTATACGCAACTAATGAATCATTGAACACTACAATAAGAAATAATGATGTACTGTATGTTGGCTAATTCAATTTAAATAAATAAATAAATAAAAGTGAGCTTTTAATTAGGTTGCTATTTCCTTGTAGGCAGTTTGTTGTCTTTTACTTGTTGATTTCAATACTCTGTGTTTGTCTTTGACTTTGACGGTTTTATTCAATGTGTCTCTGTGTAGGCTTCTTTGGTCTTTATTTTGCTCTTTGATTGTTTAGCATCTTATATCTGCAAATTTCAGATATTTTCAGCTATTGTTTCTTCAAGAATTTCTTCATTCACTCCATTCATTCTCTTTTCTCCTGGATTTTTCATTACATATATATTTGATTATCTGATATATCTAGCAAGTCCCTGAGTTGTTGCCTTCCTTCCTTCTTTTCTTTTTTTCTTTTCTTTCTTTTCTTTTCTTTTCTTTTCTTTTCTTTTCTTTTCTTTTCTTTTCTTTTCTTTCTTTCCTCTGTTTTTCACCTTGGATAATTTTTCTTTGCTACCTTTAACCTCACTTACTCTTTTCTCTGCCTTATTCTTTAAATTAATCCAGTAAAATTTATGTCAAAAATTGTCTTTGTTACTACTAGAATTTCCACTTGGTTCTGTATCACTATTCCTATTTCTCTACTGAGACTTCTCATATCACTAGTGAGATTTTCATGCATTGAAAACAAGCTTTATTTCACCTCATTAAGGATAGTTTATAATTGCTGCTTTTAAATTTTTGTTGCAACATCTAGTTTATCTTGTGTTGGACTTGACTGACTTTCTTACCTCTTTGGAATGTGTTCAATTTTCTTAGTTCTTCATGTAGTGGGTAATTTTAGATTGTATCGTAGACATTATTGAGTGTTAAAAGGATACTGGATTCTGTTATTTTTCTGTGATAAGTATTTTTTTCTTTTGTTTTAGCAAATAGTTTTTATATCTGAGATTGGGCTGCACTAGGGATTTTTCCTCTGACTCTTTCCCTACCAGGAATGCCCATCCTCTTGAGCATCCATGGTTTCCTGACTTCTCTTTTCTTGTTCCGCAGACAGGAAGACTACAATATTTCCATGTACGTTCTTGCCTCTACTGTGTGTTCCATGGACTGCAGTTAGCTCAAGCTGACACAGATAGAAAAACTAAGTTTCTCATCAGCCCACCTTCAAGAAGTTTCTACTCTACCCAAACCTATCTACTTATGTTAAATATTAGGATAGCAACATTCAGAATAACAACACTCATCCCCTTTCAATTTTCTTTTCTTCCTTGTTTGAGCTGCTGTGATTCTAGTCCACGCAGGCATAGTTTAGATATGAGTCAGTGAAAGTTTGGAAATTCTGGCTCCAGCTCCTTCCTCGCTGGGATTTCCCCCACTCTCTTCAATGTTCATGGTGTCCAGGTTTTGTTTTCCTGGTTCCTCAGCCAGAAAGATCTTGAGATTTCTCATGTGCATTCCCTGCTGCTAGCCCAAAGGACGAATCTTAGCTCCTCAAAGGCAGTAATTATTTGCACAGCTGTCTTTCTCCTCCTAGTAAGCATGGATTTTCTGCCAGAATATATCTGCTCTGTTCACTGTGTAGTATCTGTAGGTAGCTTTTTGTCCAGGTTTTATAGTTACTATCCGCAAGGTGGTTTATCCAGTTGGGTCTAAATCCAGCATACCCAGATGTGAAAAAATTCCAGTGGATTTCAATAAATTCTGCCTATTACTCAGTCTAATTTTTTTGTGCTATTATTTCTCTGATGATTTCTTACTCCATTTTTTCTTTGTTTCTACACTTGTTTATCAGAAACTGTCTATTCCTGGTTAAATTTTCTATGGCTCATCTTTTCTCTCAGAATGTCTTCATTAGACTTTGCAGTATATTCTGGGGATTTTCTCAATTTTATTTTGAAACACTTTAATTCAATTTTTAAAGTTTGGATCCTTATTATTATTTTTAAAATTCTTGTTCTTCTATTGTTTCTTTTTTCATAGCATCCTGTTTTTACTGATGAATGAAATGTCTTCTTGACTCTCTTTGGTCATACTAGTTAGTATATTTAAACGCCTTTATTTTTCTAAATTATCTGGTTTAATTTTTGGTTAGATGTTATATTTCTTTTGGTCATTCTCTTTCTTGTTATATGACATCTTTCCTGATTTTCCACTCATGTTTTAAATTGAGGCAGTAAAAGAGCTGATTGTGATCTCTGTAAACATGGACAGTAATTGACCAGTGGTTGGCTTTTATTTACTGAGCATATGCGGAACCAGTGACAAATATATCTACCACCCACACTAACTGCTACAGTTTCCTTTGGTTTGTTAAACAACTTGAGAGATGAGTCTTCTAATTTTTTTGTCTGAGAGTAAATTTTGATCTTTTTGTATTCTGTACACCAGCGTTGGTGACTGGGTGAGGGTTGTTTTGCTTAGACAGACTTAATTATTTTCTTTCTTCCATCCTTATTTCTTATGCTTGTTCATTTATTCTTTCTGCTGATTTCAAGACTGGAGCTTCCCAGGATTCTTTCCATTGTTACCTATTATTTGGTACAGCCCTGCCCATGTTGTGGCTTCTTATCTATCATTCATACTTGTATTCATCTTCTAGAAATGTGTTGCAATTTCTCTTAGATTCATAACCACCATCCTTATTGCTTTTTCTATTTATTTATACAATTTTTATTCCTTCAGCTATTATTTTTAAAGTTTTCTTTCTTTTCTTTTCCCTTTCTATTTTTCTTCCTCTCCTACTCCCTCCCTCCCTCCCTCCCTCCCTCCCTCCCTCCCTTCCTTGGTCCCACCCTTCCTCCTTTCCTTCCTTCCTTCCTTCCTTCCTTCCTTCCTTCCTTCCTTCCTTCCTTCCTTCCTTCCTTCCTTCCTTCCCTTATTTGTGACAGTAAGGGGAGGCAAATGTCATTCTCAGTTGGTCATTTTGAACTTCACTCTTTTTTAATGTTAAGCAATATATTCATTTCCTCAGTGTTTTCTTCTTTCTATAAACTGATGAGTATAGCTTCAATTAAATAGAGTAATTCTCATTAAAAAGTTCTCTCATTAAATATGTTCTAGCAAAAATGGCTTATATGGTTATTATAATAAATATTTAAAAATTCAAATTTTAATAGTATTTATGATATTTACTTATGAAAGTGATTTATGATTATTTTAGAATATATCAAAAATTAACAATGACAATATAGTTACTCAAAATCATATCTTTCAAAGACTAGTAGTGTGCACATAAGTAAAATGGTATTACAGTGCACATGTACTGTTGGTGAATTAACATAGAAATAAATATACATGACTTTCTAAAAGTAATCAATGTGCAATATAACTAATTACAGGGGAAGAGAGTATCTAACATGATGTGTTTATTTACAGATTCAGCAGAATAAATATCTTTGCCCTACAAAGAAGTATATCAGAGAGCCAAATGGGAGAGAGAGAACACACGGGAATTTGTGGGATAATTTCTCTAAAAGTTATCTCTCTGGAATGTGTTTCCTCATCCTTTTTCCTTTCTAGGAAAGGAAATATCTTTATTTATAAGCATATAATGTAAATATTCTTGAATGTAGATCAGAAAATAGCCTTTAAGAAAATTTGGGAAAGTTGTTAACAATCTTCTCATATAATGGAGGAAATCTGATTTTGAAAGTATACACAGAGAAAACTTGGATTTATAAGTTATTACAAATGCCTATAATTTTTGCTTCAGGAAAATCTTTATTCATACATCTTTAATCACAGTGAATGTCTAAACAATTGGCAAGGTAACTAAAAGCACTGTATCTCAATTTTGTTAAGCTCATGATATTATTAATCTTGGTGCTGTTACTAGAATAAGACAATGTCCAAAATTACCATTCTTTTGAAAGTGGACACTATATTGTTATTTTAATAAAAAATTGCTGAGTTCAGAGCTGGGTCTAAAGTTACAAACTATAATGCCATAGGGTCATATGAGATGTAATTTAAAAATTCATTTCTTATCTTGCTTTTTAATTTTTTTGTATGTTCATTCTTTATTTCTAATCAGACCAATGAAATACCAACTGATAAATTAATTGTCTTTTTTCCAGTAATTTTTCACTTTTCTTTATGCAGCCTATAAGCTACTAACCAAGACTTCTTTCAAAGAAACATTCCTCTTGCTTCCATAACATTATGTACAGTTGGGGCTCCCCTTAGTCTCTGACCTCTTGTTTCTCTTTGGTTCTTCCTTTGACCAGATCGTTTCTACAATCCATCATTTCTTGTTTTTTTTTCCTCCTTATTTGGCAAGTGACAATCGCGAGATTCACGGACATAGATTCAACTGCCACTGACGTGCACACGGTTTATGAATAGTATTTTCAGCCTTGACCCTACTTTGCGATCTAGGAAAGTATTTTAAAATATTACTCTGCTTCCAAACACATCTCAAATTCAGCATGGCTGTAATTGAACTCAATATTGATTCTTCTCTTTTCGTCTTCTATTTTGGACGATAGTATCACTATTCATTCTCACCTAAATTAGAAATAATTGTATTATCCATTAACTTCCTCCTGGCCTGCCCCTTTATAATCTAATCAGAATTCAAGACCTGTTGGTTTTACCACTGAAAGGTCTCTTTAATTAGTTGCCAAAGTGCCCATTTCCATAGCAACCCCCTTTATTCAAGTGTCCTCTTTGTTTTCTCTAACTTCCCTTGTATTTTTTTTGTTGCGATTTATCCTTTATCTTTTCTGAGAATACGGATTTGATCACGTTCAGCATGCCTATGCCCCTCCAAAATCTTCATGACTTTGTTTCCTACAAAAAATTTCTGAAGTTCTAATAACTGATTCTGCTTATTTGGGGGTTTTACACTATCTTCCTATACTTACTCATTTTCTCCTTCTCTGCTTTACTCACACCAAACAAAACATCATCACGTGGACAAATAATGTGAAATAAACATTTGGGATTTTCTCACCATGCTTTCCCTATCTGGAATGATCCTCCTTGGCTAGCTAAAACATCACCAGCACTTCTAGACCCAATTAAAATTCAAACTTTGTCGATTCATCCCTTCAGTCGTAAGTTGGCTACTATCTTGGTTAAATTAGTATTTACTATTATACACTATAATACATCAGTAGCTGCATACCTATTTGTTTGCCAGCATTAAATTGTTAGATCATTTGGGCAAGATCTCTGTTATTTAATACTTGTATTCCTTACAATGTCTGTCACATTATCTTGCCAATACATCACTTATGTTGGCTACCGCTATTAAAAGCTATAAATATCTTGACCTTTGAGATATGAGTCAGTTAAGTATGGAAACTAGAATAAATTGATAGACTTTCTTTTCTTTTTTGACACTAGTTCTCGAAACATGAAGAGAATATGTGGTGCTCCAGGGGTGCCTGGGTGGCTCAGTTGGTTAAGTGACTGACTCTAGGTTTTGGCTCAGGTTAGGATCTTGGCCGTAAGATTGAGCCCCTTGTGGGGCTCCACACACAGCAGGGAGTCTGCTTGAGATTCTCTCTCTCCCTCTTCCCCTCCCCCCTGCCGCTCACACACTCATACTTTCTCTCTTTCAGATAAATAAATCTTTTTTAAAAAACAGAGCATACGTGGTGCTGTAAGCATTACAACACAATGACAGAGATGTCTGTCATCAATTAGACCGTCTGCTACTATTTCACATAGAAGGCAAACACAATGACCTGGGGAGATACTTATGTGAGAGGTTATGTAGTTTATATTTCTTTTATTTATTTTTATTAATGCATTATTTACATATGTATTAAAATTCAACAATATTAGGTATACATTTTGATGAGTTTTGGTAATCTGTACGACAGCTTAACTGCTTCCATGATCAAGATATAGAACAGTTTCCTCACCCTACAAAACTTCCCCTGCCCCTTAGCACTTGATACCCTTTTTCCACTCTTTTTTTTTAAAGATTTTATTTATTTATTTGACACAGAGAGAGACAGCCAGCGAGAGAGGGAACACAAGCAGGGGGAGTGGGAGAGGAAGAAGCAGGCTCATGGCGGAGGAGCCTGATGTGGGGCTCGATCCCACAACGCCGGGATCACTCCCTGAACCGAAGGCAGATGCTTAACGACTGCGCCACCCAGGCGCCCCCCTTTTTCCACTCTTAATTCCAGGTGAGAGCATAGCTTCTTTCTCTCTAAATAGTTTTGTCTTTTCTAGAATTTCATATCAATGTAATTACATAGTATTTAATGCTTTATGTTTGACTTATTTAGTATCAAGTTTGTGAAATTCAATCATGTTTTTACATGTATTAATATTATATTCGTTTTGTTTCTTTTCTTTAAAAGATTTGATTTACTTACTTGAGACAGAAAGAGAGAGAGAGAGAGGAGCAGAGGGAGAGGGACAAGCAGACTCCAGGCTGAGCTGGGAGCCCGATGCATGACTTAGTCCCAGGACTCTGAGATCATGACCTGAGCCAAAATCAAGAGTCAGTCACTTAACCGACTGAGCCACCCAGGAGCCCCCTTATTTCTTTTTGTTTCTTAGTAGTATTCCATGTTATGGACATATCACAGTTTGTTCATTCATCAGTTGGCGATCATTTGGGTTGTTGCCAATTTCTAGCTATTATGAATAATGATGCTTTGACTTCACATACATGCTTTTATGTGACCATATGCTTTCCTTTCTCTTGGATAAATATCCAGAAGATAAGTTTCTGGGTTATGTGGGAAATACATACTAACTTTACAAGGTACCGTCACACTATTTTCCAAGGTGGCTATATTATTTTACACTCTAGTTAAAAACATGCATGAGAGTCAATTACTTTACATTCTCTTCAACAACTTCATTTTTAGCTAATCTAGAAGGTGTGTATTGTTATTTCATTGTGGTTTTAATTTTAATATTCAGCTCTTTGATGATTGATGGTGTTAAGAATCTTTTCCTCCTTGGCTATTTTTAATGATTCATTGAAATATAATTCATATACTATGTAATGCACTTATTTAAAGAATATACTGTGATTTTTAGTAATTTTTCAGGATTATGTCTCATTTTAGAATACTATCGTCCTCTCCAAAAGAACACCATACTAATTAGTATTCACTAAATGTTTAGTCTTCCTAAACACACACACACACACACACACACACACACACACACACACACACACACACTCCTGGCCTCAAGCAAGCAATACTCGCCAGCTCTGGACATTTTATTTAGGTAAAATCATACAATATGTGATTCTTTGTGACTGGCTTCTTTCGTTTCGCATTATTTTCAGAGGTACATCTTTGTTGCATCATTGATCAACAATTTATTTCTTTTTATCACAGAATAATATTCCAATATTAGAATATACCACATTATATTTATTTATTCCTTAGTTGACAGACATTTTAATTTTATCCTTTGACCAATAAACCCGTTATGAATATTTTTGTACAAGGTTTTCTATGGATAGATGTCTTCGTCTTTTGGCTATACGCTGAGGGATGAAATTGCTGTATCACATGATTTCTATGTTTAAGATTTTGAGGAACTAACTAATCATTTTCTAAAGTCGCAACACCATTGTACATTTCCAACAGCAAAATACCAAAGTTTCAATTTCTCTAGACGCTCACCAGTGCCTATTGTTTTATCTCTGCCTTTGCTTACAGTCAATCTAATGAGTGTGAAGTAGTTTTGTGGTTTTGATTTGCATTTCCCTGATGATTAATGGTATTAGATATCTTTTCATGAGCATATTGACCTTTTGTATGCTTTCTTCAGGGAAAGTTTTATTCAAACATTTTGCCCATTTTTTAATTGAGATGTTTGCTTTTTGTTATTGAATTGTAAAAGTGCTTCATAAATTCTAGGTACAAATCCCTTAGTAGATATATGACTTGCAAGAATTTTCTTCCAATCTGTGGGTTGTCTTTGATATTCTTTAAAAAATTTTTTCAGGGGGCGCCTGGGTGGCACAGCAGTTAGGCGTCTGCCTTCAGCTCAGGGCGTGATCCCAGCGTTGTGGGATCGAGCCCCACGTCAGGCTCTTCCGCTGGGAGCCTGCTTCTCCTCTCCCCCTCCCCATGCTTGTGTTCCCTCTCTCGCTGGCTGTCTCTATCTCTGTCAAATAAATAAATAAATAAAATCTTTAACAAAAAAAAAAAGTTTTTTTTCAAACTTTGTTAAGATATAATTATCATATAACATTGTGTAATTTTAAGGTGTAAAATGTAGGAATTTTATATACATATATATTGTAAAATGATTACCATGATAAGATTAGTTAATACATCTATCACCTGGCATAATTAATTTTTTGTGGTGAGAATTTTAAAAAATCTACTCTCCTAACAACTTTCAAATATACGATACAGTATTGTTAGCTATAGTCACCATGATGTACATTTTATTCCCAGAACTTATTTATCTTATAACTAGAAGTTTGTAACTTCCGACTATCTTCACTCCTTTATTCCATCCCCCCAGTCTGTTCCTATGAGTTTGGTTTTCTGTGATTCCACATGTAAATGAGATCACACAATATTGGTCTTTCTCCATCTGACCCATTTCATTTAGCGTAATACTCTCAAGGTTTATCCACATTGTCACAATTGGCAGGATTTTACCTCTTTTATGGCTGAATAATCATTCCATCATAAATGTCTCTGTGTGTGTGTGTGTTTGTGTGTGTGTGTGTGTGTGTGTGTACACACCTCATTTTCTTTATCCATGCATCCATTGTCGAATACTTAAGGTTGTTTCCATGTCTTGGCTATTGTAACTAATGCCCAATGAACATAGGAGTGCATATGCTTCTTTGAGATAAGGATTTCATTTCCTTAGGAAAAATACCCAGAAGCAGAATTGGGGGATCATACGGTAATTCTATTTTTAATTTTTTGAAGAACCTCTATACTGTTTTTAATAGTGGCTATACTAATTTGAATTCCCATCAACAATGCAAAAGTATTCCTTTTCTCCAGGTCCTCACCAACATTTATTATCTCTTGTGTTTTTGTTTGTTTGTTTTGTTTTTCTTTTTTTTAATAGCCAGTCTAAAAGATGTGAGCCTCATGTCATCATGGTTTTGATTTTCATTTTCCTGTTGATAAGTGATGTTGAATGTTTTTTCATGTACTGTTGGCCAATTGAATATCTTCTTTGGAGAAAAAAATGTCTATTCAGGTCTTTTGCTCATTTTTTTTTCAATTGTATTATTATTATTTTGCTATTGATTTTTATTAGTTTCTTATATATTTTGGATATTAACCCTTACCAGATGTGTGCTTTGCAAGTATTTTCCCCATTCTGTACGTTGTCTTTTCATTTTATTAATCATTTCTTTTGCTGTGAGGAAGCTTTCAGTTTTATATAGTCCCACTTGTTTATTTTCGCTTTTGTTTCTTGTTCTTTGGGCATCCTGTCCATGTAATTATCATCAAGGCCAATACCAAGGAGCTTTTCCTATGTTTTCTTCTAAGAGTTTTATGCCTTGATTGCTCACATTTAAGTCTTAAATAATTTAAGGTTCATTTTGTGATAGTGTAAGATAGGGGTTCAGTTTCATTCTTTGCTTTTGAATAACCATTTATTGAAGAAACTGTCTTTCTTCCTTTGGGTATGTTTGGCTCCCTTGTCAAATATTAGTTGACAGTAAATTCATGGGCTTATTTCTGGACTCTTGATTCTGTTCCATTGGTCTATGTATCAGTTTTTTTGTAACAATACTATCCCATTTTGGTTACTATAGGTTTATCATAAGTTTGGAATCAGAAAGTGTGATGTGCAAACTTTTTTCTCAGAATCGCTTTGACTCTTTGCGGTCTTTTGTGGTTCCATACACATCTTAGGATTTTTTTTCTATTTCTTTAAAAAGTTCTATTATAAACTATTAAGGATTGCATTGAATCTATAAATTACTTTGGGTAGTACACCTAATATGTGGCTTTGGTATCAAGGTAATACTAGCCTTGGGAAATGGTTTTGAGAGTGTTCCCTCCTCTTCAATTTTGGAAGAGTTTAGGGAAGATTGGAGTTAATTCTTCTTCAACTGTTTTGTAGAATTTGCCAATGAAACTGCCTGGTCCTAGGGTTTTCTTTTTTGGGAGGTTTTGGATTACTGATTTAAACTTAATGCTCCTCATTGATATGTTCAGATTTTCTATTTCTTCATGGTTCAGTCCTTGTAAGTTGTATGTTTCTGGGAATTTATCCATTTTACTCAGTTTGCCCAGTTGTTCACTGTTAATAAGAGTAACTGTTAATAAGAGTCTCTTATGATCCTTTTTTATTTCTGTGGTATCAGTTATTATGTCTTTACTTCTTTTATAACTTTATTTAGATCTTCAATTTTTTAATTTTTTTATTATTATTTTTTGGTTAGTATAGTTAAAGACACATCCATTTTGTTTATCTTTTCAAAATACCAACTCTTGATTCTGTTAATGTTTTCTATTGTTTTTGTATCATCTGTCTCATTCATTGTTGCTCTAATCTTCATTATTTCCTTTCTTCTGCTGACTTTGGACTTAGTTCTTTTTCTAGTTTCTTGCAGTATAAAGTTAGGTTGTTTATTGGCTATCATTCTTTTTTCTTGATGTATGCATTTATCACTAAAAACTTCACTTTCATATTGCTTTTGCAGCATTCCATACGTTTTGATATGTTGTGCTTTTTTCTTTCATCTCAAGATAATTTTTTATTTTCCTTATGATTTCTTCTTTGATTCATTGGTTGTTCAGGAGTGTGTTACTTAATTTTTATGTATTTGTGAATTTTCCAGCTTTCCTCCTGTTATGGATTTTGTTTCAATCTACTGTGGTGAGATAAGATACTTGATACACTTTCTAACATTTTTAATTTCTTGAGACTTGTTTTGTGGCCTCACATATGATCTGCCCTTGAAAATGTTTTCTGTGCTCTTGAGAAGACTGTGTACTCTGCTGCTGTTGGATGGAATGTTCTGTATATTTCTGTTAGATCCGTTTGGTCTACAGTATTGCTTAAATCTGGTGTTTCCTCATTGAGTTTCTGACTGGATGATCTGTCCATTGTTGAGAGTGGAGTATTAAACTTCTTTTTTTTTTTTTAAGATTTTATTTATTTATTTGACAGAGAGAGAGAGAGAGACAGCCAGCGAGAGAGGGAACACAAGCAGGGGGAGTGGGAGAGGAAGAAGCAGGCTCATAGCGGAGGAGCCTGATGTGGGGCTCGATCCCAGAACACTAGGATCACGCCCTGAGCTGAAGGCAGATGCTTAATGACTGAGCCACCCAGGCGCCCCTGGAGTATTGAACTTCTGAACAGTTATTGTATTGCTGTTTATTTCTCCTTTTAGTTCTGTTGGTATTTGCTTTATACACTTAGGTGCCACAATGTTGGGTTCATAAGCATTTACAATTGTGATATAAGGATTGACTCCTTTATTACTATATAATGACCTTCTGTGTTTCTTTTGACTATTTTTTAACTTAACGTCCACTTTGTCTGACGTAAGTATAGCTACCCCGGCTTTCTTTTGTTTACCACTTGCTTGAAATATACTTTTTGATCCCTTCATTCTCCCTCCGTGTGTCCTTAAACCTAAAATGAGTCTCTTGTAGGCAGCATTCCATTGGATCTTATTTTTCATTCAGTTAGTCATTTTATGTCTTTTAATTGGAGAATTAATCATTTTATTTAAAATTATTATTTATAAGTAAATACCTATAAAGTTTTCTGATTGTTTTGGATATCCTTTGTTGCTTGTTTCTTATCCTGCTGTCTTCCTTTGTGACTGAATTAATTTCTGTGGTGGTGTCCTTTGACTCCTTTATTGTAATTTTTATGTATCTACTACAGGTTTTTCCTTTGTGGTTACCATGGTGCTTACATAAAATGTCTTATCTTTATAACATCTTATTTTAAGTTAATAACAATAGTATACAGAAACTTTATACTTTCCTTTGTCTCCCCCTCATATTTAGGGTTATTGATAATTATAATTTATATCTTTTTATATTATGTTTTCAATAATATATTAATACAATTACAGTCTTTTTTTTTTCAGATTTTTATTTATTTATTTGACAGAGAAAGAGAGAAAGCACAAGCAGAGGGAGGAGAAAGGAGCCCGATGCAGGGCTCAATCCCAGGACCCTGGAATCATGACCTGAGCCAAAGGCAGACACTTAATGGACTGAGCCACCCAGGTGCCCTAAGGTTATTTTTAATGCATTTGTTTTTGACTGCTAATCTAGAGTTTTAAATCAACTATGCACCACCATCACAATACTAAAGAATCTGTTTTGACTATATGTTTACCATTACTGGTGATTTTTATACTTTCTTATGTTTTTGTAATGGTACTTAGTATACCTTTATTTCTGCTGAAGAACACCCTTTAGCATTTCCTGTAAGGCCAGTCTAATGATTGTGACCTCCCTCAGCTTTTGTTTTTTCAGGAAAGTATCTGTTTTTCATTTCTAAGAGACAGTCTTGCTAGGTATAGTATTCTTGGTTGACAGTTTTTTCTTTCAATATTCTGAATATGCAGTACTCTCCCTTTATCCACGGTTTTGCTTTTTGGACTTCCAGTTACTTTCAGTCAAACAGATTCTGGAAGTGGATGATTCTTCTGACATATCAGAAGGTCAGTAGTAGCCTAACGCTGCATCACAATGCCTATCTTCACCTCCCTTCATCTCATGTAGGCATTTTATCATCTCACATCATACAAAAAAAAAAAAGGTACATAATGTACAAGATAATTTGAGAGAGAGAGATCACATTCACATAACTTTTATTATAGATTACTGTTATAGTTCTTCTATTTTATTATTGTTTGTTGTTAATCTCTTACTGTGCCTAATTTATAAATTAAATTTTATCGTAGCTATGAATGTGTAGGAAAAAAAAAAACCCATAATGCATATAAGGTATGGTACTATCAGCTATTTCAGGTATCCAGTGGGTAGTCTACTGTACCATCTTGGCCTCTCCTGGCCTGTGAAATTTCTGTTGAGAAATTAGCCTATAGTCTTATGGGTGTTCTTTTGCATGTGATGAGTCACTTTTCTCATGCCACTTTCAAATTCTCTATCTTTCCCTTTTAGCCATTAATTATTATGTGTCTTGGTGTATGCCTTTTCAATTTCAACCTATTTGGTGTTTTGGGGTCTCATGAATCTGGATGTTCATTTCTGTCATCATGTATTATAAATTTTTAGCTAACATTGCTTTAAATAGACTTTCTGTTTCTTTCTCTTTCTCTTCTCCTTTCAAGATTACCGTAATGTGTATATTGTTTTCTGTTGATGGTGTCCTATTATTTCTGTTGGCTTTCTTAACTTTTTTTCATTCTTTTTCTCTTTTGTTTCTCTGACTGGCTAATTTCATATGACCTATCTTCTACACTATTTCTGTCTTGTGATTGGTCGAGTTTGTTATTGAAGCTCTCTGTGGAAATTTTCATTTCAGTCATTGCATTCTTCAGCTCTAGGATTTTTGTTTGTTTGTTTGTTTAGCATACTGTCTTTCTTTGTTGAACTTCTTATTCTGCTTATGGATTGCTTTCCTAATTTTGTTTAGCTGTCTGTCTACATGTTCTTATAGTTCACTGAACTCTTTTAAGAATTCTGAATTATTTGTCAGACAGTTCATAAATCTCCATTTCTTTAGGGTCAGTTATTGGAACTTTGTCAGTTTCTTTCAGTGGTGTGATGTTTGCCTAATTCTTTGTGAGCCTGGATGTTTTGCATTTTTATCTGTGCTTTGAGTTAGTATTGTCATCTTACAGATTTTACAGATTTATTTCAGTAAGGATTTTTCTTCACTAGTCAGCTCAGCTTGGAGTTCTAGATGGGTTAGCTTGTAGTGCCCTTGGGCAAATGGGTCTTGCTCTCAGGGTCTTTATTTGGGTAAGACCACCCTTCATTTTCTGAGGGCTGGGGGCGTGTTGTTCCTGGCTGGTCTTTGCTTTTGGGTGGGCTTGCTGACAGGGCTCCATATTTAAGTGGGGCTTCTGAGTGGGCTCCTTGATTGAGTGAGGCTTATGGCTATTCTTTCTTGTTAGGTGGAGCCACTTACCGGGCTCTATAGGCTCCTTTGTTTGATTGAGGTTGCTGGCTGTATTTCTTAGCAGAGTGGTGTCATTGCTTGGCCTCCTCAGTCGAGCAGGGCTATGGGCATAGCTCTGCAATTGCTCCTCACATACACCTCAGGCTGTGATTCCCAACTGGATGGTACTGCTGGCTGGACTCTGTGCTGAGGTGGGTCTGCAGGCAGTGTTTTTGGTTAAACAGGGTCTCCCACTGAACTCTTCAATCAGGCAGTCATGCAGACTACCTCAAAGTTGAGTGGGGCCACAGACTAGACTTCACAGTCAGGTAAGCTGTTGACGATACTCCACTGTTGAGCAAGGTCACTGGCCATGCCAGATGGACAACTGGAGCCCCCAGCTTTAACATGCAGTTGGGTGGAGCTAGAGTATGTGCTCTGTAGTTAGATGGGTTTGCTGTCTGATTCCATTGGGAGTGGGAGAGGAAGAAGCAGGCTCCCAGAGGAGGAGCTTGATGCAGGGCTCGATCCCAGGCCCCTGGGATCAGGCCCTGAGCTGAAGGCAGATGCTGTACAACTGAGCCACCCAGGTGCCCCATTTCTGTACTCTCAGTTCTATACTGTAACTTTGTAGTAAGTTTTGAAATCATAAAGTGTTAGTCCACCAAACTTCCCTTTATGAAGATAATTTTGGCTTTTGTAGGCCATGCATGAAGTTTGAGATCTCCTCATCAATTATTTAAAAAAAAAAAAAAAGCTGGGATTTTGGTAGGGATTCTATTTAATCTGTACATGAATTTGGGGAAAATGGCTTCTTAATGTTATCACATCTTCTGATTCATGAACATGGGATATCTTTCCATTAATTAGGTATTTTTAAATTTATTTCAATAATATTTTGTAGTTTTTAGTGTTCAAGTCTTTCACTAAGCTAATTTATTCATTTTTTATGCTATTACAGATGAAGCTATTTTCTTAATTTCATTTTTGGATTGTTTTATTTTTGTCATTTATTACTACTGCATAAAAATGTAAGTGATTTTGTATATTGATTGTGTGTCCACCCATTTTGTTGTATTCATTTATTGTTTCCAATAAGCTTTTAGTTGGGTTTTTTAGGATTAAAAATAATTTTATTTTCTTTCAAAATCTGGATGCCTTTTATTTCTCTTTATTGCTGAATTGTCCTGGCTATAGCCTCTAGCCAATGTTGGATTGAAATGATTGGAGCAGACAACTTTATGTTGTTCCTGATCTTAATAGGAAAGGATTTAGTCTTTTACTACTCAGTATGATGTTAGCTCTAAGTTTGTATAGATGTCTTTTTATCAGGCTGAAGATAATTTCTATTTCTAGTTTATTGAATATTTTTATCATGAAAGGCTTTTAGAGTCTGTCAAATTATTTTTTTGAATAAATTTTGATCACCATGTAGATTTGCCTTTGACTCTATTACTGTGGTACATTACATTAATCAATTGTTGGTGTTAATCCAACTTTGCATTCCTGGGATAAATCCTACTTGATCAAAGTGTATCACTTTTAATACATTGCTAAATTTATTTGCTAATATTTTGTTGAAGTTTTTTTTTTTTTTTTCTTCTTTTGGCATCTGTGTTCATGGGAAATACCAATTTGTAGTTTTCCTTTCTTGTGATATCTTTATCTGTTTTTATTGTTTGGACGTTATCGGCCTCATAAAATGAGTTAAAAAGTGTTCCTTCTGCTTGTAGTTTGTCAAAGAAATTGTAGAGAATTAGTACCATTCCTTTCTGAAATGTTCAGTAGAATTTACCACTGAAACCAATAGGGCCTGGGGCTTTCTTTTTTGGAAAGTTATTAATTATTGATTAAATTTCTTTAATATGTATAATCCTATTTAGATAATCTATTTCACTTTGTGTCTTGGTAGCTTTAATACTTCAAGGTATTGGTCCATTTCACCTGAGTTATCAAATACTGGGGTGCCTGGGTGGCTCAGTTGGTTGGGTGTCTGCCTTTGGCTCAGGTCATGATCCCAGAGGTCTGGTATTGAGCCCTGCATTGGGTTCCCTGCTCAGCAGAGAGCCTGCTTCTCCTTCTCCCTTGGCCTACTGCTCCCCCTGCATGTGTGCTGTCTCTCTGTCAAATAAATAAATAAAGTCTTTTAGAAAATAATAAATAAATAAATAAATAAATAAATAAATAAATAAATAATCCAATATTGAGGTAAGAGTTGTTCACAGTATTCCTTTGTTATCTTTTTTATGTCCCTGGGATCAGCAATGTTGGCCTTTTTCATACTGATAACTAGTGTCTTCTCTCTTTTTTTGTGCAAAGCTCTCTTTTTCTTGGCTAGAGGTCTAAGCAATTCATTGATCTTTAAAAAAAAGAAAAGAAAAGTTTCCATTTTCATTGATTTTCTTTATTGTTTTCCTGATCTCAATTTCACTGATTTCTCCTCTATTTTTTACTATTTATTTTCTCTTGCATGCTTAGGTTTAAATTGTTTTTCTTTCTCCTATTCTCTAAGTAAGAACCTTAGGTTATTGATTTTTAGATCTTTTGATTTTATTCTAACATATGTGTTCAATGTTATAAATTTCCCTCTAAGAACTCCTTTTGTTGCATCCTATACATTTTGATAAGTTGTATTTTTATTTTCATTTACTTCAAAATATTTTTAAATTTTTCTTGAGACTTCTTCTTTGCCCCATGTGTTATTTACAAGGGTGTTGTTAAGTCTCCAAATATTGGGGGATTGTCCAACTACCTTTCTGTTACTGATTTCTACTTTAATTTCTTTGTGGTCTGAAAAATAATACTCTGTATGTTTTCTATTCTTTTAATTTTGTGAAGGTTTGTTTTATAGCTTAGGATGTTATCTTGGTGAATGTTCCATGAAAACTTGAGATGATTGGTGTATTCTGCTGTTGTTTTATGGATTATTCTATAAATGTCATTTAGATTACATTGCTTGATAGGGTATTCAGGTCAATTATCCTTAATGATTTTTTGCCTGCTTAATTTTTTTTTAGCTGCTGAAAGAAGGGTCTCCAAGTATAACAGCAGATTTGTCTATCCCTTTTTTCAGTTCTATCAGCCTTTGCTTCATATATTTTAATGCTCTGTTGTTAGGCACATATGCATTAGAGATTATTGTGGGTCTCTCTCTCTCTCTTTTTTTTTTTTTTTTTTTTGAGAATTGACCTTTTTATCATTATGTAATGCACTTACATACCTCTCCTAACTTTTCTCACTCTGAAATCTGTTCTGTATAAAATTAAAGTCTTTTTTAAACTTCCTTTTATTTAGTATTAGTGTGCAATATCTTTCATTCCCTTTCTTTTTAGTCTGTGTTATTATATTTAATATGGGTTTTTTTGTGCACAAAATACAGTGGCTCTTGGTTTTTTTCATTCATTCTGACAATCTCTGTCTTTTAATATATTTAGATCATCCACATGCAAATTTGGTATAGTTAAGTTAATATCTACCATATTCATAACTCTTTATTCATTGCATCTCTGTTCTGTTTCTCCATCTCTCATTTTACTACTTGTTAAGGTTTTATTTTATTTCTTCTAAGGTTTTAATTGAACATTTCATATGGTTCCATTTTATCTCCTATCCTAGCATATCATTATATTTCCTTAAAAAAACTTCAGTGACTGCCCTAGAATTTTTCAATATACACTTTTAAAATAATCTAATTATAACTTCAAATCACACTATATTTTTTCATGTGTAGTAAAGGTACATTATAAAAGTGTTCCCAATTCATCCCTCTTAGCCCTCATGATATTTGTGTCATTCATTTTACATTCATCAAGAGCTCAGCTGAGCTGGGAAGGAACTGAGATGCCAGATGTTGGAGTAACCAATTAAAGCAACAAGCTAAAGATAAATGAGTTAAGCCTTTAATAACTTACTAAGATGGTACAAGCAAGACTCGAAAACCAGAGAAATCTCCAGCACCCTCTGTTCCATTTTCCCCCATGGAAGTGCAAGCAGTCAAAGGTCAGGTAGATCAGCACATCTCACTCTTGAGGGAGTATGAAGGGAAAACAGCCATTTTGAGTTGCTTATTAGCCATTTTACAGCATGGCCACCCTGTTACACCCAGAGTCTGGACGTTTAGATAAAGACCTGAACTTAGGATTCCTGCGACAAATCCCTGCTTTAATTTTCCCAGAACATCTTTTAAAATAACCACTTAGAGTTGAGCCTCCGGAAAGTTAATGGCCACGACCCTAAGCGATTTATGACTAGTAAGTGCTTCTACCCTGTTTCCTGCTCACTCATGACCTGGGACAGAGGACTGCTTTTCTCATGGCTCATTGCACACCTCCATCCCATTTCTAGGATTCATAAGTAATAAATCTTATGACTTTACTTTCTTTGTGTAAGTTTATTGAAACTGGGCCTTCAATCCCAACTGCCTTGGGGTTTTCACTTCCTCAAAATGGGAACTCAGATGCTGAGGGAGCCATGCTAACCCCCTGCCAGTGATTTGTGCCTCCTTATAAAGCAGGTTATAATCTGTACACTCTTAATTTACCATACCAGCTTTGGAGGTGGGGGGTACGGGTGAGGGGGCAACACAAGAAGACTTGAACAAAAGTCTGTGGTCGTTTTACAGATCCAGAGGGGGAGGAAGGATGAGGGAAATGTCTAGAGTGGTAAAATACTGAGTCAGAGTAGGGAAAATTGTCTTCAAGTTTTTCCCTCCTTCCCAGTCTCATAAGGATGCCTCAGTAGGGGTGCCTGAAAAAATCTCTGTCCCAAGCCTCAGATAAAAAAATATCTGTGTGAAAACTTCAAGACTAAGAAAGCAAATATGCAAAAACATGACCAGCCGGCGAGGCCTGAGCTCCTGACTCTAGCTGCCCTCAGAGACTGTGATGCATTGGCAGGGCACCAAGTCTGGTGTAGGGAAGACCACTTTCCCCTGTGAGGCCTGCCAGGTAAAGCCTCTGTGATTTTATGGTCAAGCCTGAGGAATTACATGTAAGTTTTTAAACAAACCCAGATTCCTCAATACCAATTTGCTATAATCACCCACTACATTGCAGTGCTATTACTGTAAACAGTTATCTTGCATATCAAGTAAGAATAACACATATTTAATTTTAGCTTTACTCACTCATTTTCCAACACTTCTTTTCTTTATATAGCACTGAGTTTTTGACCTATATCATTTTTGTTTTCCCTGAATAACTTCTTGCAACATTTCTTGCTGAGAATTTCTCCTGCAGACAAATTCCGCCAAGTTTTGTTTCTCTGAGAAAGGATTTATTTATTCATTTTGAAGGGAAATTTGGCTGGATATAGAAATCTAAGTTTATGTGGTTTTTTTTTTTCGTTTTAACATCTTAAATATCTCACCCCACTTCCTTCTTCCTTGCATGATGAGAAGTCTGCTTTTACTTGTTCCTCTACAGGCAAGGTGCATTTCCTTGGCTGCTTTCAAAATTTTCTCTTTGTCCTTTGTTCTCTCTAATTTGCATATGAGATGTCTAAGTGTAGTTTTTGACATTTATTCTGCTGGTTGCCCTTTGATCTTTTTGGATCTGTACTTCGGTGTCTGTCAGTAATTATGGACATTTCTTGGCCATTATTGCATAAAATATTTCTCCTGTCTCCCATTTTTCTTCTGTTTGTAGCGCTTCCTTTTGATTTTCAAAGTTTAGATATTTCTGACTGCATTACACATCTGTTTATGCACCTTGTCTACTTTTTCCATTAACTCCCTTAGTACCATAATCATAATTATTTTAAATCCCTTGTATGATAATTTCAAAATGTGTGTCAAATCTGGATCTGGTTCTGATGTTTACTTTGTCTCCTCAATGTGTGTGTGTGTTTTCCCCCTTGCCTTTAATATACCTTGTAATTCTTTTTTATTTTTTTTATTTTTTTATTTTTTTTGTCAGAAATGATGCATCAAGTAATAGGAAAGAAGGTAAATAGGGCTTTAGTGTGAGGTTGTATGTTCATCTGGCTAGGAGCTGGGCTATCTTTAATGTTTCTATAGGTAACTGTAGAGGGCAGAGGCTCCAAATTTTTCTAGTAACCTTGTTCTTGTCACTGCTCTTGCCTTTGGCTTCTCTAAATATTCCCACTCAGGTCAAGTCTGTGTCTTCTAGCTCTTTCCCCTGCAGTGCACTGTTATGATACTGAAGTGCTATTGATATGATGGGAAGGTGTGGGGAAGCGAAGGCATTGTATAATCTGACGACCAAATCTCAGTCTTTTCATGGGCCCGTGTTCCTGACTGTACCCTGTATTCGTTCCACCATTAGCTATTCTTCCTTTAGTTGACACAGGAAGAATAGAGGGGACTGGAGTCACAGAGATATCTTTCCTCCATGCGGAGCGTGGCTCAGGTAAAGATGTTTTCTCTGGCAAGTAGGTCTTTGTTATAGGCAATACTTTGGGCATATTTCACAAAGTTTACTTTCCCTCCTCCTTCCAGAGCTATCAGAATGTTTTTTCTTGGCTCTTCAGTGTAAGATTTCGGTGGGGTTCCTCGAGGTCAAACCACAAGAGTTTAGGTACCCCTAAGACTGCAGTCTTCAGGAATTTCTCACTCCCCAATGAATCCAAATTTGGTCCCCAGCAATTCATAAAAATTACCATGTTACTGTTTCCACCTGCTTATAGCCCCAGTGATTTCCAGGTAAGCCCATATTGACTGTGATGTTTGTGCTTCACCAACATGTCTCTCTCGATTTTGAAGGTGGCAGTTACCCCTGTGTCTTAGTTCTCATGTGGATCTAACAGAAGTTGGTGATTTTCACTGATTATAGTTTTTTCTTCTTGTAAGGACAGGAATAATGACTTCCAGGCTTTTTTATATGTTAGAACTGAAGCCAGAATATGATTCATGCTTTTTTTTACTCCTCTAATTCTGGAACTCCAATGATTTGCATGTTAGACTCCTTGCTGTTATCTCACAGAACTTGGGGAAATGTGTTTTCATTTCACTTTTATGTTTATATTTTCATTTCACTTCCATCTTTATAATTTTATTTCACTTTTTCCCCCTCTTCTTACATCAATTTGGTTATTTTCTATTGACCTGCTTTTAAGTTCACTAATTCTTGCTAATAGAAATTGGGAAGTCTGTAAGAGGAATTCTTTATATTTAATGTTTTATTTTTCATTTCTTGAATTTCCATGTGGGTCTTTTGTTATATAATTTTCAGGTCCCTGTGAAATTTCCTATCTTGTCATAAGCATTCTCATATATTAGGTTTAGTGTGAAAGTTACCTGAAGCTAAGTGTATTGCCAAAAAGAATAATTAACATTTGTTAAAGAGTTCATACTATGTGTAGCTTATTTCTCACAAAATAGTATAATTTAATATTTAGTCTTTTAATTGTTAATTTACCAGTAAATTTTTAAAAACTAAGTAATAATCATAAAGAAAATCAACATTAGATTTAACTTGTAGAAGTGGGTAGAAGATATTTTATAAAACCTATGGATAAGCAAAAACTATTAATGTACCTGCCTTAACATTTTTTCAAAGATAACTGCTTATTTCTGTTTAGTAGAGACAGATTTTTATAGCCAAAGGAATGGTGAAAATTTTCTGCCTTAGAGGCAATTGTAAAAATGTTTTAATGTACCTCAGCTGGAAATTTCTATGGTTTGCCAAATTAAATAATCACTTTCTCCCTGCAAAAATGTCTTTCATCTTAGAAAGGGTTTGAGAGTAGTATATATTTGAAAACTATGCAAATACTTAAAATTTTTTAGTGTTTGGCATGAAAATGCCAATTTTTAATCTCTGCCTTAATTACCAATATGAGAATTCATGTAAATGAAGACAAATGAAAAAAAAAAAAAGTAGTTACCAGAGGTTATAAGAGGGACCTTTCAAGATAACATACTTTAACTTGTAATAGAGAATGGTTGGTTGATTATGCTTTATTCCTGAAAACTTTTAAAGCAAGTTTTATTTCCCTTCATTTTCCGGTGAAATAAAAATAAAAGATTTCTAGGATACTATTTGTTGAGGATTTAATGTAGCCAAATTTTAATTATGGTTTATTTTTTATTTAAACAAATAATAGCAAACTCACTACTAAATGTCAGGTGTATTTGTTTATGGTTGCATTTGTTTACAGATATTTTTCTGATTTATTCTAAAATTAATAATCTCATATTTGAAAAGTAATTACCAAACTCATAGTTATTTGGGGGGGTGCTATTATAATCTAATAATAGGTATTAGAAAAAACTTTGCAAAATTGTATCCTGACCACACCATACGTGTTAAAATGGCCGAAATTTGAAACACCGACACCACCGAATGATGGCAAGGAAGTGGAGCAACAGGAATTCACACCCATTGATGGGAATGCAAGATAGTGCAGCCACCCTGGCAGGCAGTTTGGTACTTTCTTATAAAACCAAACATACTCTTACTACACAATCCAGAAATCATATTCCTTGGTATCTCCCCAAAGGAGTTGAAAATATATCCATACCCAAAGCTGCACAAATGAACTATAGAGCCATGAAAAGACATGGAGGAAACTGAAATGTATATTACTAAGAAGAAATTAATCTGCAAATGTTACATATTGGTGATTCCAACCAAATGACATTTTGGAAAAGGCAAAACTATGGATTCATAAAAAAAGAAGAAGAAGAAAAAGAAGAAGAAGAAGAAGAAGAAGAAGAAGAAGAAGAAGAAGAAGAAGAAAAGAAAAGAAAAGAAAAGAGAAGAAAAGAAAAGAAAAGAAAAGAAAAGAAAAGAAGAAAAGAAAAAGAAAGAAAGGGAACAGTAGTTGCCAGGGGTTGGGGGTAGGGTGGGGTGAAGGAGATGAGAAGGTTGAGCACAGAAAATTTTTAGGTGTGAAAATCCTCTTCATAACACCATAATGATGGTTACATGTCATTATATTTGTATTCAAACCCATAGAATGTGCAACACTAATTGTGAATCATAATGACTTTGAGTGATTTTGATGTATCAATGTAGGCTCACTGATTGTAAGAAATGTACCAATCTGGTGGAGGATGTTAATGAGAAGTCTGAATGTTTAAGTGCAGGGGGCAGGGAGAGGTTTACAAAAATCTCTGTAATTTCTGTTCAATATCTCTGTGAACCTAAAACTGCTGTAAAAAAAAAAAAAAGTCTGAAATAAAAGATTGTATCTTGCTCTTATATAAATAGTTTTCAGTGGCATATCTAGTGTTTTTAAAGGTGGTCATTTCCATTCAATAGAGACGGATTTACAGTTTAAAAAAATGAAAAAAAAATGCTGACTTCAATAAGGGAAATCACTACATTGCCCATCTTAATAATGTCTCTTAGGGAGAAAGGCAAAGGCAGAAATGTCATGGGTTTTGGGCCTCGTAAAGGTGGGCTGTTTGATGGGTAAGCCTATGATTGAATGAGGTTGATGACATAAAAAATGAGGGTGGTGGACATACAGACTAGAGGATACCAAGGTGAGAGGATAAAACCAGTCCTGGACAGTAAACAGTGGCTTATTTTTCCCTTTCTTTCTTTCTTTCTTTCTTTCTTTCTTTCTTTCTTTCTTTTTTTTTTTTTTAAGATTCATTTATTTATTTTAGAGAGAAAGAGAAGGGGGGAGAGGCGGAGGGAAAGAATCTCAAGCAGCCTCCTCACTGAGCAGGGAGCCTGACATGGGACTCCATCCCAGGACCTGGAAATCATGACCTGAACTGAAACCAAGAGTCAGGCACTCAATAGACTGAGCCACCCAGGCACTTCTTATTTTTCCTTTTGTTTTAAAAAACACTTCCTCTTATCCCTATCAGAAAAGAAGATGCAAATAAATTAAGAAGCTTTTTAGACATTATATTAGGATCTCTCATTAATCATATTTTAAACAAATGGACTCTACCATCATGAAGAGACTCAAAAAAAAGTCTATTAGTGAGCTAAAATTGTAATTTACATCTTACACTTTTTAATTCTTTTATTATTTTTATTCTTGAGATGTATTTAATTATTTAATCAATCCCTATACCCAAAGTGAGGCTCCAATTCACAACCCTGAGATCAAGAGTCACATGCTCCCCAGACTGGAGTCCCTATATCTTACGCTTTTTAAAATACCACATATATGTCTTTATGTATCATGCAGTTAAGGACCTCATAATAATAAAAACAAAATATCAAAAAATTTCGAGCAGTAATGAGATACCTATTCATGGCTCTTAAAGAAAGAGACAAAACACCTCTCTGCCCCTGGATAACTCTATTTTGTACCTTGATTTAATACCAAAACCCATTATCTTGAGTACCTGACTAGGTAAATTGTCTTTATTTCATTATTGGCTTTCCTGGATAGAAAAAGAAAGCACAAAACTCAAAGTGGGCAAAAAATAACAGAGCTTCTTAGCCTTTAGGAGGAAATTCTTTATTATACCACTTTAAATGTCCTTCTGATATTCCTCTTTCACAAAGAAGAAGTCCATATATGACATAGGCATATTCATTAACAGCCTTTATCATAGCATTTCTATTACTAACCTAAAAGAAAACCTTCAGCCTTTACTTTTAAGGGATTCATTTTAGGCTTCTGATATTAATAAGGAATGGGGACACTGATAGCTCAAATTTTTCATATTAAAGGGCTCATTTACAAAAAAACCCCACAAAAACAAAGTAAATGGAAGAAAAATAATTTATGCAAAGGCTGCTAATCCAGCTGTTTTGCTTCTGGGCTTAATTGGATTTACCTAGAATCCATATTTGGAGTCAGCATGTGTTATATCATCAACATAAGCAATAGTTATCCAACATAAAAGAGACTATGCAGAGTAGTAAACTCCCAGATTAAAAACCTCAAACCAAAGACAAAATATTAATTTATTTGACTCATCTCAGCATAGACACTTTTCTTAGTCATGTACGTTATCGACTTCATATACCAGCTTGATACTGTGTCTCTACATTTCTATCCTTTGCATGTATCTGCTAGACAGAGACAGTGAAAGGAACTAGAGTCCAATAAAATGAATTTGAAAATGATTACGCATCTCCTCTTCTGTCTGGCAGGCAGCCAGTTGACTATTGTCTGTTCAGAAAGGGGTATAGCATTTCAGTTTCAAAGTCAGGTACAAATTATCAGTTATGAGTCTTTCCCATGTGAGGCCTTTTCCCAAGGAAAAATAAATTTATTCCTTAAAACTTAGCCATACAAGCTATATTCAGGGAAGAATTTGCACATGTATTTACTTACGTATATTTTAATCCATTTGTCTATGGGAAGTTAATATTAGATGTTTTCAAGTGAATGCCAGAAATATTTTATTTATTCAAAATATTAAAGAGATTACCAGTGCTTAAAGGAAAAACATTTTTCACTACAAATGTTGATGAATATATGTATATATGCCAACCTGGCATGCAAATATATTTTATATATAAATTCATATCCATATCACATAAAATGGCAACACATTCAATATTTTTAGCTGCATAACTCATACTCTGAAATCCTTCACTACCCTCTCCACCCTGTTTGCAAGTGTCCCTCTTATTCATATCGGCACACCCGATCTTCCTTTTCTGTTCGACTTTTGCTTTTTCTATTGCAGTTATCACCTAAAAAGACAAATAATGTATTTGCTTATTATGTCTCTTGATTGCTGTCTATTTCCCCCTGCTCTAATGTAAGCTGCATGAGAACAAGGATTGTTTTGTTCCCCAATACATCCCAATTGTCTATAACAGCATGTCATGAGTCGGGTAGGAGCTTGGTAAATAAACGAAGGAGCATGTTGCAAATATTATGTATGTGTACATATTTATATGTACTGGTATATGTGGAGCTGGATAGATAGATATGTTCTCAGACTTTTAAATTCTACTTTCCACATTTTTTGTCTAAGCCATTTTCTCTCTGTCATTTAAATAGACGATGAAATGCATAATGTCTAAAAGTTTAAATTAAAAAGGTCCAGCCTTATTTTTCTAATATTCTGACTTCAGAGTTCTGAGATATATACTTCCCCAACAAAATGCTTGACAAAATACTCTTTTTCATTTTCTTAACTAAATGAATTGCTATCATAATGTTCTGAGCTTCATTGACCAATATTTCTTCCAAATCAAATGAAATGAAAAGCCACTCCTGAACTAAATGAAACAGTCTGGGTTGCATCCAAATCTTCCAATGAAATGGGCACTGGAGCTCAGCAGCACCATCAGAGCCAACTTAGCTCAGATGAGTTTGAGTTAAGTGCAAAATAGAAAATTATTCTGCACAGTCATGTCATAAGCTGGCAAATTTAAGGTCTGGAAGCTTCATACTAGAATATTTCCATCATTAATGGCGACCCAATTGGGTTGTCACAACTTATTAAAGAAACCATGAAGGTGGATTCAACAGTATTATGAATTATCTTATGAGAAAAATAGATTTAATTTCTGCTCAAATATTCAGGTCTCTGCTCAAAGTGTCCCTTCTTAGTGATATCTATATAGTACCCTCTTCACAACATCTTTACTGCCTATGATAATTTTTATTCATTTTTCTCACTTGGTTGTTGTCTGTCTTCCACACTAGAAGTTCTATGAAGGCAAGAACTTTGTATGCTTTGTTCATTCCTGCCTCCCCAGTGTCAAGAAAAATATACCTTATAAAGTCTAGGTGCTCAAATAATAGCTGTGAAGTCAACAAATGAATGAAAATGAGCAGCGCAAGTAGGGGATGTTTCTTCTCCTGTGCATTTGGTTGCTTCCAAAGCCTCTGTATTGAGCATTTAAAATAATAAATATCTTTTTGTGAAAAGTATTTTTATCTTTCCTAGAAGCACCTCTATGATGTGAGTTAGGATTGTATTTTTACATGTTTATTACAAGTCACATTAAGAGGATTCAATAACTATGATCTCATAAGTACATGCTAAATCCTTAGAAATTACCGATTTTTAAGTTATTTTGCTTTTGATTCACTAGGTTGTGTGCTGATATGAAAAACAAACAAACAAACAAAAGTAAATAAATATGTTACTTGAGAAAACAGACAAATGGAGAAGACTTCAAAAGATCCAGCACTGTGATGGTGGAACAGGAGAAAGTTAACGTTTGAACTGCAGGCATCTTTGTTAAGTCCAGGGTGTCTTTCCTGGATTCAAGATCTGATGAGTACACGATTGAATAGATAGCCTGGATTTAGGGGAGAGGTCTTAGCTGAATTTGGGATTTATTTTCAAATACATATTTAAAGCCATAAGAAAGGAAGTGAATGTACGTGGAAAGAAGCAGCCTTCTGCAGATTGTTCTCTGAGATACTCCAACATTAAGCAATTGCAATGATCAAGTAAGGCCTTTGAGAAGTGATCAGACAGATAGAAGGAAGAAACAAGTAGGCACTATGGTGTCCTTACTATCCAATAAAGAAAAAAAAAATTCTGAAATGTGGGATTCAAAGGCTGGAATCAAAATATATTGCTCTTCATGGTTTTTGAAATCGTTTTCAGTTCTATTTGCTTTTCATTGTAAGAGTGACAGGCATATGATAGAAGTATTAGAAAAGAGAAGAAAAATTAATTCATATTCAAGTTTGGTAAAACATGAACAGATATTTGTTGGAAGACCTCAAAGCCACTATTACTAAATTTAATTCCTATTAATCTTTTTCATTTTGTGCATATTCTTAAATACTGAACTAATATTATATGTATAGATTTTTATCAAATGTTCATTTTACTTAAACTGTAAGCATTTAGGGACATCTGCGTAGCTCAGTTTGTTAAGCGTCTGCCTTCTTCTCAGGTCAAGATCCTAGGGTCCTGGGATCCAGTCCTGAATCAGGCTCCTCGCTCAGCAGGGAGCCTGCTTCTCCCTCTACCTGCTGCTCCCCCTGCTTGTGCCCTCTCTCTCCAGCAAATAAATAAATAAATAAATAAATAAATAAATAAATAAATAAAATACACTGTAAGCATTTAAAACCCTAATGTTGACTGATTACTATTTTCTTTTACAGTTTTTATTGAGATATAATTGACATATAACATTATATTAGTTCCAGGTGTAGACTACTATTTTTTTAAAATAAATAATAGTCCATAAGGGGTTAAACTGTATTTCTTAATCTCTTGTTAATAAATATTCAGATGTTCTCTCTCACTCAACAAATATTTTTGAGAGCTAATTTGTGACAGGTACAATATAGAGATGAACAATATTCTAGAGAAAAATATATGCAGGCTAATAAACAATTACAAAATAATACAAAAATTTAGCAATTCATATTTATTACACACCAGGTACTGAGTGTTTTACATAATTATCATAATTATCATATTTAATCTTTACCAAATCTTATAAAATATACATTATTATGAGGGATGAGTATGTACACAAGAGTGGAAGAGCTTGGAGTTATTAGAAAATGTCAACTCGTTTGTGTAAATATGATGGGGGGCTAGCTTATGGCGAGACAATGGTTCCCAGGAGATTGCCTTGAGGGGACAGCCAGGGTTGCCTGGAGAAAAAGGCTTGAGCTCAGTCTACAAAGTACCCATGTGATGTCTGAAAGAGATCTTGGAGATCGTGGAAACCGTGTAAAGTCTTTAGAAACTGAAATGGCGTAAAGAGATTTATGGTTTAAGAAAACCATTCCATAAATGAGACTAGAACCATATAAGCCTCTAAAGAGGTGATTGTGGTGATAGATGTACAGCATGAAGCAGTTCTGATTAGAGCATTCTTTTCCGTGTTTGGGAATATTTCTCAGAAGTGTAGCAACTGGGTTAATATATATATATATATATATATATATATATATATATATATATATATATAAAATCAATATATCGATTTATATATTGATATAATATCTAATATATATTGACTTATACATTATCAAATATATATTATCAAATAATAATATATATATTGATATAATATATCAATTATCAATTTATATATAGATAAATAGATATAGATATATATAGATATATGAGTTTGGGAAAGGAATATAATTATTTGGGAAGTTTTCCCCAAAAGATTTCATAAGCTTAGAGTATTTATACATGATTTTATTTTGGTAGCTTTTACCTTATTTTTTTTCCATCATTATTATCAGCTGGCCAGGTTCACAGTGATTGCCAATTGTCATTCCTGTTTTCTCTTTGTCTTTGATTTGAGCATTTTGACTATAAGGTGTCTACATATATGGATATTTGTGTTCTAGCTTCCCATTCTAAATATCTTCCCGAGATTTCAGATTTTTATTACTATTTTCATTATTATCATCATCATCATCATCATGTTTACTTATATGGTAATAATGTGACTATGGTGGTCATCTCATATACCAATGATTTCAATATAAATTTATAAATACTACAGATTTTTTAAGAACATTTTTCATTTCCCATTGCCAACTATCTATACTACAGCATTAAAGTGGTCATCGAACCTTGATTTTTTGACATTTCCAGGGGTCTTCATTTCTTTGTGAGGTTCAAGTTTCCATCTGATATATGCCGGCTGCCTGAAGAACCTTCCAATAATATTACTTGAGAAATAGGTCTAATAACAATGAATTCTCTCAGCTCTTGTCAGCAAAAGTCTTTATCTACCTCCATTTTTGAAAGCTGTCTTCCCTATAGAATTCCAGCAACAGGGTTTTTGTTTTTTTGTTTTTTTTTCTTAGTCTTTTAAAATTGTCACTACATTGTCTTCCTGGCTTGCATTATTTCTGAGGAAATGTGTGCTGAAATTCTTATCTTTATTCTCTTATGTGTAATATTTCTTTTTTCTCTTGCTGCCTTCAAGATGTTCTCTTCATCTTTATATTTCAGTTTGAGTATGATGTGTCTTATTTCTGCTTAGTTTGAAGTCTTCTGAGTTTCTTTAATATGTGATTTGATGTTTTTCATTATTTTTATAAAATTTTCAACTACTCTTTCTTCAAATTTTTTTTCTGCCTTGTTAGATCTCTCGTCTCCTTGTGGGACTACAATTTCATGTATATACCATTTGCTGTTGTGCTCAGGATCTTGGATGTTCTGTTATTCATTATTTAGCACTTTTTAAAACTCTTTGTGTTTCAGTTTTAATAATCTTGTTAATCTAACTTCAAACTCACTGAGTCTTTCTACGCTTGTGTCCCTTCTACTCATGATCCTGCTGAGGATTTACTTCTTTACCTATGATATGACTTTTATTTATTTATTTTTTAATTTAAAGCATTTCAATGTTGCTATTTCTGGCTGCTGAAATTTCCCATTTTTTTTCACTCATTGTGCACCTTTCTCACTAGACTCTTTAATATCTAGTGATAATTGCTTTAAAACTTCTTCCAGTGAGCTCCAATATCTGAGTCATCTCTGCTTCTTGTTATGTTAATTGTTTTATCTCTTGAAAATGGGTTGGTTTTTTTTTTTTTTTCTGAATTCTTTTTTGTGTGTGTATTTCATAATTTTTCATTGAATGTCAGATAGCACATACAGAATAGTATAAGTAGATAAAAATAGTATTTAAGCCTAATAAGGTTTCCTCATTTTCTTTTCTGAGGTAGTCAGTGTGTGGGGTTGAGCCAGTGTGGGCTGAGCCTGTTTTTGCTATGGTTAGTTTCAGTGCACTAAAGACTGTAAATTCCTTCAACTGCTTAGAAGGGAGTCTGTGGTCCCCAAAGATTTTCCCAGTGCCCATTTTCCACCATCAGCTTTTGATCATCCCTGCACACCTGTACCACAGGGATGAGTCTCTCTCCATGTTCTTGACACTCTCCCAGTCATAGAGTGCTGTGCTGGGTACTCAGTGCTTGGTGCATGGTGGAGTTGAAAGAGTTCTTTGTTGTCCTGGTCCAGCATTAATCTTAGGCAGGACCTACATTATGTGTCCTGGTCTCCAGGATGGGACATGTTTAGTGTTTTTGTCTCTTCTCCTCATGGCAGCAATCTTCATCTTCTTATCTGTGTCTGGTGTTTTTTAACAGACAATTGCCCATCAGCCTCTTGTGCTTCTGAACATTAAACCAGCAGAGACACTGACTACTTTTTTTTTTTTTTCTTAACTATCTTTTCAACAATTTTGCATAGTGAACAACTTTGTCAGAAAAATATATTGACTCTCTGGAGCACAGGGCAAGATTTGTTTGCTATTCACTGAAATAAAGATCAAGTCTCTTTCCGGGGCACAAGGTATATAGGCTTGTTTGCAGTCCATTATAAAAGATTGAAACATCCTCAACTGGAGCTCTTCTTCTGTAGGGCAACCCACCACATGTACAGGCATCATCTAACCGTCATCATGTCACCTATGGAAAATAGGGCTCAGGGTTCTGGATAAGAAAATGATAATATGCTGACTACCACTATTGCTGTTAGTGTTAAACTATTCTTTGTCTATGCCCTAGGAGCCTCATGCTATTTTGCCAGCATCTATGAAGTTGTGTCAAGTTAACTTGTTAGCTTATAAGTAGGGTAAAATCTCAGACCCTTCACAGTTCTTGACAGTCTTCGGTGGGATTTTCTGCTCATCGGCTAGCAATATGAGACATTCACTTTGCATCAGTGTAGGATTCTAGGTCTAAGACTATCTTGTATCTCTTCTCCTTAATGGTACAGTTTTCAACCCTTTTTCTAATAGCAATGAACTTTTATCTGTAATCTGAAGAGTTCCCTTCCACTCCCCACAGTCTGAATGTATTTTCTTCTACTCAACCCCCAAAAGCTAAGGCATTCACTTTGTAGGAAAGTTCCAGAGAAGTGGACAGGGCCTCTGCCTGTATCCCCACCGATGATCATCATCCCCTTCCCCTGTGCTACTGAGAGATTTCTCTGGCCCTCTCTTTCTCCTGAGCACTTGGCAGAGGCCTGTGAAAAACATTTTGCAAGTAAGTGCAAACTTTCCTTGTGCCTAGGGCCCTTACCTATTCCAAATTAGCATACTAGTCTACTCTTGGTCTTTAAGGATTAATTAAAAAGTTTGCTTATCTTTTGGGGCACTTGGGTGGCTCAGTCAGTTAAGTGGCTGACTCTTGACTTTGGCTCAGGTCATGATCTTGGGGTCCTGGGATCGAGTTCCACATCAGGCTTGTGCTCAGTGGGGAGTCTGCTTGGGATTCTCTCCCTCCCTCTCCTTCTGCTCCACACCCCACTCGCACTCTCTCTCTCTCCTTCTAAAAAAAAAAAAAAAAAAAAAAATATATATATATATATATATACATACATATATATGTATTTAAAGTTTGCTTATTTCTTTTGTACCCACTTCTATGGCTCTTTCTCTCCTGTCCCAACTAAGGTGAGACCGTTTGTGTGTCCTCTTTCCTTGGATGGGTTTATTCATCTTTGGATTTGGTTTACTTATTGCTTTGAGGAATCAGCTCTCTAATGAATTCAAGAAAAGTTATGATATTGTAAATAATCTAGCCTTTTCTCCTTATTAGGTTTGAAGCAATGTTCTTTGCAGCTGTCCATTCTTAGACAGAAATGGAATAGTGTCTCATTTACTTAAAAACTATTTTTCAAGCTCTACTAACAACAAAGCCGTTATACTAAGCCATGTCAGGGGCATCCAAAGATATATAAATAATGATGAAAAAGTAATATTCTCCTCACTATCGGCGTAGTAGTTTTCTGCTCGTTTATCTCATTGGCAAACTTGTTATCCCATTTGAGGTCCAGCTTCCCGGACTCCAAGCTTTATCAAGTCTACAAGTCAGAATACCTCATAATTCCACAGATGTCTTGTTCCTTCCTACGTTATATCAGATGAGTAACCACTAACATATTACCATTTTTACCTGTGGAAGTCACTCAAGGATCCCTTTTTGTTCTCTGTTTTTTCACTTAGCTGCCTAAGTGAGAACCAGAGGGCCTAGAATAAACTGAATTGAGTCCCTTAAGGGTATTGGTGCATAGAAAGTTAATTCTTCCAAGGATAGTGCCTCTTAGCGATTTTTTTTTCACAAGCTTAGCTCCTTTTTGTTTATGAGAGAATTGAGTTAAAGAACTTCCAGAATTCTATCCATATGACAGTCTGTGACTCTTTAATTTTGTCTTCAACAAGGAAGATGAATTATATGATTTCGAGTTGGAAAGGAACATAGAAATATATACCCTAAACTTTTTGTCATAAAAATAAGAAAACTGAGACAAAGGAAAGTTAAATGATTTGCCTAAGGCCATATAGATGTAAAATGAAAGCAGAAAACAAAAAACAAGTTTTAAATCATTATTCTTTGACCACGAGGAGGGCCTAGGGAAGACGAACTGTGTTCAAATCCTGGGTCTGTTGCTTACTTATCTGTAAAACAGAAGCAAAGTGACTCAACCTTTCTAACTTTCTGGGGAAGTTCACCCTTTCGGGAAATAGGGGCAATAATGACAATATTGGCTTCCTAGGGTAGAAGTGAGTAAGAAATGATATTATTGTTGAAAGTGCTTCTCCAATGTTTTTAATAAACACACAAGGGCCTTTCAAACAGTAAAATGTGTTTTATGATATTAATGTATAAACTTTAAAAGAATGAGCAGGAAGAGAAATTGTCAAATCAGTATTTCTTTGCAGTGTTTTGAATAGAAACGTGTCACATTGTCCCATAGGCCTCAGTTGCATACAGGAAGGTCAGGAGCAGGTTGCAAATTTGGTTTCTGTTACAATTCAGATTGAGCAGGGTTTTTGTTTTTGTTTTGTTTTGTTTTTTAATGTTTAGTTAACCTAATTAGCGTATCTGTTTGCAAGTGTGAGGAAGGTGATAGTCTTCTAATAACACTGCAACTCTTCAAAGTATAGATGTGGGTGTGCAGGGGTTTGGGGGAACAAATGGAGAAACAGATTTGGATGAAAGCTAGAAGAGTAACTGCCAGAGAACTCATCCTCCCGCCCTTCCCAGGGAATAGCTGTGGCAGCGAGTGGTGCCGGCTTGGAGTGTCTAAAATTTATTTTCTAGCCAACGCTATAATTTTTATTCCTGTTTATTGACCAAGAACTGCTTCATTTACTGAACTAACCACCTTGTAGAGCAGCGGTCCAGCCCTGTGGTTTCTCCGCATTGGCCCTACAGGTAATGCCCACTGCTCTCCCATAGATGGCAGCATTTCACAAACAACGCCAGCACCAGGACTGGGGGCTCTCCACACTCTCCTCTCAGAGAAAACAGCTCCTTAATCTGTTGACAGGATTAAGGACCCCTGTTGTTTTACAGGAAGTAAATAAATCCTTATGGTATTCTGGAAACCTCAGAAGTATATGAGAGTGGTAAGTAATTGTTTATTCTATGGTAGAGGTATCAAATGAATATTTACAGCATTTAAAACAATTACCTTAGATTCATGTGGACTGGTGTTAAAGCCCAGCCTTTTTGCATTATCTAGTTTAGAATATCTGTTGAACTCTAGCCCAGTGGGTTTACTTTCTGAGTACAGAATTTCTTGCTAGCACGATTTGATAGTGAATACTAAAGCTGAGAAGACAGTGACTTTTTCTTTCTCAATTCAGATGAGGCATTTAGGAATTAAAATATTATCTATTGTGTATGCAAAGCATTGCATAAAACATATGCCACATGATACTACAAACTAGAGGAACACAAGCAAAATAAAAGAGACAGTAATAGAAGAAAACTAGTATCATAGTGAGTGTGTTTCAGCAAAAGATTGTCTTAGACTTTAAAATCCATTGAAATTCTCAATGTTTGGTAACATTGTTTCAAGTGGACAGAAAAGTACTCTCGCCTAAAATCTGGAACACCAATGCTACATTAAAAGGTTTTAGTTGGGGATTCTTATGTATGTTTCTTAAATAATTCAAAAATGACAAAAGGCAATAATCTAAGTCCATCAGTGAGATTTACCCAGGGGTCAATTAAATGTTCCTATGATTTAGGATTTCCACTACTTAGGGTGCACTGTTTTTCTTTTTCTTTTTTTTTAACTCCTATTTTTTTCTGAAACTTCCTTTTCTCTGTATGTTTTAAGAAGCTGATGCCTTTTTAAAAAGTACATTTGATCCGTGGTCATGATATGTTCCTAACCAAATAAATGATTGCCATTTTGAGCTAGAAACACGTTTTCATATATTTAAGATCCAGATTTCCAATAAGAAAATAAAAAATGGTTTTTTGTAAGTGATAATCTCTAATACAATGTCTAGTCTTCAACGGTATAACTACTCTGTAAAGACTTAACCAGGCACTAAATACACTTTTTCTTTTAAATTCAAGTGTTAAATTGGAATATTGACTCTCATTGTCACTCTTATTTTATTTTTATGAAGAATTCATTAGATAATTGGCTTTAATAATCCGTGAAACTCATGCCTGAGTACTAGATATGGTATTGACTCTGCCTCAGTTGAACTTCTTAACCATTCTGGTCTTCAGCTGCCATATTGATAAATGTGAAAAAATAATTGTTTTATGTAAAACACATAGTGTTAATTTAGTAAGTGGTAGAAAGTAGTACTGTTTTTGTAAATCAGATACTGAATATTTGTTTGAATAATGGTGCAGGAAAGGCTCTAGAAACTGGATACAAATGGCAGATTCCTGTTGCTTAGCCCCCCTCACACTGTATTCCATCACATGATGGTGAGTTTCACGGTGCAACTGACGTTATCAATAACCAGTCAGTGCATATGGGCCAATCTAGTTGTTGCCCGTCAAGTGTAGTAAGCTTGACAGAATTCATTTAGCAGCCAAGCGTGGTGAGAACACTGCACACTTACATAACATTGGTAACATGATTCAATAATACGCAATAAGAGTGATAAAAAGGTGATGAAAACCTGACCAGTAATTGCTCTTTTTTTTTTTTTTTAGCTTCTGATAAATACTTTTTTGATGTTTTAAATTCTGCTCAAGGAAATTATAGAAAATCTTCAAATGCCAGTCTGAAACAAAACAGCCTGCCATGCATTTTTTTTTTACTGTGGTCAGAACACATATCATTAGATCTATCTACTCGCTTAACACATTTTTAAGTGTACAGAACAGTTTTGTTAGATAGAGTCCCCATGTTGTACAACAGATCTCTAAAACTTTTTCATCTTGCCATAACTGAAACTTTATACCCATTGAACAGCAGCTCCTCATTACCCTCTCCCCACCACCCTACCCGCTGGCGACCCTCATTCTACTTTCTTCTTCTGTGAGTTTGACTATTTTCGATATCTCAAATAATTAGAGTCATGCAACATTTGTTCTTCTGGGACCGCCAGTTAGCTTAATGTCCTCAGGATTCGTCCATAAGGTGGCATATTGCAGGATTTCCTTTTTTTTTTTTTTTTTTTTTTTAAGACTGATACTCCATTTGTATGTACAGACCACATTTTCCTTATCCATTCATCCATCAATGGACCTTTAGGTTGTTTCCACATCTTGGCTATTGTGAATAATGCTGCAGTGAATATGGGCGTGCAAGTATCTTTTTGAGATCCTGACTTCAATTATTTTCGATAAAAGCCTAGAAGTGGGATTGCTGGATTGTAGAGTAGTTCTATTTTTAGCATTTCGAGGAACGTCTATACTGTTTTCCAGAGTGTCTGCACCATTTTACATTCCCACCCACAGTGTGCAAAGATTCCACTTTCTCTGCAACCTTACCAATACTTGTTTGTTGTTGTTTATAAGTGGCCATCCTAACAGGTAGAAAGTGATATCTTACTGAGGTTTTGATTTGCATTTCTCTGATGATGAGTGATTTAGAGCATTTTTTTCATATCCCTGTTGGCCATCTGTATACTTTCTTGGAAAGACATGCTTGTTCAAGTCTTTCGAAATTTTGAATCAAGTATTTGGGGTTCTTTTTGCTATCAAATGTAAGAGTTTTTTTGAGACATTCTGGATATTATATATATGTACCTAAATATAATATAAATAATATGTAAATATATAGGTACATATAACATATGAAAATATATGTAAACATAAATATAATACAGAATATAAATATATATATATATTGTAACCTCTTTTCAGATATATGGTTGGCAAACATTTTCTCCTATTCATTCTGTTGATTATTTTCTTTGCTGTGCAGAAGCTTTTTAGTTTGTTACTGTCCCACTTGTCTATATTTACTTTTTTTGCCATGCTTTCGGGGTCATAGCAAAAAAAAAAGAAGAAGAAGAAGAAGAAGAAGAAGAAGAAGAAGAAGAAGAAGAAGAAGAAGAAGAAGAAGAAGAAATTATTGCCAAGGCCAGTGTCATGAAGCTCTTTCTTTGTTTCCTTCTAAGAGTTTTACAGTTTCAGGTCTTATGTTAAAGTCCTATATCCATTTGGAGTTGATTTTTGTGTGTACAACGCATTTTCTAAAGTCACTGTTCTGTAAAAAAAACTAAAGTCACCATTTTATTTTAAACTTTATGTAGTAATCATTCTTATATGTGCAATAAATATATACCCTAATATGCCCTCTTTTTAAAATTATCTCTCTTGATTTTGAAATATAATTGAAAATTTGTTTCAATAGCTATAAATAATCTTGATTGTTTTTAAAGCCATTTCATAGGTGTTTTGAATTAATTGCCTCTTTGAAATCATGTGATTACATATAAATATGAGATATAGGCCAATAGTTTTGAAGGAGTAGCAAATTTTTGCAAAAGCATGAAACAAAAACATTTGTCAAAAATCTGATAAGATACCAAAGGTACACTTTCCATGTATCATGTAATTTCTAGAACAAACTGAATTAAATAAAATATTATATTATAATAATAACACAGACATATAACAAATATTTGCCTAAATGTGATTTAGTTTTTCACCTTTGCATGGGTCTTTGTGTAAATGTATTAAAAATAAAAAGACAAAATCTCCCTGCAGCTCTGGAAATAAGGTCATCATAGCCAATTGTCTGTATTTCTGAATTCCTATCTTGGGTTAGACTCTCTGACCTTTGGGCTGGAGCAGGCATTGTTCTCCACATGCTCTCCAGCAGGCTTCCAGGCCAGCCTGCTGCTTAGAAACAGTGCTGGTCCTGTCCTCCTTTCTAGATTAAATTAGATACTTAGTCTGCTTCATTACTTAAGGCACATAGGTAGATTTTCCCTTTGGTATTAAACACAGTGCGACATCATCTATTTTCTTGTTTAACATTCGTGGCATCTATCCCTTCCTTTGGTTCCCCCTCATCACCTCACATTAGGGTACACCTTGAAACAAACCAGGCTATGTTTCTGGTCCTGCTGCCTTTTTATGTCACCAGAAAATTCTTCCTAAAAACTCATCTTAGAAACCATCAGTAGCCCATCCCATCAAAATCCTCTGCCTGATTTTCAAGATGGTAAGATAACCATGTCTTGTCAGATGTTCCACTCCTTCCCCACAGGAGTTCTGCAGATCAGCCTGACTCCTCACAACCCCAGATTATGTCATTCTTAACTCGGTAACTAGTCTTCCTTCCTCCACATCTTTCCCGCCAATTCTCTACCCTCTCTGCTGACTGTATCCAGATCCTATCCCTCCTCTAAGTGCCCATTTTGACTTATTCACTGTTGTATCTCTGGTGGGGACATTGCTTGGAACGTGGTAGAGACTCAGTAACTTCAGAGACTGAGAGAACCCAAGACCACTTTGCCTGTGATGTTGTCTCTGACTAGTCCTGGTCACAGAAGCCCCTCCTTTCCCTGAAATCTTATCATACATATGGTCTGGAATTACCCTTCCATTTATTGGCTTATTTTTATTCATAGAGATTGATCAACCAGTATTCTTTCTCGTAGGACGATTTGCTCGTAAATTGCTTAATAAACATTATGAGTAATAGTAACTTGTTGGTCCATGCTTGCTTGCTTCTACATTTGGGCAACTGTCACATGACTTAGGACTTGTCCCGCAAAGTGAGTTCCCCAGAGAAGCTGTGTAGTGTGGTAAGTAAGCACACCCATACTAAATTCAGAGCAATGTGAATTTAAATTCTATCTCTATCAAAAACTAGTTCTGTGACTTTAACTTTTCTAAGTCAGAGCTTCATTTATGATATGGGGGGTGGGGTGGTCTGTCTCATATTTAGAAGAAAGATTAAATAAAACCAGATACATAAAAATGTGGAATATTACTTGCCACCTCGTAAGCGCTCAAACATAACGATTGTTACTATTTTTGTTGGTGGTGGTATTTCAGTGAACTCTAGCCTGGGATCACCCATTTTACTACAACCTAGTGACAATGTGAGTTTTAATATTTCTTATGTATTTTGAGACATGCCTCAACCATTCGGAGAATAGGACTAGGGAATAGTAATTTCAAAATTATTTAAGTCTATTGTCTTTGAGGGTAGTGTTTTTTCTCTTTTGATTTTAGTTTCATATCCACCCAATAAAAATCAAAAGGCTTACATCATAGAGATATTGCAGAATCTAATGAATTTCGATTTTTGACAATGCAGAACGCTATAAGTGCATATGAAATATTTTAATAAAAGTCACGACCATAGCTTTACTTAAAACATGAGACTTAGTTAGGGTCTCCGAGCTGAGGCTGTTCACAACTTTGGCATCAGACTGACCTATGTTTGAATCTAGGCTCTGTACTTGAGTGGGGGCAACGTACCTACTAAATTCTGTGTTCATTTTCTCACCTATACAATTGGAAAATCAACTCCATCCAGTAAGTTCGTTTTCAGGATGAAATGGGAGTGTGCCTGAACATATTAATACTCAAGAAATAATGACACATAAGACAGAGTCAAGTCAACACGTTGAGTCAACAATGACTTATAGATCACATGAACTTTGCCGTGAGTTTGGCTCAGATTTAGGCACCGTGAGAAGAAGGTTTGTGAAAGATTATGAATTTTATTGAATTTACCGATTAGGATGTGTCTACGACCTGTCAGGCATTCTTCAGGCATCCTGGCAGAGTGAACAGAACACAACTCCCTCTGTCACCGACCTTTTATACCATTGGTTGCAAAAATATGTGTAAGAAATGCATAAAAGATGTTCCAATTTCCTTCAAGAGTCAGGTTACAAAAACTTGAAACTGGAAAAAAAAAAAAAAAAGCAATGAACAGAAAATTTAAATAAAGGTCCAAGGTAGCAATTCCGAAGATATCCTAAGGGAGCAGATGATTAATTATCCCAAATGAATGTTATAAACATGTATCCAAGAAGTTCTAAGGCAGAGAAATCACTTTATATAAACTATATAAATAATAAACATGTTTATGAGAAGTTTTCCCCAAACTAACTTCACTCTGAATTCAGCGGGGGTGGTGAATGAGCACCGGGTGGTTTAGGTCATTTGCGTGCAAAGGAGGGGGTCTGCCCAGAGTACAATGTCAGCAAGACGTCTGTTTTGGACACCTAATAAAATATCAATGATTTGTTCTGCTTTATTCCGATAACTAATTTTTTTTTATTTTAAACACACTGACACGACAATCTCCAAAGCCCTAAAAAGTATGACTCTCAGACTTTGAGATCAAACTGAAGGTCTCTAAGGTAAAACAAAAAGCTTTGGCGGCTCTCCTTACTCCTTTTCCGTATAGGACTTTGATCACTTATCTCACAATGGTGAGCTTGGAGTCCAATGTTGCTCTGCTGACATCAGCAGACAGGGTTTCTGCTTGTCACTAAGTGAAAGCGTATGATCAGGGAGGATATATATATATATTTTTTTTCTAGGTGTCTTTTTTGAAGCTTCCTATCTTCGCCTTTCATCTATAATGAAACAGCATTGAAAAGAAGGTGACGTGTGAGATGAGACCGGGAGAATAGATTCTTTATTCCACAGGAATAGAGAGCTGCTGTTCTAGTTAACTGTTGCCTTTTATTCTGTTTTGACACAATTGTCAAAACGTTTAACTCTTCCTTTCCCAAAAGTTGTCATTTTCGGAAAGAGTAGTGGCCGGCAAAGGAATTGCACGGCTGTTATTGAAGGCAGATCCGATGAAGCAAAGTCAGTGTTATTTTGAGATAAGAAGGTCTTGCAGAAATAAACAACTTGACATCTTACTTCCTTTTTACAGTGTAGCTCAGACACAAACCACATGAGTTCGGCCTATCGATTTGGAAATATGAAACATGACAAATCGCCGTTTTTCTAAACTTGAAACTGAAGAAATTGTACACTTCCTCAAGAATTACACACTTGAGCTCTTCTAGGTAACCTCTGGATTTTCAGGACCCATTTTATGGCTTTGAAGGGTGTTAAAACAGGGCTTGGCAAGTGTTTATTGGGCCAAGGTATATGGTTCAAAGGAAACAGAACCACACGGGCTTGCTTGTATAACAGTGTGAAGCGACTACATTAAACTAAGCCAGATTACTCCGAAGGGGAAAAGGGTGTTAGGAAAACCATCTGTGAGAGCAGACAGATTGCCATGGAGTAAAAGAAAAGTGTCTTAGAAACCGAATAATAGGGAGACACCCAATAATTTTCCTGCTTTCTTTTAAATATACGACACAAGCAAAAGGAATAGCTGGTGTGGGAAGATGAAATCACAAAGCACACAGAGTGCCAATGCATTTCTTTTGTGCTTAGGTGAGTCCAGAGAAAGAGGAAGTTAATTCTCCGCGGAGAATCTGGGGGAGAAAACCAGGAATGCTCTATGGGAAGGAAACCTAAAAGAGCAGGTAGAAAAGGCCTGAAGATTCCTGCTTCAAGACACCGCTGAGTGTAGAACATTCCACGGATTAGAGCTATCATGACAGCCTTCTGGGCTGCTACCTATCCTCTATTAGCTTCTGATTGTTGGAAGACAGGTGTGTGAAAGGGGAAAGAGTAGGCAGTGCTCATCTTGGTGACTGAGTGGAGCTAAGGAGGCCCAGAGGGTGACCATGTCCAGCAAAGGCCGTATTTCTTGTCACGAGTACCTGGACCGGCGTCAGATGGCAATGACACAAATGTTTCATGGCATCCTTGGTCTTTCCATTTTGGTAGCACAAGGTTGCTGCATGTTTTCTGTTTCTTACTATTCTTTCCTTTATACACTTCTGACATTCCAAATGCTTTCTCTGGTGCAGGATCTCTCAGCCTCAGCCCTATTGATATGTTGGGCCAGAAAATTCTTTGTCGTGGGAGAGTTGCTTGTCAATCGTAGGGTGATCAGCAGTACCCTTGGCCTCCGCCGGCTGGATGCAAGTAGCGTTCCCTCACCCAGTGCGGACAATCAGAATCATCTCCAGATAATGCTAACGATGTCCCCAGGGGAGAAAATTGTCCCAGGTGAGAATAACTGGTCTGGTTTGTGCTTATTGTGTAGTCTGAAAAGGTTTATGCTAAAAATAAATGTGACTCCCTAGAAATATTGTGCCAGTGGTTGCAAGTGGGATGAGAATTTAAGCTGCCAATTTATTAAACATTAGTTAATTGTTCTGAACTGGCCCTTGTTGTTACATTTCAGAGCATTTTGTCTCAGTGGTTGGTGGATGCACTTATGTGTTTTTGGAAGTCAAATTCTATTTTTATCTATCTGTCATCTATCTAACTATCTATCATCTATTATCATCTCTACTTATTTATATGTTTGTTGCTTTATAAATTTCATTCATTTGGGTTAAAGCATTTGGGAAATATGATTTTCCCAACCAGGACAGGTTACCAGTATTTCACAGAAGATGACTCGGGAAGAGTTCAGGTTCCAAACATGTTGTGTGGGGGGAAGACAGCTCTGCATCAACGCTAATGGTTACTGGCTTGAATTCAGAAGTGGAATAAACTTGGTACATCAGTACGGGGGTGATGACAAATAAGCACACTGAACAATTTCGAAGAGATGGTTATAGACATTCTTGACTTACCTCGGATGTAATTTCTAGGTTTTTGTTTTTTGTTGTTTGTTTGTTTGTTTAACTCCAAGTGTTAATGACACGAAGCAACTGTAGTGGAATGGAAAGTGCACTGGGCTAGGAGTCCAATGACCGGGTTCAAGTCTTCACCCTTCCACGGAGTCACGTGGAGTGGAGAGCCCAAGATCCTTATCCCCAAAATGGGGAGAAAAATTCCACAGAGGGCTGCTGTACCAATGAGGTAGTATAAATGAGAGGCTAAAAATCTGATCCGTGGAAAGGTGCGATGAAGCTGGATTCAGTTGCTTCTTCTTTAAATATCATTAACAGTATAGAGCATAAAGATATTTTAAAGTTGCCCTAAGGAGTTCCTGCGACACAGTTTTCCTCGACAAGCAGCTGAACCAAACTTCAGGTCTGTCACGCCCGGGGGGGGATTTGTGGACCACTGTGATATTGCACATATGTGGGGTTTTACAAATCAAATCGCACTCTGTATACATTAGGGAGATAGGATATAGAAAAGAGTGGGAGGGATAACTATTTTGTAAAGTGAAAAATTCCCACTGCTTTTCTTGGCAGTAGAGGTAATCATTCCATTTTTGCCTGTTTTAGGAATTTATTTATTTTTTTTAAAGATTTTATTTATTTATTCGACAGAGGGACAGCCAGCGAGAGAGGGAACACAAGCAGGGGGAGTGGGAGAGGAAGAAGCAGGCTCACAGCGGAGGAGCCTGACGTGGGACTCGATCCCATAACGCCGGGATCACGCCCTGAGCCGAAGGCAGACGCTTAACCGCTGTGCCACCCATGCGCCCCCTAGGAATTTATTTTTAATATTGGGAATTTATGGTGGCTATGTGTACTACAAGTACCTCTAGATACTATATTTTCTTGACTTAAGATCTCAGCTCCTTTTATCCATCACTCTCATCTGCACGCTGCTACCGAGGTCAATATCTTGATTAAACTCACAGGAAAAAAAGTACTGACAACCCAGAGTTGATAATTCACCCCATTATAGTTCAGGAAAAGAGATTTTAAAAAGGAAAAACAGAGCAACACAAAAACATATCATTCCCAAAATGGAATAGGTTTAAGTGGTATTATTATAGCAAGGAGGAAAAATATAAGTGACATATTTAATATAAATTACGGCCTTCAAACAACCTGTGTTTTCAGCTTCTAAAAAGTTTCTAAAATGTCTAGCTGATGGGAATTAAATGTTGCAAGAGAACAGAATAGGAGATTCTGCTGGAGGATACCTGACTCACGTTTCCTAGGAGATGAAGGAAAATGAAGAATGGCACATAGTCACCAAAATATTTCCTCAAGAAAAACCTATATCCAATGACAAGTGAAGAGAAGAGCCCATTTGTATTAAGAAAATAATGACTTACTTTTTCAGTTTTCCTTTTTTCTAATCTTATATGGAAAATAGTCATTTTGCAATATAGTTTATACTACCTTGGCGGTCCTAGAGTACGTCCTTTATTAGTTCTTAATACACGTGACCAAGAACTTTATTTACTTATTTTTTTTTGAGAGACAGAGTGAGCACGGGGAGGGCAAAGGGGCAGAGGGAGAGAGAATCTCAAGCAAACTCCCCACAGAGCGTGGACCTTGATGTGGGTCTCGATCTCACGACCCCCGAGATCATGACCTGAGCCGAAATCAAGAGTCAGATGCTTAAGGGACCGTGGCACCCAGGCACCCCAAGAACTTTAACCATATATTCAAACAGCAACTTTGAGACAAGAACCGTCAAGTGCTAACACAGCTTAAGTGCTCATGTTAAAATTAACCCATTTCCATTGTGCACTTCAGACCTCTGGTGGATGAGTTTGTTCACTTTAACTGTAATCCATTCATCGTTGCGGAAATATGCTCTCCACCCCCATGATTCTACTAAAAAAGTTGTGATCTAATTGGACAGGAGCACAGAGAATTTATCCTCTTCTGTGGTATTGCTGCTGAAAGGAGGAGAGGGAAAGGAGAAAGAACTGGAGATGTTTCCTTTAGAATGTGGACCTCCTGGGGTGCCTGGGTTGGCTCAGTCAGTGAAGCACGTGACTCTTAATCTCAAGGTCGTGACTTCGAGCCCCACAATGGGTGTAGAGATCGCTTAAAATGAAAATAAAATAAAATGTGGACCTCCTATGGCCTGTGTACTTGCTGCACTCTCTGGATGAACTGTGTCTCCGGCCAGTCTCTGTCTAGGACTTTGAGGTCTCAAGTTCTCCAGGCAAGTTTCCTCATACGGGGCAACAAAGGCAACTAACTCACTAACAGATACCAAATGCCTTATCGGTACAAGATCAGCCCCTTATCATTTTACAATGACATTTTACGATGTCTAATTTCAAAGTTGCAGTTTGAATACCCATTTAAAGTTCTCGGTTGTATGTATTAATAACTAACATGGAATCTACTCTATGATTGATAAGCTAGTTTAAGCTTTATTACAAAAGGTGTCATTCTCTGCGTTTACAGTATCGTGGATGAACTACTACTGATGGACATGCTCTAGAATGCAGTTTTAAATCTTTCATTTGAACATCACTATGTCTGATACCCAGGAATTCCAAAATTCTAAACAAAATGAGAAACCAGTAGAGTGAAGACTGAATTTGAGAGCTGGCAAAGAGGTTCTTTTCTTCATTCTGTCTCTTGTTCTTTGTGTGATGGAAATGAAAGTTACTTTTAATGAGCTAGGTGTAAGAAATTTAGATTTCTGCCAAACTGGTCTTTCCTTCCTTCTTCCTTCCTTCCTTCCTTCCTTCCTTCCTTCCTTCCTTCCTTCCTTCCTTCCTTCTTTCTGTCTTTTCTTCTGTCTGTCCTTCCTTCCTTTTATTTATTCCACTCAACACTACAGTGGATCATTATGTGACCAGACACGGTACAAGGCAAATGTGACAGAGAAAGGAACAAGTTAAACCAAGCCCGCACGATGAAGGAGCCCGTCAAGTAAACCAGCTGAGGAAGATCAGAGGAAAATGATGGAATAATAAAGATCATATAGGAGAAACATCCAGTCTGGGCTGCCGTGAGCTCTCTCTCCCTCTCCCAACCCTCAGCCCCCTTCTTACTCTTTGGGGGTTTCCAGGAGCTATACGGCATATATGGAAAAAGAAGGAACAGAATATAAGAATGTTAAATAGGAATGAAGCTATTTCTAGATTATTCTGCAAAGTTGATCATTCCTTTCTGCATAGAATATTGGTTATATATGGTTTTACTTTTCTAATGGCAATATTTTGACAAGTGACTTCTTAGCCTTTTGCTTTCTTCATCTGCAAAAATGATATAAAAGTTTCTGTGGTCCTACCTTTTCAAGCAAATGATGCACTTCCCAGCCATTTCTTGCTACAATTCATCCATACATTCTTGATTGAGACCTGTAAAACATCCTGAAAACTACTAAAATTTATTTATATCCTCTCTTAAAGAAATAATTAATATTGATTAATCTGGGGCTTGATAATAATTGAACCCAGTTCACAACAAAAGCAACTCATTTGTGGTGCTTAGAAATTTTGAATAGTGGTTGCCTTTTTCTTTTGTTCCTATGTCTAGATGAGACTTAACCTTGGATAAAATTATTTGACAAATTCAAATTAGACAAAGCCAAAATACTGATATGAGTGGGTAGGTTTGAAATCAATTGAAGCCTCTAAAAATAATGTTGGGAAAGTTGGCATAAGAGAAAATTATTAAATATGACACATTCTTCAAAACTGATTTGAAAATGGTACAATTTGTGATATAATACACTAAATAACTTTAAATGAATAAATACAGTGATTTATGCATATCTAATGCATGAATATATGAATTAATCAAGGAAATGTAAGGATTCTTTTCTATTAAAGAAAAAATATTTATCCTGTACCCCCCATAGTGAATGTAAATGATCATATATTTAATTTAAGAAACATTTCTTTATAGATGCCAGAGATATTTAAAAATGGCAAACAAGAATTAAGATTTTTGGGGGCACCTGGGTGGCACAGCGGTTAAGCGTCTGCCTTCGGCTCAGGGCGTGATCCCGGCGTTATGGGATCCAGCCCCACATCAGGCTCCTCCGCTATGAGCCTGCTTCTTCCTCTCCCACTTCCTCTGCTTGTGTTCCCTCTCTCGCTGGCTGTCTCTCTCTCTCTGTTGAATAAATAAATAAAATCTTAAAAAAAAAAAAAGAATTAAGATTTTTGTATCTTGTTCTACAAAGCTTAGAATTCATTTTTGGATGAGAAAAAAGTCATACCCTTATTTATAATATATAGAATCTAGAAACGAGATAAATGCCTACTAAAAGAATATGATTAAATAGAAAACATTTATTAAATGGGATAGTAGGGGAAATACTCATAATAAAATGTTGAGTAATAAAACAGTACACAAAAACAGTCATAGAGCCAAAGCCAAATGTTTAAAATTGATTGCTTATATTTTCATAATGCAATATAGCAATGTAATGACAATTCAGTGATTATTTGTCCTACCAAAAATCACATAGAACATTTTCTAGTTGCACAACGCACCATGCTAAGCTCTGTGGAGGATATAGAAATGAATAATTTTCTTCATTTATGTTTCTTGTGCTCTTGTTTTTACAATGATGTTGTGAATATTTTATGGAGGTTTATTAGGTGAAGCTTAATAGAAGATGACTCCCCGCTTTGGGCCAGAAAGTGATCCTCTCCACTGAGTACGTACCTTTCATTGCTAAGTTTGATGCAGGGGTGGATTTTTATAAGCTGGTTCCTTGAATCATTCTCTGTAAATCATACCCAAAGAAGACTCAGTCCTCTTCTCTAGTCTCCTAGACATGAACAATATTTTATAATTGCTTTCAGCTCTTTTGACACAGGACTTTTGAGAAAACTTGTAAAATGAAGCTCCAAACTTGGGGCATACACTCACTGCTCCTTTTGAAAGTGGTTTCAAAGTCAATAGGCCTGGAAACTGTTTCTTTCTTACAGTAAACTGGTAAACAGACAAAGGGCAAGTTGCTCCTTCTTTTCCTATGCGGGCAGCACATATTCTTTTTCTTTTTTCTTTTCTTTCTTTTTTTTTTTTTTTTTTTTTTGAAGATTTATTTAGTTGAGAAAAAGAGAGAAGGGGGGAGGGACAGAAGGAGAGAATCTCAAGCAGTCTCCCCACTGAGCACAGAGGCTGATGCAGGGCTGGATCCCACAATCTTGAGATCATGACCTGAGCCGAAATCAAAAGTTGGGTGCTTAGCTGACTAAGCCACCCAGGCGCCCCAGAACATAGCCTTAACATGAATGGACTTGTGCCCTGAGATAGCAATAAACATTTAGACAAGTGAGAAACCATAAAGCAATAGAAAATGCCTAAATATTATTATTGTTTTAAAGAAAAAATATATAGGTATTTCTCCTATCTAAATGTGTTTCATTATTATCTCTTATTCCCTTGTATCCACTTTCGATTAATGTACATACTACATTTCTTCAGGTGTGCCTTTAATACTTTTAAAGCATTTTGTCAATATTAGAGTTAAAATTTTTGAAAGTTAATTTTGTTGTTATTAAGAAAATAAATTATGCTTAATTTTATTTTGTTGTACAAGGTACAATTCCATTTCAGCTGAGGCCATGTGAGTAATACATAATAATAGAAAGCATGAGGGTACTTTCCAGATACATAATAAAACTAAATGAAAAATTTTAGGTAATTAAACATCTAGAAGAAAATTTTGGAAACGCTTATCTAATCTCACGTAGAAATCATAAAATAAGTGGAGAACTTCAAATAAAATTTTCCGTATATTTGGTTACATATAAGTAATAGGCTTCCAAATGCAATAAATGCATGAGTAAAATTGTGAAGAAAGCCAAAAAGTGGGGAAAGTATTTTCAAGTTATAAAAATCAAAGGATTTAGGCAAAATAATAAAGAATAAAATAAATCTGATCACAGTGGGCAAAGAACAGACACAATTCATGAAATAAAATAAGCAAATTGACAGACATGTGAAAAATTTAATACCAGAAATAAAATGTTTGTAAATTAATGTAATTAGAATATTTTTCACTTACTAAACTATAGAGGCTTATAAAATGCAGTAGCTCCCAGAGATGTGAATAAAAGCAAATATGAGTTTGTTTCTCCTTACCTTTCTGGAAGGAATTTACATTAAAAATTTAGAAGAATGTACATCATTTGATCCAGTAATTTCAATTCTTTACTATCTGTCAAATATGTGTGAAAGCATAGGCAAACATTTCAGTATAACCTTATTTACAGTATACAGAAATTAGAAACAACCTAAATGCCCAAAATAGAACATGATTAGATCAATATTATTTATTTAATAGGATGGTAGGGAAATGTTCCTGATAAAATGTTAAATAATAAATCTTTTTTACAAACTTTAAAATTGGTTATATATATATATATGTATATATAAAATTATATTTTCATGGTTCAACTGAGGGTGAGTTTTAATTTTCTCTTTGCACTATTTGATATTTTTCTACTTCTCTAAATAAATATCTATTTTTAAATACTCAGCTATTAATAATCAATGCTATTAGGCGCGAGCGGCTCAGTCAGTTAAGTGGCTGACTCTTGGTTTTGGCTCAGGGCATGATCTCAGGGTCCTGGGATCAAGCCCCTGCTTGGGCTCCACACTCAATGCAAAGTCTGCTTGTCCCTCTGCTCCTCTCCTCACTCATACTCTCTCTCTCTCAAGTAAATTAATAAAATCTTTTTAAAAAATAATGCTATTTCAAGAGGGAGATCTATGAAGAAGAAGGTATTGTGACAAAGGTTAAGTGTTTCGAAGATTGGATTCAATTTCAGACTTGCTTAATTCCCGTGTTTCTAACCACTGCAAATCATAACTGTCAAAGTGCCTATTTACCACAACAGAGTCATAAAAGCATTAAAGTATAAGGCGGCTGTGTGGAGATGAGACCCCACAATACTTTAATGGTCAGAGTAGCTGAAGTTGATTTTCTCAACCATCAACATATAAAGGAGTCTTGCAGTAATCTCCTCATTCACGGGATGTTTTGTTCAGAAACCATTGTGATTTGTTGCTATGGTAGCTGGAAGATCTTCATGGGTTCAGTTCCACACTGTAGCGCGTTTGGGCATGTTTCAGGCATTGACAAATCAAGGAATGGCGTTTCTGGGTATACCTACAATGTTTTGTGGAGTTCTTTCAGTTATAGAAATAAAATAAATAAATAAATTAATTAATTAATTAAACAGGCAAATGATCCCCCCTGTAAGCGTGGGCCTATGTTTATGCTGCATCGTAGGTACCAGAATCCAATTTTCATGGGGAGAAACTTAAGGGATACTCACAGGGTTGGGGGTGGTGGCGACGGATAATCCCTTTAAAAGAAGAGAAAAAGGAAGAAACAAAATGAAAAGAAACACAGCTACCCTCACAACCTCTTGCATTTCCACACTCCTATAACATTAGATGTCTCTCTGCATTCAGCCTCAGTCTTGCTGATCCTGGGAAATCAATGATGGGTGGGGGAGAGGGAGGGACAGGCTTTCACTATAAAACTGCAACAAAGACTAATTCTGGAATTTAAAGGAGAAATGTCTATTCTCCTAGTTAATGAATAGAGGGCAGATTCTTGGGTTTGCATTCTAACTTGGGGAAATCCATGTACCTTTCTATGACTTTTATTTCTTCATCTGAGAAGAAGAGCTAAAAATTTGTCATATATCAACTGTCAGGACTGCCTCTAAAAATCTACTAAGTTTACAAAAATTTCACCTATTTTGAACAAACAAACTCTGTTATTGGCTTTCTCTGGGTTTGCCAGTTTCTTCTTCTTTTATAGTCATGTTCATCACTTGACTAATGAATCACAAAAACTATCAGCCTTTCAAAGACGGCTGGGAATTTTTTACATGGAGTCAAACACATGGCAAATACTATGACGATAGGAAGAAAAAGAAGAGATTATTAATCGTACAAAAACTGTGACACTTATGCTCTTTGTACTATAGTAATTCATTCCCTCTTTTCCCCCCAAACTCCCTCTCCCCTGTCTGTAGTATATACGTGGACCAGTTGCTTTTCCTTAAATGATTATTACAGCATTTCTGTGAATATTCTTTCATAGGGGTGGTGGGCTTATAAAAATTATCTGAATCATTAATTACCCAATACTCTAGTTTTGGAGGCCCTTGAGAACATAATTTTAATGACCTTAACCTTTCCTAAACTCCAACACCCCCCACTAATGACCACACCTCAGATTTTTTTTTTTCTTAAAAATTTTGTTTATTTATTTGTCAGAGAGAGAGAGAGAGAGCATGCGTGCACAAGCAGGGGGAATGGCAGGCAGAGGGAGAACCAGGCTCCATGCTGAGCAAGGAGCATGATGTGGGACTCGATCCCAGATCATGACCTGAGCAGAAGGCAGACACTTAACTGAATGAGCCACCCAGGTGTCCCCACACCTTGGATTTTTGTCATCATGTGAAAGTGTTTCCACTCTATTATGGCAAAGTTGAGATTCTAATTTCTAATCATAAACTGTTATGTCTCTAACTTTTCCACCTCTTCATTTTTACTTCAGCTTCCTACCCTCATTTGTTGGTCCCCTTTCAAAATAACTTATTTCTCCCCTACATAATCTGGATGATTGATATACACCACCAATTATCTCAGTGCTGTCTCTCCTTACTTTAAATTTGCCTAGAGAGGAGAGGTGCACGCTATTGGTCAGATGATGAGAATTATGGAAGAAGTTTTAAATAATGAGAACAGGTGTAGAAACTGAGTGTGAAGAGGAACCAGATGAATGGGTCAAGATTGAGGCTGGGGCCAGACAGAAAGTACCAGAACCTTATTCCGTGGGTCGCCTACCTTTGGAGTGGTGGAGGCTGAGTGGTTGAAGGTATTAAGCTAGGTCCGACATCCAATGACTACAAAGAAGAAAACTCATTACTTGGCTTATTGGTTTCCCCATTATTCCAAACTCCCTACATTTAGGTACACCACCAGGTTTTTTTCTTTTTCCTTTTTTTCCATCCTGTTAATTCACATTTATTTATCCTTCTTGAATATTTCCTACCAGATCTCTTTAAAAGGTTAACTGAAGCTTCCACTTTATTCTTTCCAGCCACCATTGCCTCCTACTTCAATGAGAAGATAAAAGCCAAAAACAGAGGGGTGCCTGGGTGGCTCAGTTCCTTAAGCTTCTGCCTTCGGCTCAGGTCATGATCCCAGGGCCCTAGGATTGAGTCCCACATCATGCTCCTTGTTCAGCAGGGAGTCTGCTTCTCCCTCTGCCTGCCACTCCCCATTTGTGCTCTCTCTCTCTCTGACAAATAAATAAAATCTTAAAAAAAAAAAAGCCAAAAACAGAAACCACTATTACATTCCTCCTCAATAAATTGATGAATAGCTTTTTCCAAACCCTTTCTGTCTCTGAAGATTGTTTTGGGCTGCTGATCTCATTCTCACCCCTCATCTTCTGAAAGATCTTGCTGCCTCCTCTACTTTTCTATACTCCCACAGTGGTTCCCTTTCTAATGGAAACTTTCTCACTATGGATAATGAATGGGCTTACTTTTGCTCACTCGGTATCTCCAGAGTCTCTCAGAGAGCAGAGGTTCAGTAAGTAACTGCTCGCTAATCTTCTAGGGCTTGGTTTGCAAGATAGGAACAGTGTCCAAAGACCCAGTGTTGACTTCTAACTCTCTTCTTCTCTCTTCAAAAAGGCTCAATCCCCATCCTCCTCCACAAGGACCTTTTTCTTAATCTGAAGGGAATAAGAAAAAATATCGGTTCAAGATGTTCACCTTGTCTTTAAAATACTTTCTATCTCACACGTAGATAGTATCTTTAGAGCTTATAAGTCAAGAAGTCATCATCTTAATTCTTAGGTTCTGTTGTAACCACTTCCCACAGAATGAACTACATGTTTTTATTAAATGTGGTTTAGGATAAATGGAAAGTCTCTGTGGTATCTTTGTGACTTTTTTGTAAATCTACAACTATTCTAAAATTAAACATTTCTTTAAAAATAATAGGATATCATGAAAAATGTTTAAAAAATTAGGATTTAAATGAAATGGATAAATGTGGGGGGAAAAGACTAATAGAAACAGCAAGGTATTATTCGAAATTCGCAAAACTAAAAAAGTATAAAGGAAATTTAAATAATCAGTTATTCAAAAATATTTTAATTGCAGTACTATACTTCTGAGGTTATTAAAACTTAAAATTCCATTAAGATGCTTGGGACAATCTATATTTATGTATATATTAATGTATTTTTATAATATAAAAATAAATATAGTTTTAATAGCTATATAAAAATGCATTTCTTTTTTTTTAAGATTTTTTTATTTATTAATTTGACAGAGAGAGACAGCCAGCAAGAGAGGGAACACAAGCAGGGGGAGTGGGAGAGGAAGAAGCAGGCTCATAGCGGAGGAGCCTGATGTGGGGCTCGATCCCAGAATGCTGGGATCACGCCCTGAGCCGAAGGCAGACGCTTACATGACTGCGCTATCCAGGCACCCCATAAAAATGCATTTCTTGAGATAGAAATACCTCTTTTTTTTCTTTAATATTTTCTCATGAATTTTACATGATTATATCTATTTTCACAACATAATATTAACATTTATTTATTTAAATATTCTTATACTTTTATTCATTGTTAAATATTTAGATTCTCCATTTAAAACAATTTTAATAAATTTGTAATAAATATAATTTCTCATAAGTGATTTTTTTTTATTTCCTTAGTAGTGGAACTATAGGGTCCTGTTATTTCAGATTTGTGATGCACATTACCCACTTGTTTTCCTGAGTTCATCCCAGTCTATGTTTCCACTGGCAGAATGAGCAAGCCTGTGGAAGGATCAAAAATGCCTTACCTTGGGGGCACCTGGGTGGCTAGTCAGCTAAACATCGGACTCTTGATTTTGGCTCAGTTCATGATCTCAGGGTTGTGAGATCAAGCCCCTCGTCAGACTCCATTCTCTGCTCAAGATTCTCTCTCCCTCTCCCTCTGCCCCTCCCCACCATCTCTCTCTGTCTCTTAAAAAAAAAAAAATGCCCTACCTTAAAGAGATTCACATTTCTATTCCCCAGAATTTGTCAATATGACCTTATGAGGAAAGTTGTCGTTAGAGATGTGTTTAAGTTGTGATCTTGAGATGAGAAGATTATTCTGCCTTATTCATGTGAGCCCTAAAAGTAATCACAAGCAGACAGAAGGAGGGAAATTTGACTTCAAAGGAAGAGAAGACCCCGTGCTCAAGGAGGCAGAGATTGAAGTGGCGCAGGAACAAACAAAGGAACGTCAGCTGACAGCAACTGGAAGAGAAGAATGGATTCTCCTCTAGAAGCTCTGGAGGGAGCGTGGCCCAGCTGACACTTGGATTTCAGCCTCATGAAACTGATGGAGACATCTGTTCTCCAGAATTTTAATAGAATAGATTTCTATTGTTTTAAGACACTAAGTTTGTGGCAATTTGTTACAGAGGCAATGGGAGTCTAACACAGAGGTTTATCACTATAGCCAATTTATGCATTATAAATACTTCTAGATGTTGAAGGCAAACATATCTTAATTATTTGCATTCACTTGATTTCTAGATTGCAAAAAATATATAATTTTATTGTATTTTTATTATAAATTATCTCTTCAAGTTATTTTGCCATTTTTACTCTATTAGATTATTAGTGTCCTATTTATTTTAACTTATGGCATGTTGAGACCATGAACACTTTATCAAGTTTGTCTGAAGTAAATTCCTCAATCTGAAATTTAATTTCATTTGTCAAATATTTAGCCATCTGGAAGTTTTGACTTAATTATTTTGTGGTTTAATCTCTCTCTCCCTCACTGTGAATTTTTCTCACTTCTCATTTGCTTAGAAAGAATCTCCTTATCATTTGTCTACGTTCCCCTCTAATGTTTTTATGTTTTACACTTTTACACTTTTCATTCCATATACTTTAAGTTAGTGTAAGATAAGAGTTGAGGACCTAATTTTATTTTTCCAAAGATATTATCAATTGTCCCAGCACCACTTAACACTTCTCTTACTTGTGTGACTGTATTTACTGAATGCTATTTTATGCATTTAGGGGTTTGTTTAACCACTCTCCTCTGTTCTGATTTTCTAACTTTTTGTAATATATTAATATGTATAAAAACAAACCTCTCATCACTTTTCTTTTAAAAAGGGCTTGAGTCTTCTTACCAAGACCCAATCTGATATTTTCAGATCAACTTAGATTCTCAAGTCCTTTAAAAATTATTTTTAAAAAATTTAATTGGACGGATATCAAATTTATCAATAAATTTGTGAGACAGTGACAACTTGACAACATTTATCCTCTACATTCAGGAACATGATTTGTCTCTCAACTTACTCAAATCTTTCTTCTGTGTGTATTTATAATATGGTTATGCAGATGGACTAGGTCCAGGGAGAGCCAAAATATGAAGAAGTAATTAAAAATAAGCAGGTTTGAGACTTTGACTTTCTGATTTGGGATGGATAACCAAGGCGCAGGGAGATAAGAAAAATTGGGTAAAGATAAAGGTCCCTGAGTAAGTAATTATGAAGTGTTGATTAAGCTTCAGAACTGAATTGTTGAAAAAAATGCCTGATTCTCTAGAGCCTTGTGGTCACTGATATTAACAGTGTCTCTCTGCAACATTGCAAACATTTATTATAATAAATTAACTAAAGAAAATACATCTAGTTCAGGTGGAAATATTGGAATAAGGAGAAAAAAAAATGGTTGCATTGTTTCTCACATCTAAGTTTGTGGGCACCTCAGTGTCTCAAGTTTGGGAGAATTGCAAGAGGGTGATGTAGTTTTAGTTCCCAGATGCTCAATAACAGGGATTATAGCTCTTATCATTTGGTACCCTGGTGGAAGAAAACCCTAATTATAAGCATGAATTAACTACGTGGTATACCTGCTGGCTCTGTTACTAGTCTTGAGGGGAGAGAAGAAGTCAGGGCAGTCCAAAGAAATAATGTCAGCAGAAGACAGTTAATCTAATTTGTGAACTTTTTGGACCAAAATGGAAACGGAACAAAATGATTTTGCAAGAATGGTTACAAAATTTATTTTAAAAATAGATAATTGATCTATAATAATTAAAGCAGCTAAAATACCATCCATCTTTTTTTAGAAGAGGAAATATGAGTACAGAGGCTTGGGAATAAGTCATTTCAGTAAACCCATCCTACAATGAATACCTACATGATCCAGAGTTACACATCATTTCTTCTTCTAGTCTAAGAGAAGGAAGGGGAGCTGAGGCTCAGTTGAAGTTGATGGAGCCAGTGAATGTTGTGGACCATTAAGTGCCATCTCTAAGCTTGCGGGACCCCTCTGATGTGATGGCACTGCCCAAGCTGTGCCCAGGAATGCAGCTCTTATTGTTTTTTTCAGCCTAATGATGGAGCTACCCGGCCCATGCAGTGCCATAACATAATGGGTAATAAACTCCCCAAGGATCCCGACACAAGTACAGTGCAACAAGTCATAGGAACTAATGAAAACCTGGGAGGTGCCATAAAAATAGTCCTCAAAAGCCAGTCTCTAATGTAATGGGGAGGGGATGCATTCTATGATGTGTATTCTCCAAAGCAGTGATTCTCAAGGAGGTAGGAATATAGGACTGACATTCCGTAAGCGACAAGACTACTGAATTACTTGCACTGCAGGAACGTACAAGGAAGTAACTTAATCCATTAAGGAATACGTTTTGGTTCAGGTAGAAAGATACAGATATTCAGAGCAGGGTAGGACACAAAATTGACATTCAGCAAGAGTCTTCCATTTGCACTGTCACTCAGAGACTAGATAAGGAACTTCCTTACTCTTCAGAGTGTTAGACCTAATCAAACCCTCAATTCCAAAGCCAATGTCCAAGGTTTCTCCAGGAATTCACATGGTTTCCTCTGCTGCTTGGATACTGGAGTGTGAAACCGTGGTCAAGGTGTCACAGCACATCCAGCCAGCATAAAACACAGCACTACTTATTTTCAAAGGTACACCAAAGATTCTTCCATTTTCTCTATCTCTGTATCTATCTCTGTCTATATCTACCTCTCAATCTCCATCTCTAGCTCTGTATTTCTCTGTCTCCTTTCTTTCTCTCTCACACACACAATCACACACACATACACACGCATACACACATACATATGCATACATCTGCACACACACACACATTTGTGATTTATAGTAATCCTGATGCAAGGGCTGGGGAGCATTAGCATGTGATCACAAAGAACAGAACTCCACGAAAACAACTAGAAAGTGTCTCCTCTGAACCACCTCCTTCACCCGTCCTGATTCTGAAGGCTTCTATCTTGGCCTTTCTCTCACTCAGCACCCAGTCCCCACCTAAATTCCTAGCTCATCCCACCCTTTCTCTTTACCTCTGGAATGTCATTGCTAAACATTGACCATTTATTGCTCTTATGACCCAAATACACAGCTACACCATCAGGTGCTCGTTAGACTAAAGGTCATTCCATTTATGATTCATACTTTGTTTGTTATACATATCGACCTAGTGGCCACTATGTGTCAGTCACCATTCTAAGCCCTAGAGAGATACAATGATCAAGAGGTACTGATCTGGAAATGTGCTAGGAAGAAATAGAAGAGATAATTGCAATACGGTAGATGATTATTACAAGGTGTGGAGAGATCTTGAGGAGGACCCCACCCCCACCCCCTTAGTTCACCCAGTGAGTTGCAGAAAGCCTTGCACATGAGGGAACATCTAAACTGAGACTCAGAATGAACAGCAATTTCCCAGGTGGCCAGAGGGGGAGGGCTCTCCAGATACGGGGAAGAGCAGAGGCGACGGCGAGCATAATTGCAAAGACAGGGGAGAGTTATGGTGAGGGGGAGAATTTGATGTGGAATATGAGGCTGTAGAAGACAGAGGAGAAGTTGGAATTTTATGCTGTAAGACCTGCCTGAATATTGGAAGATAGTGAGCCTCCAGGTTGCATGATCAGATATGGTTCTCAGAGACACCACTCTGCTGGCCATATGGACAAAATTGGCTGGGTAGGATTGAAGAGAGGGCATGAGTCTAGAGATAGGGGCACACTGAGGTGTTGGTTCTAGAAATTTAAGCAAGAAACAGAAAGGATGGAACTAAGACAGAGGGAATCAGGATGAACCTGGGGGATATAGGAAATATTTTTAGGAAGCTATTTTTTTAAATGCTACTATTAATTAAACAAAAAGACAAGGGGGGGGGAGAAAATAGGGGAAACTCTTAGATACCTAATGTGGGTAAGAGGATCAAGAGTAGTCCTGGCCACCCATATGGGAAATATAAGTGTGGGGTTAGATCTGACGGGCTGGGAGGACATAATTGTGGTTTTGCAAACTTGAGTTTGAGGCATCTGTGTAGGTGATCAGGAACCAAGTGACATTTGTTACTTCTTAAGATTCATAGAGTTTCACTAATTCCAAGTATTTTATGTAACCCAAGGTTACACAATCAGCTAATTGTGGGACTCAACCCCGGCTTTATCTTACCCTTAAATTTGTGTTTGGTGAACTATTACCAAGTCACATGACTTCTAGCTTAGTATCATCTGCCGATAGGTGTGACGAATGTCCATATTCACATCTGCAATAGAGAATCCCCCTTCAAGTTTTGTGAAAGAACTAACCAAATTGTGGGTTCAGACATCAGCAATGAAGCAGAGTGGGGCCATCTGGCCCTTGATGGAAGTGAACTTGTGACTTTGTCTTCAAGAGCCCCACATCTAACTAGCTGAACCTGGAGACCATGGCCAGTTGTCACGATATATGGGAAGGATGTGATCTAATCAAAGAAAGAAATTGACCTGGATTCTGTATTTCAATCAATTTTTAAGAGGTGAAAAACAGCAAGCAGGCCACTCCTTCAAATTCCTTTGTTTTCTGAAGCTGAAAATTTCAAAGAAGAGCAAAGCAACTTATATTATCTCCAATCAGAAAAAAATGGTTGTTAGTATAAACCTTATTAGTATCTTTTTATGGGTGTGTGTTTGTGTGTGTGTATGCGTGTGTATTTTCTTTAGGGATACAGGATATTTCCAATGCCAAAGATAAGTAATTGTGGCGCTGGTAAAGGACCAAGTATTTCTGAATGTTACCAGAGCTCTCTCAGTTTGTTGCTGGAGCTGGATTTAGAGCACAAGGACTTGCATGTGTAGAATAGTAACATTCCTTCTCAAAGCATATACAAAATTGACTGAGTTGAGGGAGCTAATAACCAGAGGACAGAGTGGATAGCAGGAGCATTTCAAGCTGCAATGGGATGTTCCCCCTGTTCTCCACATGCCCAGCTTAACCACCCAGGAGTACAAACCAAGAATCAGATCTGAGAACTTCCATGCAGTTAGCTCTTTGTCTCTGGTCTATCACTTACTAAATACCCTCATCTGCTTCTCTGAGTTTTCTCATGAGACCAAATGGGGTGCTTGGACAAAAAGACATTATCTTTTGTACTTTTTAATTATTATTAAAGAAAACAATATGACTTGAAGATCTAATTCAAATATATCTTTTTATGAGCCTTTCAAACACCAGATTTTGCTCTACTCCAAGCTATAGTTTTCATATAGCTTTCTGTCAATTTATTTACCCTGCCTCCCCTTCTAGATTGTAAGGTCTGAAACCAGAAAATGGGTTTTATTCATTTCTACATATACTGCAGTAGTCAATTCACTATTGTATACAAAATAAATAATATTATTTGCTGTTTTAAAGCATACAAATTTTCTATGAAATAGGGGAAAGGAACAGAAGCATAAGTATTCATTTCGTTTTAGTTATCTCATTGGCAGAATAGAAACAATTTCCCCTTGTGCAAAGCTACATGAGAAAGGCAAAGTGAATATGTATAAAAGGACCACAGATGTAAATAATTATTATTTAATTGTTTGGCTTTTCTAGTGGTATTATCATATAGAAAAGGAGCTACAAAGGGAAATTCACTTTATCCTTAGTTCTTAATGCATTTATTTTTATATATTTTAAAACTTCAAATAATTTCCACAATATGCTTTTAAGAATCAAGAACTTTATGTGAGAGAATAATAAATTGAATCAAAAGACTGTGTGGCCAATTATTTAAAGAGTAGAATATGTCAGTGACCTATAATTAGAAAAACATGGACAAAGATACATCTTCTTTATTCCTTTAAAACCAACACTGATAAATGATTTTGTTAATATTCTTTTATTTTTTAATTAAGTGTTAGCCTTCCCCAGATGGTTATAAATATTACTATTTATAATTTGACCTATTTAAACACAAGTTGGGTAACCATTTCAATGTTTCATCTTTGATGGGTTCAACATCCTTTCTATCTAGTTTTGCCAATGTTCTTTCTCAGGTTTGTAGAATTATTTTAGCACAATATGACAAAGGACTCTCCTAGAACTTCTGAATTCTCACTACCTCTTCAAACATCATAAATAGGAAATGTCTTAGGGAATTATTTAACAAGAAACATTTTATTTTATTTTTTTAAAGATTTTGTTTATTTGAGAGAGAGAGAAATAAGAAACATTTTATAGTAGCTTTAAAACTTATGATGCTATCTTGCATAATAAAAATACATAATCTTGGGATGCCTGGGTGGCTCAGTCAGTTAAGCATCTGCCTTCAGCTCAGGTTCTGATCCCAGGGTCTGGGATCAAGTCTTGTGTCAGGATCCCTGCTCAGCAGGGAGTATGCTTTTCCCTCTCCATCTGTCCCTCTCCCTGCTTGTGCTCTCTCTCTCTCTCTCTCTCAAATAAATAAACAAAATCTTTAAAAAAAATACATAATCTCAAGCAAATATTTCGTTACATGAGTCCTTTCCAATTATATTACTGTTATGTTTGAAAGAAAAGTATATATTTACATTACGTAAAGAGCCGTTGTACATTAAATAAGTCAGATGGAGAAAGAAGAAGTGCTTCTGAATGTCAATACCTGCTGTTTTATTGATTATATCTTTTTAAGAAGTAGAGCTGGATTATTTCAAAGAAATGAAATAAGATGCATTATCATGAAGTAGTAACACGTCATCCTCTACTAATGAAGTCAACTGCATAGCTGAAATGTAGCCCATCAAAGAGCAAAAATTTGATTTATTTTAACTATCTTTGATCACAATATTCTAAAATAGATTATATGCACATTTAAATCCAATCATGGGAGTTCTTAAAGGACAGACGCTAAGGGGGGGGGGGTCTGTGCTATACAATGATGACTAAAACAGCAATTTCCTTTTAGTAACACAGGCATGGTGTGTGTCTATTGTCTTAGAAGGCTATTTTTACTGTTATTTTGAGGTCCAGATTCATCATTAAGAACATCAGTTGAACTCAGCAGCAATATGATGAATCCCCCCAGTGAGCACTACTTTTGAGAAAATTTGGGCCCTTTCTCAGCCCTAACTCACTTTCTGCAATAAGCATTTGAAGTTGCAGGCTTTTTGTTGTTGTTGTTGTTGGAAGTGATTTAAGAAATTTAAAGCAGCCCAAAGAAAAAGGAAAAATGCATTTTGTTGGATCAATATCTGGGAAGACGGAAGCTAGTTCTTCAAGAGGGCTGGCTCAAGGGGCTCAAGCAAAGCCATCTGGCCACTATCCCCATTCTTTGACTTTACTTGACCCCATTCCCCGTGCACACTCTCTCTGCATGGAAAGCAGAACATCCATCAACAAACCCAAACTCACATCCTACGAGCTTGGTAACTCTCCAGAAAATGGAGGTTTGACTCTCTGTTTCTATTAATCAATCCATGAGAATTGTCCCTATCTGGATTACTTGTCTATCTATGAAGAAGCAGTCAAGGCAGCAGGGGGCTGCCTTATGGCAGCAAGGTGGAAATTAATCTGGGCAGCTCCCTCAGAGCCATGTGGAACTGGAGAAGACTTTTTGAAAGGAGCAAGAAGAAAGAGGTTAAGAAAGCATGCTGGGCAACACACCATCCAAAACTTGCCTACACTCTTTGGAAGCAAAGAAGTTAACCTGATGGAGTGGGAGTAACTCTTGCTATACTAAGCCAAGAAACTTGGAAACAGACTTATACTTCTATATATCTTGCATTTAAAGTAGGAAAACACTTAACAAAATTGTTGCAGATCACCGATGCAGAGGCCCAGTTCATTTGGAAACAGCCCTTTCTCCATTACTCCCTCCCTCCTAACTCTCTGGGAGTGCCTAGCCCCAGACCTCAGACTGTGGGGTGGACCTTCTCACCTCACTGGGTTTCTGCTAGCACTTCTGATTCACATCTGATTTCCATTGTCTGACATTGTCCTGATGCTGTTGGTCCATCACCTGGCCTCAGCAGGACAACACTGAGAAAGAGGACTTTCACGACTCGATAATTTCCTGGAATAAAACCTGAGAGTGACTTCACTTCCTTGAACTCATCTGAAAAGGATTGTAATCCCCATCTCTTATGCTGAGGGAAGGATACAGCTTTGGTCCTGAGTTACCCTCATGTTTCCATTTCTCTCTCAAATTCAGTTCTGATTTTGTTCTCAGGATAATTTATGGGCAGTGCCAGATATAAGCAGAAACATTAAAGTCTGCTTCTACCCATTATATTGTCAACTATATTGTCAAAGTTCAGTGTTTACTTTTTACTCTCTTATTTCTTTATGTTTTTATACTATCCTATCTCTTTTGTATCTCCTGCTATAAGTGTGTTTTCCTCTAGAATTTTCTGCTGTCCATTGTCACTTATTACTTGTAACATATGGTGGACTTAGACACCAAAAATCAGAATTACTATGGTGGTAACAGATTTCAGCTTCCTAGATGACGATTTGTGAGTTGACATTGCAGTCAAGGAGATAAGCCAGAATTCCGACCTTCAGACCTTGGAGAATTATGATATCAAGCAGGATGAGAAAAGCCCTATTATTGGGGTTGTTTCAGGTAGTCTCTCAGGTCTGAGTGATATGTGAATTCACACCATAGTATTTTCTTTATGGTGTGGTGATTATTAGGTTACTCTTCTACTGTGTCTACCTTCTATCCTAGCACTGATCTTCCAGGATTCTGAGGAACTGGCTGTTCATCACTAAACTTGGGGAGCAACTCCTGGTATGTCTGATGAATACAGGTCACAAAGTTTGTCCTGGGTCTTTGACTTCTCACCCTGCCTCCCTCTATCTCTGAAGAGATCTGCTTGGAATCAAGAATATTTCTCCTCAGACTGTTGTGTTATATACCAGATTTTTCTTTGGGTCACAACCCAGAAACATATTGTTAGGAGAGTAAGGCTGTAGTTTTTCTTCATTTCTGATTGCTACAGAATAATAGCAACAGAAGGAACCCAAATCACCCAAAGGATGATGTACCATATCCTTTTTTTTGGAAATAAAAAATGTAAAAATGAATTCTAAAATCTCTCTCTCTTTTCCAAAAAAAAATGCATTTCTGGAATTGTAGAACATTATATCATTGATGTATGGTATTTCTATTTCTCCTGAAATCACATTTTTGTGTGTACATAAGTGGAGGTGTAATGGTTAAAAATGAAAATATTAAGTATTATTTAATCTTAAAAGAATAATTAACTTTAAAGTTTATAATACATTATCTTTAATTACTCTTTAAAATGAAGGCTCCAATTTTCTATTTCTTTTTAACAAATCATCTAAAAACTTAGTGGTCTAGGGGCAGTTTGGGTGGCTCAGTGGGTTAAGCCTCTGACTCTTGGTTTCAGCTCAGATCATGATCTGATCTCAGGGTCATGAGTTGGAGGCCCACATCAGGCTCTGCACTCAGTGGGAAGTCTGCTGGAGATTCTCTCTGCTTCTCCCTCTGCTCCCCCCATCTCTCTTTCTCCCTCTCTCAATAAGTAAATTAATTAATTAATTAATTAAAGTAAATACCTAGTAGCCTAAAACATCAGGGATCATTTTCGTCTCTCATGATCTCCATAGGTCAGAAAATTTGGAAGGGATTTTTGGAGGGATCAGCGAGGCAGCTCTGGCTCAGGGTCTCCAACTGCATTACTACAATCTTTGGAAGCGAAGAAGTTAACCTGATGGAATGTGAGTAACTCTTGGAGTTGGAGTTGGAGACAGAACAGTTGGAGACAGAACAGCTGTAGCTGAAACAGAGGTGGCTGGGGTAGGGTTTGATGGTTGGAGGCTGTCTGGGTATCTCTTCCTCTCTCTTGATGTCGTCTCAGAGCCCATCCATGTGGTCTCCACATGGGCTAGATTCAGCTTCCCAATAACATGGTAGCCTCAGGGCTGTCAAACTGCTTACTTGGCCAATGAAGACCTTAAGAACAAGTATGCAAGTAAGCAAGGAGAAGCTGGGTCTTTACTTCCCTAGCATTTCAAGTCACAGAGCATCACTTCTGCTATACCCTTTTGGTTGAAACAGTGACAAAATCCTGCCAGGTTTCAAGAAGAGGAAACATAGACCACATCTCTCTGCAAGGACTTTCAAAGAATTTGCGGATTTATTTTTAAACTGACATAATGAAAATAATATGGCTATTATCACAGGCACTTGTCTAAGCAAGAAAAATCCTGGGTCCTATAAATTCAAATATTTAACCAAAAGTTCTTGAGTGCTCACTGTGTGTCAGGCACTGAGCTAACTGCTGTGGCTAAAAAAGATGCATACAGAGCTTTGGCCCATGAAAGTGTTTGCCTTCTAATAAGGGAGAAAGATATAAACTGATAATTATAGTTCATGGTAGATATGATGGATGATGATTGATTATTTATTCCAGGGAATGGGGTCAAAACAAAGGTTCAGACACAAAGTCAAAAAAATATAATAAATTGTGTGTGTGTGTGTGTGTGTGTGTGTGTGTAGACATAAGCAGTATGTGTTTCTGGAACACATGCTTTGGTCAAGGAGGTGAAGCTGGAAACAAAGACAGAGGCCAGATCATGCAGGGCCTTGTGGGCCAAGGAAACTGGCTAGAGTTTCTCCTGCAGATCTTGGGGAAACTGAAGACTTTTAAGCAAAAGAGTGACAGCCCATTTATTCAGACAACTGTGTTGAGGTCGGAGTTAACAATAGCAACAAAAAGAACCAGCCAGAAAAATGTTGCAATAACTTTGGTGACAAATAATCAGGTAAATAGTAGTAGCAATGGAGGGGATGACACCCCTAATACATAAATTCATAAATGCAACCTGATGACCGATTGGATAAAGGATCTAAAAGAAAAGGAAGTGAGAAGTTTGCTAGTGTGGGCCGCGGGATGACCCCTACGTAGGGTCACTAACTTACCGAAGAGGAATTCTGGGAAAGGTGAGTTAAGTTTTTCTCGTGTGGAGTTTGATGGTCCTTGGAGACACCTAAACCATATATGATGGCAAATACAAGTCATAAGGACTGGGGTTTGTGCCTTGTTTATACATCACTGTTCTTAGCAGTGTCAACTGTGACACTCAGCAACCCTTCAGGTCTTGGGCAGGCCTACATCCTAGATATTCTTTCCAAGATACCCAGGGATTCCCCACATGAGGTCAAATGCATAGCTTAATTAAGTGCCAATCAATAGTCCTAAAGATTAAAGACACTGAAAAATAGGATAATATCAATAGATACAGATAAATATAAGGTACTCACTCTAATGGCTACTATTAATATTTTTCTCTACATTAGGAAAATACTAGTGGCTTCTTATAGGGTGAAAATGTTTGTGTTCATGTACTTCTTATGCCATGGGACAGTTTACCTTCTGAAATCCCCAAATCTTTGGGATTTCAAGGACTTATTTTTGACTAATGAAGGTGTGTAAACTAAACCCTGTTTGGGTTCTCTTACTTTGAAGTCTGAAGGGAGTTATTTTTCCCATTGTTTATATAAGTAAAGGATGCTTGACAAATCTAATTTGATGTTTGAAATGATAACTTGATTAAGTGTAAAATCTTATTATTTTATTTAATAATCTCAAAGCATCATAGATTATTGGTTGGAAAACATGAATAATAGAACCATTTTACTTTAACGTTGCTGGTAGATTTTTAGTAGATAAGAGGATTAGTGATAACTGTTAGTAAATATTATTTTACCATCTTTTAGATTTTTATCATATCTATGAGTTTACAATATATGTTTAAAATAACAGCTCATAGTTGGCTCTTGCTTTTACACAATCTGACAATTTTTGCCTTTAACTAAAATGCCTAGATCATACACATTTAATGCAATTATTGATATGGTTTAATTTCACCATCTTGCTATTTTGTGTGTGTGTCTAATCTGTTTGATACTATTTGTTTCTTTGCTTCTTTCAGAATGTTAGAATATCTTTATGATTCTATTTTTATCACTACTATTGGTTCCTTTTTATAGTTTCTTATTTTATTTTATTTTATTTTTCATGATTGCTCTGGAGTTTACAATATACAACTTTAACATACCTGAGGCTTCCATCATATGATAGTAAACTCTGTTACAAGGTAAGAATCTTACAACAATGTACTTCCATCTTCCCCTATTTTATTATTTTGCTATCATTATAGATTTTAATTATGTTTTAAACCTCAGAGTACATTTCTTGTTTATTTTATTTATTTATGTTAGACATTAATATTTTAAAAGGATTAAAAATAACCAAAAAATGACTTTTATATTTACCCACAATTTTAGTTTCTAGAGATCTTCTTTCCTTTCTGTAGATCCAGTTCTTACTGGATAATCATATTCCTTCTATCCAAATAACTTCTGTTAAACTTTCTTGCATTGCAAACTTGCTGACAATAAGTTCTTTCAGCTTTCGATTGTCCAAAATTTTATTTAGCCTTCATTTTTGCAAGATAATTTCAAAGAATAGGATTTCTGGGTGATAATTTTCTTTGAGTGCTTTAAAGATGTCTCTCTGTGGTCTTCTGGCTTGCACAGTTTCTGTCAAGAAGTTTCCTCTCATTTTTGTCTTTCTTCCTCTTCATGTAATGTATCTTCTCCTCTGACTGACCAAGATTTTATCTTGGGTTGTCAACAGGTTGCCTATTAGATGTACTTAGCTGGGGTTTTCTTTGTGTTCCTCCTGTCTGTTTCTCTAAGCCTCTTGGTTCTGTGATACATTGTTTTTCATTGCATTTGGTTAATTCTTTTTAAAAAAATTAGTTGTTTCTCTTAGGTTTAAAGTGTACATTTTTACAGGGCTCTTAGGTGGCTTAGCTGGTTAAGATGGACTCTTGATTTCAGCTCAGATCATGATCTCGGGATGGTGAAATCAAGCCCAGCACCGGGCTCCATGCTCAGCATGGAGTCTGCTTGAGATTTTTCCCCTTTCTCTCCATCCCTACCCCCTCTCGTGTTCATTTTCTGGAAAGAAAGAAAGAAAGAAAGAAAGAAAGAAAGAAAGAAAGAAAGAAAGAAAAAGAAACAAAGAAAGAAAGAAAAAGGAAGAAGCTAAGAAGGAAGGAAGGAAGGAAGGAAGGAAGGAAGGAAGGAAGGAAGGAAGGAAGGAAGGAAGGAAAGAAGAAGGGAGGAAGGAAGAACAAAAGAAAGAAAGGAAGGGGGAGGGAAGAATGAAGGAAAGAAAAAAAGATATTTTTTTAAAGATAAAAATATATATACACTTTAAATAATCGGAGTCTACTTTCAAAACCACTGTACTGTTTCAGGTGTGGTGGGGGTACCTTATAATAGTATTCCTAAATCCTTCCTCTCATCCCTGTGACAAAGCTGCTATTCACTTCACTTACACATGTGGTAGAATCATGCAATACAGTGTTGCTATATTCTTTTAAATTTTATTTTTGTATCAATTAAGAGTAAGAAAAAAGAAAAGTTACATTTTATTTTCATTTAGTCCTTTTCAGACATTCTTTTTTGTGGAGATCTGAGTTTATGATCTCCAACATTTTTCTTTTACCTAAAGAGGGTCTCTAAACATTTCTTTCAGGGCATGTCTGCTGAAAATGATCACCTATAGTTTTGGTTTGTCTGAGAAAAATCTTCATTTCTCCGTAATTTTTGAAGGTTAATTTCACCAGACGCGGAATTCTAGCTTGGCAATTAATTTCTCACACAATTTAAAGATTTCATCTAGTTTCTCACATGGTTTCTGATGAGAAATCAGTTGTATCCCTATTTTTGTTTCTTTAGGTAAGAGTAGGGTTTAGTCCCTCTGATTCTCTTCAGGATTTTCTCTTTGTCTTTGATTTTCTTCAGTTTTATAACTTGGTGTTGTCTGAGCTTTCTGCCTCTGTAGTTTGGTGTCTGTCTTCATTTTGGATATTTCTCAGCCATTATTACTTCAAATATTTCTTATTTGAAATATTCACTCTCTTCTCCTTCTATTATTCTAATTATGTATATTATTTTGCCTTTTGATATTGTCCCACACTTTTAGGATGTTCTGTTCTTTATTGTCATACTCTTTTTTCGCTTTGCATTTCAATTTGGGAAGTCTTTCTTAACTCCTTTTCAGTCTCCCTGATTCTCTCCTGAGTCGTGTCAAATCTTCAGATGAGCCATCAATGGCATTCTTCATTTCTGTCACGATGCTTTTATTTCTAGTTTTACCTTTGGATTTTTCTTTTTTTCTTGGAGTTTCCATCTTATTGCTGACATTGCCCATTTGGTCTTGCACGTGGTCTACTTTTTCCATTAGATCCCTTAATGTGTTAATTATAGTTGTTTTAAATTCCTTGTCTGATAATTTCAACATCTGTGTCATGTATGAGTGTAGTTCTGATTGCTCTGACCCTTCAAACTGCACTTTTCCTTGAATGTTTTGTTGAAACACGTTGTGTGAGTACAGTTTCTGAAGTTAGCAGTCCTTTCTTGGGAGGATTTATGTTAATCCAGCTAGGAGTAGGGCTGTGGCTAATGTTTTTATTGTAAAGTACCTGAGGCTTCAGACTCCTCCAGTGTCCTTGTTTTTTCTTTGCCTTCTTACCTTTGGAGCTTCTTGCTGTACTGTTCATCCAAGAGTCTCTGTTGTGAAGCTCTCTCCACTGTATTCCAGTATAACAACTGGAGTTTTGATGTGGTGGGAGAGAGAGAGTGGGAGGGGACAAGAGTTCCATCATCTTCTGCTTAACTCTGGACTTGTGTCTCAGAGGTGTGGCTTTCACAAGTTTTATTCCTCCTCTAGGGATGGAGATTTTTGTTTTTGTTTTAAACCGCCTCTGTCTTCTACTCTTTTCCTTGTCTGCAACAGTCCCAATCCATTTCTTTGAAACCCAGTCCACTGTTAACTATGGTTTTGGAGTTTGTTTTTTTCTTTGTTTGTTTGTTTTTATCGCCCCCTTCACACCTGCCATACACATGCCTACCCTTAGATGAGACAGGAAGGACAGTATGGGCTGGGGTGGGGAGATATTCTCCTCCCGCAGATGGGTAAGTTTTCAGTATTGCCCTCTAGTGAAGCGTTTTTCATGGAGAGTAGGGAGAAGGTTTTGGGAGAGTTTCTTAATGGCTACTTTTCAATCCCACTTGTCAAGGCCATGAGAGAATCTTACAGGGATTCTCACAATAAAAAAAATGGTTCAGTTCCTGGAGTGAAAGCCCAAGAAAGTATGGAGACCCCCTTTGACTGCAGCCCCAGAACTTTCTTATTTTCATTCTAGTCCATACTCATCTTTTAACAATTAATCACATTTATTTGCTGTGATATTTAAGTTTATGTATCAATTCAACTAGGTATCCAGTTGTTTGGTCAAACACTAGTCTAGCTGTTGCTGTGAAAGTATTTTTAGATGTGATTAGCATGTAAATCAGTAGGCATCGAGTACAGTAGATTATCCTCCATAACATGGGTGGGCCTTATCCAATCAGTTGAAGGCCTTAAGAGGAAAGATTGAGGTCTCCGGAAGAGGAAGGAATCTTGCCTCCACACTGCCTTTGGACTCAAGACTGCAACTTTGACTGCTGCCAGAATTTCCAGCCTGCCAGTCTTCCCTGCAGATTTTGAATTTGCCAGCTCCCATAGTTGTATGAGCCAATTCCTTAAAATCTCTCCATACACACACACACACACACACACACACACACACACACACACACACCCTATTGTTCCTGTTTCTCTGGAGAACCCTTACTAATACAGTGCTATTCACATTTTACTAAGGATCTTCAACACAGTAATAGAGTTATTTCTAAATCCTTATCTGATATTCTCCACCTCTGAATCTGGTTTGGTTAATGATTTTGTCTTTCGTCGATGGGTCAGTCGTTCTGCTATTCTCACCTTCTTTTGAGTACATCATAGTTGGTGATTGAATGCCAGGCATTTTGGTAGAAGAGCAGGGCAGAGATGGTGGTAGAATATTTACACCCTGAAATCGGCATGCCTATTCCTTTGAAATAGGAGACCTTCACTGTGTAAAATTGAGTCAATATGTTCAACAATTGGGCTGAGTTTGGGTTTTGTTATTGTTCTAGTTACCTTGAGTGTACCACAGATCCCTGTGGAGCCTTGTCACTGCCTTGTGCTTATTTTAAGGGCTGGCCTGTCAAAGAGTTTTTTTCAAAAGTCCTGCTCTACATTTAGCTTTCAGTAGGTCCTACACACCTGCGCCACAGAGGATTCTCTTATCCCTCCATGGTTGGTGAATTGTTGTTATCTGTTACACATGGAAGTCTCATAGTGGGACAGGGGTGGTTCTTGAGTTTTCCTAATGCAGTCTCAGTCATAGGTAAGTTTTTGTGCCTCAGCCTCAAGAATGATGCTTCCTCAGCATTCCTCCCCTTTGTATTTCTGTGTCAGTGGATTTTGGGCAAAAAAAACCCAGTTTCCCTGACTTTGGCTGAATGACACTGTAGGTTATGAATGACAAGGAGACATGGCTGTTTACTAAGTGGGAGTAGAACTGTCATGAGCAAAAACAAAATAAAAAGTTTCAATTTATTGCCAGTTGTGGAATTCTAAAACTTCTCTATGTTAGGAGAAAATGAATGTGGTTTGAAGTGGTAGGTTCAGAGTTGGTGACCAAGAAAGAATTCTTGAGATGTCTTCAGGGCAAAAAAGTGGTTTTATTAAAGCACAGGGACAGGACCTGTGGGCAGAAAGAGCTGCACTGGGGTTCTGAGGAGTGGCTGATTATATACCTTCAAGTTGGGAGGGGGTTAGGGATGCAGTAAGTCTCTAAGGAATTTGGAAGCAAGGTTTCCAGGACCTTGAGGGATCTAACTATTGTTAGGAAAAGGTCATTTCCTACTGTCTAGTAAAACCTTAGTCATGAGACCCCTCAGATGTATATTGGTGGGCCACATGCTTGGGGGATGATTGCCAACATATATCTTGGGGGGTTTAGAGATACAGGAAATTTTCAAAGGAATTTTTGTATGTTAAAGTAGACTTATAAGATCCTGGGGGTTTGGGATATAGTTAAGCTAAGGTTGTTTTTTGCCCTTAGCAATGTGTCAACATCGAGGCAGCTGAATTCCTAGAGGAATGTCACTCTGCCTGTTTCAAGGATTTGTCAGTGGACTATAAGTAGTAAGGACATTTATTCTTTTTTTTCTTTTGCCTTTGTTTCCCACATCAAAACTGATATGGTCTCTGAAGAAAATAGATACCAACAATTCTTCACCAAATGGCCAATGAACTAAACTAATTAGTTAAAAAATACCAAACCACTTACTTTGTTTATATGGTGTTGAGTCTAGACCTGTAAGACATCAAGTTCTGACTTCATTCAGGCCATTGCAAATGTTTTAGAATCATGTTCATCACCTTGCTCAAAGTTCCCTTATTCTTCAGTGTACTGAGTTTCTATAGAAACGGTAAGTAAATATATATATATATATATATAGTGTTCTCATGCAACATATTTAGATACAAAAACTGGGCATGATATTAGACCCATGACAATGGTGTTTTATCAGGTGTGAAGGGCTGAGTCTGTTTGACAGCTTGTTTATTTTATTTGGATTTTATCATTTCATAAAAACCATCTTCCATACCAATATCTGATTATCCATATCCCTTCTTCTTTCCACACACTTGGTTTACAATGCTACTGCCAATGGTCTAAACCAAAGTTATTTTCTTAGTGTGAATTATTTCTTGAAGGAATTGACTGTATGTCAGCTCGCAAATTGTGGACATCCTTATGCATTTTCAGATCTTCGTTATTCAGGTTTAATTACTAAATCCAAGTACAACGTGGATTTTTGTTCTGTGCTGCTGCTTCTCCCTTTGGTCATATATTTCACTCTGTCTGAGGATAATGTGACACAAAGAAAAAAAGCACATTTACATCGGTATCATTTTCAAAGCAATTCTTAACTGTGCTGCCTTGGGAAGAGCCTTAAAATTAAAATTCTATTTATTTTGCTGGAAAATGTTGAAACAACTGTCAAATGTTACTATTTTTATACTCATCTATGAATTTTTTTTCTATGACCATATTCTCATGTTTTCTTATTCAAGTAGAAAACTGATAACAATTGGTAACAACTGATAAAAATAATGACTGATAGCCAGTAGTAGACTTACAGTATAAGAGATGATAGTTTTATCTAGAATGCACAGTAAGTAACAGTAGATCTTAATAGTTCTGCAATATACTTTCATGAGAAATACACTGGACTTGAAGTCAGGATATCTTGGTTTCCTCCCATCTCTGCCACTTTCTATATGCTTTGTTGGGGAATTACTTTTCATCTCTGGTTCCCAGTTTCCTTACTTAAAATTGTATTAATACCCTGTGTATATCACAGGACACCTGAGAAGAACAAATGGATTACGCATTTGTACCTAATAAAATTAAAAATTAATTCTATGATTATGGCTTGCGTAAGTTAGCATTGCGTTTGTGAAGACACTGCTGTGCAAGAGTTCAAAGGATTTTTTTTTTAAGATTTTACTTTATTTATTTATGTAACAGAGAGACAGCCAGCGAGAGAGGGAACACAGCAGGGGGAGTGGGAGAGGAAGAAGCAGGCTCCTAGCTGAGGAGCCCCATGTGGGACTCGATCCCAGTACGCCGGAATCACGCCCTGAGCCAAAGGGTGACGCTTAACGACTGTGCTACCCAGGGGCCCCTAGAGGTCAAGGGATTTAAAGAAAAGCTCATTGTGGATTCCATACAACTTCACGGTAGAATTCACAAACCCAAAATTTCAATCAGTTTCATTTTAGGGATTGGTCTTTCTTTAATTCTAGCACGTTTTCTCCATTTACAAGTTTCTTTTCAATATTTTTTAACAATTTCAATTGTTTTCCCACTTGCATTTGGGAAAAAAGGGTTCATTGTTATTTTGATTGTGTCATCTAGGCAATAAATAGCTTCATTCTAGTTGTGTTGGCTTGTGAATTTGAAAATAAATGAGCTTTTCTAAGAAACTGAGACATAAAATTTTGAATTGGCAATCTTCTGGCTTTTAAAAATTTTAATTCAGGAAATAATTTCCATGTGAATATAGACGCTTCTTTAAAAGCTTTTTATGTATCAACGCATTCCTCTAATGGACCACACAACAATGCCATTCTTTAAACAATCTGCACAGAGGACCATATCATTAGTAGGAGTAGGAAAAATAATTCTGGTAAAAATCAAAATTTCCCACAAGTCTTCCCATAAGTCAAAGTAACTTTGAAGACATCTGATGATTTTTCCCTCAGTGCTTGTACTTTTTTTGAACAAGAGGACAGTTGAAAGGAAACATAGTGGTACCCATAAATACAAACCGAGTCAGAAATTAATGGTCTGCTAAACTATTCTTCGCCAACCCTAGGGGAGATATTTCCTTGGCACTTTGGTGAACATAACCCTTGGAATTAGTACGTCTGCTTAATTCGAAGTCATTTGCTTTGGAAATTTACTGATATTCCTCCAAAATAAAGATCCACTGATTCTGATCTTCAATTCTCTCACCTCATCTGGTGGTCATTTTAAATTTGATAGATACAAAAGCTCTTCCTGGGGGGCATAGTCTGGCATGAATAAAGGCCAATATTAATGTGATTAAGGGAGTATAAATTCTTTCTTTTGTTAGCGTGAATCCCATGATTCTCCGTAGACATGAGATATATGGTGATAGAAAGAGTATAGAGTCTTGTTGCACATCTTATAAATCCAGTCACTGAGGGTACAATCCCCAGGCTTCAGTTTGAGATCAGGGTTTTCTAACCAGGCATTTCTCAGAAGTATGGCTTCTGAACAAAATACCTTGTGTTTTAAAAGTTCTTTTAAAGGGTAAGTGTGATTTAAGAGTCAGAAAGGAGGGGAGTTTCCACTCTGCCATCTAATTAAGGACGATGACTGATTCCTTCTCCTCTGTTATTGTCTGTTTATTTGAATATAACCTCCCTTTTATATCTCCATTATGTTTCTTATTTTATAGACAGTAGAAAATATTGTGTAAAATACTCACATATTTTCTATCTCTTCTAAGTAATGTATTTACCATGTTACCCAAAATCTACTGAATGGCTTTTAAGCAATAAGATTTTTAGAACCAGGATGAAAAGAAAACTGAGAACCACCATGGGTAATTCCTACCTAGACCTAATTGCCATCATCAAAGGTTAAGAATCCCTGTTTTTATCATGTGCTTCTAGGATGCATGATCTCATATGTTTGCAAAAGAGATAAAATTATAAAACTGGCCCATCCTATTCTCTTGTTAAGTGTTGTAAAGTTTTTTTAATAACAGCATTACTGAAGATAATTGAAATGCAGCTTCTGTCTTCTTGTTCCTCCATTGGCATAAAAGTTGTTTCTTGTCAGTGAATATTTTCTTTCGTGTGAATATTAATTCATAAAGCAAATTGTAAATATAGTGGTCTATTTAGTGTGCCATAGTATTAAAAATGGGCTTAGAATTTGATCTACATTCTAAATCCAACATTTTCTGAGTATTTACTTAGCTATTGTGGGTTACAATTTTCTCAACTGTGGTACAAGGATTAAGGGGGATAACATATAGAACAGCACTTATTAAGATGTTTAGCTGATGTAGAATAATCTCTCAATGTACATATATGTACATGTCACTCATACATGATGCATGCATGCACACATGCATACACACATATGTGTATAGCGTAACAATGATGTTAGACATGTGATTAAGAGAGTACAAGAGCTATGTGTATGCACTGTCAAGAATTAGCACTTGGAGAATGGTGAAGAGACTCGATAATTGATGGAAGAGCAAAGTACTTAATTTTGTTTCATTTTTGAATATCACTGCCAGTTCTAGCCATTCGATCTTCATAATATAACAATGATTCTTTATTTTATATTTTGTTTGACTCATATGAATATATATAGCTGAGTACCTCTCTAAAATAAATTAGTTAAATGAATACATATTTGTTGCTGGAAAGAAAAAGCTATTTCATTTGTACTATGTCAGCTAAATAGTTTTTTAAAGAAAACTATTGTAACAAAGGTAATGGAAAGAAATGAGCTCTATATGAATGTGTTCATTTGTTTATGCAGAGATGAAAAAAATAAATGAAGTTTGAGACTGGATATTTTTTTCCTTTAAGAAACTCTCATTTACCCTCAGTATTTGTTTTATGATATAAAACAAAGCCAGATTCTTTCCTGAACAGACTTTGTGTTTCTTTTTTAATTTTTCATGATTATGGTTATAAGAAATTTGGTTGAAAACAGAATAATAAAATTTTTGACGTGATAGAACTGTAAATATATTAAAGCATGTTGTCAAGTATTATACAGCAAAGATATTACTAACCTTCTGTTTACTAATTAAAGATTCATTTAAAAAGTACATACAAAAGCTTCCTTAACAACAGGTGGTATGAAAAATGTCTGTAGCCCTCTTGAGCTGCTCCCATTGCATTCATTCATGAATTAATTCTCTCAACAAACACTGTGGAATGCCCATTGGATTCAAAGCACTTGACTAGCTCTGAGTCGAGAAACTGAAAATAAAGCCAGCTTTTATGGATCTTACAAACCATGACCATAAAAATGAGTCAAGGAGTGGTGCAACTATACCAATATTCAGAATGTGATTTAACTGGGAAGTATAATTTATGTCTGAACAAAGCCCATGAAGTCAAGTTTTAAGGCACTGTCCCATTAGTAATTTAACACATGGTGATAGAAATGATGACCACTTAACTGGCAAATCTTTTTGGCTCATCTCTCTTCCTTTCCAGATAATTCCCACTCTGAGAGCAGCCTTATTAGTCCACAGCTTATTTCAGCATGATCATTTACACACAGGCAATGAGGCAAATGTCCATCACTCAGATAAAGGTTTCACGTAAAATCTAAAATGTTCTTCATTTGCACCAAAATAAATTTAGACATATTGTCAGAAATGATAAAATCTAACAGGTCATAATTGGTTTTGAGCTGTGTTGACTCTTTCCTGACTTGCTTTCTCTCCAGCGATCTACAGCCAAAGAGTGTGTCTGCTATAAGCCCCAAATCATTAGTAATGAATCTCATTCTCCCAGACGGAACGTTTCCCGGTCATCACACATGGAGTTGGCCATCTTCCCTAGGAACAAGCCAGGATTAACATGGAAAGAGCTATTTTCATCCAGCCTCTTCACTGAACACTTCCTTCAGCTTCTGTTTGAACCCATACTTCTCCCACAAATGTGCACAGAATGGTTCACATAAGCGCTCCGATGGAAACCTACCTCTTGGTGTGGGACTTTTCTGGCCACTAGAAGCCTGACGCTCTGGCCTTTTCTTTCTCTAAATTCTTGCTACCTCCTGCAAATATTCCATGTCCATATAGCTGACCTATTGAACAGCCTGACTCCTTGGTTTTCAGTGGCTTCCCCGTGGTCAATCAACTGCACCCAGCTTCCTTTCAGCCACACACTGCCTTGTTCACCCTGTCTTCATTAGTTCCACTGCTAGAATCACTAGTTTGGACACTTCACATTGGCCACACCTGCCTATCCTTCACGCTCTTAATGTCATTGTTTTTTACTCATTTCTCGACTAATTAACTAATTCCCTTTTCCTTCTGCCTGGCTTTCCCAATATATTAGTTTATCTATTGTTACAAATCACCACAAATATATCAGGTTAAAACATCAAACATAGACTCTCACCATTTCTGAAGGGCAAGAATCCAAGAGTGGCTTAGCTGTGTGGTTCTGGCTCTGGGTCTTTCATGAGATTGTTTTAAGCCAATGGTGGCTACTGTGGTCTATTCAAGTAGGAAGGGTCTGTTTTTAAGTTCGCTCTTGTGGTTGTGGGAAGACCTCAGTTCCTTGCCATATGCATCTTTCCAGAGGTGCCTGAACTCCCCAGAAACTTCGTTTCCCCCAGAAAGAGAGCAAAAAAGAGCAGCCAAGACAGAGGTATAGTATCTTTCAAACTCTAATCTCAGAAGTGACATAACATCACTTTTGTCAAATTCTATTTGTTACACAGAACCAACCCTAGAAAAATGGAGACAATTACTCCGTTGGAGGGGTGGAGCTCTTTGGAGGCCATTTTGGAGACTGGCCACTAAACTAAGGTACTTCAAATTCTTGATTTTCCCCCTTTTTCTTATATTGTTAATATAGGACTATTGTTACTATATGCTTAGGCTCTCATCTTTGGGCTTTTAATATTGAAATATGTTAAATTTCTCTCACTGGAAAAAAATCTCACATGTCTTTCTATTGCAACCTGACTTTCGTCCACACTGCTTTGCTGAGATTATGATTGCTAAGGTCACCAGGGGCATGATTGTGGTCTGACCTTATGGACAATGTTCAGTCTTTAGATGTCACTTGAGGACGGAGAAACAGCTCATATTGAGAACCACTTTCTCTCTTTCTTTTAATATACTTTATTGTTCAGAGCAGTGTTAACCTCACAGCAATATTGAGGAGAAGGTACCAAGATGTCCTCCTGCCCCCATACATGCATAGCACCTGCCCCCACTACCACCGTCCCCTACCAGAGTGTTACGTTTGTCACAATCAATGAATCTACACTGACACGCCATTATCACCGAGTCCATAGTTTACATCAGGGTTTACTCTCGAGGTTGTACAATGGGTTTGACAAACATATAATGACATTTATCCACTATTACAGTTTGGTACAAAGTATTTTCATTGCCCTAAAAATCCTCTGGGCCTCACCTATTCACTTCTCCCTCCACACCTCAAGTCCTGGCAACCACGGATCTTTTTACTGTCTCCATACTTTTATCTTTTCCAGAATGTCATAGAATTAGAATCCTACAGTATTAGCCTTTTCACTCAGGTATATACATTTAAGTTCCCTACATGTCGTTTCACTGCTTAATAGTGCATTTCTTTTTAGCATGAACAATGTATGTCTATGCCACAGTTTATTTAGCTGTTCACCCACAGTAGGACATCTTGTTTGCGTCTATGTTTTAGCAATTACCAATAAAGCTGGAATAAATCTCCATGATCCCATGTTATCTAGGCTTTACATAACACCTTTGCCCTCTGTGTCTTGTTAGTGTTACTTAAAGTCCTGTTTTGGTCTTACTTTCTTCTCATTAAGTTTCCTTCTTAGGAAACCTCACTTATTTTCATGTTTTTAGTTACATCTACCTACTGAGAATGGTGCAGGAACATCAAGTCCTTGAGTGTTACTGATGATAAAATGTTGAAAACAAGTTTCATATGAATAATGGGCTATAAGATACATTGTTTTGTAGTACTTAAGCTAGTTCTCCCATTAGAGGCATTTCTAAATATTCAAAAAAAATTGGGACAAAATGTGACACAGATAAGATAATACTAATTGCTATTTATAAGTTTGCACTTTCAAAAAATTATCTTGAAAAAATATGCCGGGTAATTTTTTTTGTATTTAGAGCATTACAATGGCATGACGTTTTTGAAAATTGACTTCATAAAGTATGAATTATTTCCTTCAGAAAAGGTTTTCATGTTGTCTTCTTTCACGTGTGGTTCTTGTATGTGAGAAAACTATGCTTGTACATTCATATTGCATTTGGTATATGTTTCCTTCCAAAAAATATTGTATCAAATTCTACCAACACAGCCAGCGTTTGGTAACGTCTGTACTTTTTCAGACGTAATAAAAACTTGTACTATTCATGTAAATGAACTAATATATCTATATTTATCTATATACCTAAGATGTCTATAAAAAATACTCGACAGGGATTCTGATTTAATTTCTTTTTGGTTGTTTAAGTAGGCTCCACACCCAGTGTCCCAATGCAGGGCTTGAACTCACAACCTTAAGGTGATGACCTGAGCTGAGATCAAGAGTCAGATACTTTATCCACTGAGCCACCCAGGTGCCCCCTGATTTAATTTCTGAAGCTAAAATGTTAGTGATATAAATGTTAAGTAAGATGTATTTAAATCCACATTACATTTAAAAAGTTATTTCTGCAAGAAATAGGTCTTACTAATTTGTATTCTTAAGCCTCAAACATTTTAAGACACTTCTGTTTAGACCTTTTTCAATGTGAGCTCCAAGAAAGAATGAAATCTTTCAGTGTATAAATTCCAGGAAGGAGACTGACTGAAAGTTTTACACATAATTTAATGTAGCCATTGTTTGAAGTTGCATGGGGAACCTAAATATAACTGCTAATGGTTAGGACGAAAATTTGGGTTTACACTGTCTGAAACTGTTAATTTTAATTTCAAATATGTAGTAGGATTTTTTTTTTCTTTTTTACGTTCTCTTTTAGAGGCTCCTATCATTATCAATTCATGTGTTGGTATGGCAATAAACAGAGGATGGCCAGATGTTTAGAAGAAGGGACAAAAATGTGGAAAATTCTTTTCAATAACCCTTCCCCCCCATATACATGCATGTGTGTCCACACTCACTCATTCACCCATTCCCTGTGTGTGTCACAAGATCTGAAGTCTATATTGCTCATTAGAGCTTTATGGTATGTATTTATTCTTTTTTTTTTTTTTGAGAAGTTTTTTTTTTTTTTTAAGATTTTATTTATTTATTCATGAGCGACAGAGAATGGCAGAGCCAGAGGGAGAAGCAGGCTCCCCGAGGAGCAGGGAGCCTGATGTGGGACTCGATCCCAGTATCCCGGGATCATGACCTGAGCCACCCAGGCACCCGGTATGTATTTATGCTTTATAGATTTGGCTATTTTGCTGTTTGCAGACAGAGGCTGCCAAAAGTACAGTCACATTGGATTAAAATGTGTGCACAAACACAACATTGTCACTCTCTTCTATGGATTCATGCAGGAGGAGATGAATATATTCAACCAGGATTTTATAAACAGAATGTGGCAGAGCTCTGCCTTGACCAGGTGTATTCCCTGTGATTAGATGAGGGTATGCTGGAACGGTCAGAATTCTAGGGCAATTGTAGACACTTCAATTATCTGATAGTCACTGGACCCAAAGTTAGCACAGAAAACCATGATATTTATATCTACACCGATATATAGTGGCAACCTTCTTACAGCTGTTGCTAAATTCATAATGTCATTATTGCCCAAATTTGGCTACTAAGGATCTGTGTGATTGGTCAGGTTTTGGGGTTTTTGTTTTGTTTTGTTTTGTTTGCTCTGTGTGGCGAGCTGCCATTCTCTTTTCCCAGAAAGTGTGTTGCAAATAAAGAAACTAGTTTGTGCCAGTTTGACATTCTGGAAGCTAATGAACTCTTTCAGCCCCGTAGGGTGTCATTTGGTGCACGGGATAAACTTAGTGCTGTACAGCTGTATACATTATTTGTTTAGGATACTAAATGATATCCTTTTGGCCCAGAAGAATGAATGCACTTCCTAATATGTCAAGCTTATATTCAGGGCTATTTTATGAGAGACTTTATGCCAATGTAAGTTCGTATTCACTGAAAACCCAGTTCATGATTGATGTCTGCTATGTGTATGCATCACTGTTTTCTTGGACAAAATGATGGCCAGGCATTGAATGATCAAAATGAAACGAGAGTCACATATGATCCTTAAATCATAGCTTGCATCCATAAACAACTAGCACATTGAACAAAGGACATGATTAGATGGAAGTCATTGGCTGTGTCAAAATTTTCAGATTTCAGATTGGATACAAGCTGAATAAAAGAATAGTCTATGAGAAGCTTGGTAGGTTTCCCCTTCTATCAGTCCATTGGAACCATTTAGTTAATCCAAAAAGTACTGAAGGTAGAACACCATGGAAAATGAACATAATATAATAAAAAATATTATTATTAAAAAAAAGAAAACAAAAACTTATATACATTAACTTAAAGCATATAAATGCACACTTTGTTTTTCAAAACTTTTGAAAAGCTCTTTCTCTGCATATCAGTCAGTTGATTGAAGTTCCTTCTTACCCTGTGGCCTGGCAAACAAAAACCACACGCGTGCTGTATTCTGCATAATTCCCAGTTTTTATATTAATTGAAGCAATGAAGAGCATGAAGACACTTGTAAAGTGCAAAGTGTTTCTTGGATTTGATGATGTTTTTCCTAAATTTTAAAAAACCCTCTGCCCAAGCCCATTCTGACATCTTTTTAGCAGCTCGCAATCATTGCATTTTTAAAACAGTTAACTTGGTTTTATATAACAAAAACTAAAACTCTTTTTGACACTTAAGTTTCATTGTTTTATGTAGCATGCAATTAAATAGCATAACTCCAATACCAAGTACCTCTGACAGTAGGCTTAGCGGGAAGCATAACTGACAATAAGCAAGCAGCCACACCTGTGGGAACAGCCGGGTGCAGCCACATGATGCAGGGGTACAATTGAGAATACAACAGTATGAATTATAGAAGGTGTGGATAGGTGCGTGAGTCACCCAGTGGAAGCTGGCTAAGAGCTGCTGTTGATTTGACATACTAGCTGGAAACAAGATTTTGAGCAGTAATTCCACCCGCTGCTGCTGCTCAGATGAATTATTAAATCGCAATTGCTAGAAGATAAGTCAAGAAATGCTTTGATCGTGATCGGCTATGATTTGTCATGTGACCTGGCTCTTTATGGTCACAAGATGGCTGTTGTGACCACACATTGCATCTCTATTCCAGGTAGGAAGAAAAAGTATGTGATGGAAATAAAAGTGTAGCCCTTATATTAGAAAAAGAATGTTATCCAAGAATCACTAGCAGCGTTCTGATTACTTCTCATGTACAAGAAATTGTGTCACATGGGGACTCCTAGTTGTAACAAAGTCTGAAGTGAGTTATTGAGAACAGCATACTGGAAGCTAGAAAAAAAGGAAAAAGAAACAGGATTCTTTTGGTAAGAAAGAAGGGGGACTTATGTGGTACAGGAAACCAGCAAGGTTTGTGCTTCTTTCAAACAGCTCAAAGAATACTTCCTCAGGGAAGCCTTCCCAGACTGCTTATCCTAGGTTCCCCATGAAGAGTTCTTGGAGCCCCACACACATTTTCTTGAAGAAATTTTGATTTTATGTTTCTGCTATCTGATTACCATGTTCTCTTCTATGTGAGGATGATGGCAAGGGTCTGTTTCCATTTTTGCTCACTAATTTACACCTAGCACCCCACATACGGCCTAACACATAGTGAGTACTCGATATGTTAATTTTTTAAAAAATGAGGGGCACCTGGGTGACTCAGTCAGTGATGCATCTGCCTTTGGCTCAGGTCATGATCCCAGAATCCTAGGATAGAGTCCCGCATCGGGCTCCCTGCTCAGTAGAGAGCCTGCTTCTCCCTCTCCTTCTGCTGTTCCCCCTGCTTGTGTGCTCGCACCCTCTGTGTGTGTGTGTGTGTGTGTGTGTGTGTGTGTGTGTGTGTGAAATAAATAAATAAAATCTTTTAAAAAATGAATAATTGATTATTATTACTTTAAAACATATCCAAAGAAGAAATCATTTAGTGTTGCTTTATAGTCTATTTAGTGTTTAAACACCATCAAAATTGGGTCTCTTTTTTCCCTCCAAATTATTGTTTTCTCACTGAAACCCATTTTTACTCTTTACATAGGAAATGAAAGAATCATTGGTCAGGGTCCTCATCATAACAATTTTTTTTATTTCTCTGCTTTAGAATGAGTTCTTGAGTGAGCTGCTTATATTATATTTTCCAGGGAAACTGTCCACATTTTTTTTTTCTTCAAGAAATTCTATTTTTACCGTTGCTGCTTTGTTTGGTCATAGATATAAAACACTAATGTGAGGAGGGACCCCAGGTCTCATCAGTTCAACTCCCGCACTCTGGAGGTAGAGAAACTGAGGCCCAAAGAGGTTAACCGAATTTCTCAAATGATGTAGAAAGGTTACTGGCAGAGGCAAAATATGGGCCTGATTTTCCAGTTAATTCCCCGTTTTGTGCTCTATTTTTTAATATACATGACTTTCACAACCCAAACAAGATACAGTAATGAACAAAGGCCTCATCACCACATGTGTCCAAAACAATTGTCTCCTATCCTTGGTTGTTCCGTCTCTACTGGAACTGGCAGAAGCCGAATTTGCTCTCATGTTTATAAACAAGAAATGAATGTTTGAAGATGTATTCATTAGGCTTACGTTTATATTTGAAATCCTTTAAAAATGGTCTTTCTGTTTCATTTATCATCTCTAAATTACATTACATCCTTATTAGTGTATCAGTAAGAGTTTGTATATTTGAATTTCATAAATATGGGCTTAAAATACTGTATTAGCTTGAAAAAGCTGCCATAGCAAAGCACATAGACTGGGCAGCAGAAGACACCACCATTGACTTTCTCATGGTTCTGGAGGCTGGAAGTCCAAGACCAAGGGTTGGTTTCTGCCAAAGTGTCTCTCCTTGGCTTGCAGATGGTTGTTCTCTTCCTGTGTCCTCACGTGGTTCTTCCTCTGTGTGGTCTGTGTCCTAATCTCATCTTCTTATAAGGGAGCCAGTCAGATTGGATTGGAGTCCACCCACATGGCCTTATTGTAAAGTAATAGCATCTTTAAAGCCCCTGTTTCCCAAAATAGTGACATTCTGGTGCTGGGGTTAAGACCTCAAAATAAGAATTCTGGGGGACAAAGTTCAGCCGGTAAGAAACCCATCAGGGAATTCCTGGAAGTCTGCAGAAGGACCCAACATCCTAAGAGAATATATTTTTATTCATTACTAAGGAAATGTTTTTAGAAGCTTAACTAATCAATAGGCTTGTAACAGCACCATTTTTTAACTTCAGTATCAGGCTAAAACTGTTAACGAAAAATTGGAAAAATTCTGTTGTAGATTAAGATCCATCCATTGACTGACTTCTCAATTGTTTTCTAAAGATACTGGTCCCCCAGCTGATTGCAATTTAGCCCCCCATAAGAACCAGGACTGTATTGAGATGTACCTAGACCCTAGACCCAAACATCACTTCTAGCTTTGGGGCCTTTGAAAAAAGTTCTCAATCTCTTTAAGTCTCCTCATCTGCAAAATAGAGAGAGTGCCCACATCAAGGACTGTTAAACAGCTTAAGCTAAATTACGGTACAAAATATGTGAGCATTATTATCATCTTTTCGTATCACTTTTCACATCTCATTTTGTCAATTTATTAGCGTATCACAGTTTTATTAACAAATTCCATGTCCCAAGAACTTTTGAAATTTGAATACTTAATTATTTTTATAATCCTAACTTTAACTTTAATTTAATATATAGTGTGTGATGGGCAATATTCTGGAAGGTAACCAGCCCAATCAGATATGATTGGTAAATTTTACGCTCGGTTAAAAGAACAAAGTTAAATTTTGACTGTTTCATATGAGACTGGACAGTGGAGTGGAAGTTCTTTGTTCCCGATGCCATATAGTAAGGTTTGTCTGTGGAGCATGGCATTATCCCAGCTCCCTTGGAAATGGCTAAGGGACTGAAAAATTGTCAATGCGTTGCTTAATTACCTGCACCTGTCTACATAAGAACATCTTATGTGGTAATTATGGATCTGGTGCAAACCATCATGCATGGGGCTTTATTGTGCTTCAATTTCCCTTCATATCTCAATCCAGTCCCAGGACTACCTTTTGGCTTATGAGCACCCCCATTCAACACAAAATAAATTGGTTCCACTCAAGAAGATTAGAAATGGTGGGAAATATAATTCCCCCTTATTCTTGGCAACAGTGTACGTGCTATTCTAAACCAGCAGAAAATACGCAGAAGGAAGAAGAAAATAGATTTTTTTTTTTCTTCAACAAAGTTGAAGCTCTACCAGGTAACGGGCCAGACACTGACTTCAAAAACACACTGATGTTTCTCTCTGATTCTGCTCTTCCAGGGCTTGAGAGATAAGGTTGGAAGGGTTACCCAGGTTAAGACTTGGGTTCCACTCTTGGCGATAAGTATGCTTTCGCTGCAGGAAAGAGCAAGCAAACTCAGAATCTCAAGGGCTGTGTGACAAAGGAGAAATAAGGATGGTTCCAAGTAGAGTTGAGCTCCTGCTTCCTAGCTTCCTCACGTTGCTCCATCTGCCTCTTCTGAGAGCTCCCATCTCCCACTGTGTGCAGCTGAGTTTCAAGCACTCCTGGTGGCATAATGACTGAAACAAAGATATTTCCTCTAGTCGTCAATGGCACTCCAATCCTGAAACTGTCCCAGGAACCTCATCCAAGTCTCCCTCCTCCCTGTCCTTGGTCTCTATGAACAAGAGAGGAGGCTTCATCACACTTCTCATTGATGATCATCTCAGTTTCAAGGCCATGTGTATCTAGATATGAAATACTATTTTTATTTTCAAATGTAGGTTCTTTGGAAGATCTTGTCTATTGGAGCATGTAACTATTCCTGTAGCCAGAAGAGGAGATCACTACCCAGAGGAAGAGCCAGACTGCTGTGACTGGATACTTAAAAAGACATTTGGAGGGGGAGAGCATCTGCAAATGTTGATGAAAATGGGTTTGGAACTTCTCCTTTGATCAGGAAATAGGTGGACCATAAAATGTCTGATACATGATGCTGCCTGCAGCAAACCCACATTCTGAGACCCAGTCATCTTATTACTCTAGAAACACCAATAGAGAAAGGAAGAAGGCTTAAAAGATCCAACACTTTCCAGTTGCAACTGATGTGCAATGTTGAGTTAACCAAAAGTGGTCATATTTTTGCTTCTGCAAAATGAGTGATCATTTATATTTCATATCTAAAAGCAGAGACTTTTTGACCAGTGTTCAAAAACACATACTGCTATTAAAAGATACAAATTTGCTTATGACCTGTTTTGTTTTCTATAATATTTGTGAGTCTCCAAAAGGCAGGGACCATGTATCATACGTCTTTGCTCATCAGGTATGTCCTTATTCATAAGGACATCCAACAAGTTTAATATTCAGTGATGAAGGTGATCTGAATGAATGATCAGTAACAGAAGCTCGGAGCTAGAAGAGATATTTTATCATCTACTTTTTGTTTTATTTTTGCACTGTCTACTTTAAGACCTATACATTACAAATGAGAAGATTTAAAAGTGCTTAGTTTCAAGACATGAGCTATGAGTTAGGTCTCCTGAATTCTTCCATTAAGATACAGTGATGATGACATTAACAGCAACAACAAAAACTTATAATAAAACAATGTAACTCAATGGAGCAAACTTTTTTTAAGGAGTAAGAATGCAGTTTAGTGGACAGACATGGGCTTGGAGTCAAAACCTTAATACAGTTGCCTTATCTCAGCCATGTGTAGATCTGAGTGGCAAAGGGATTTTATAGGGAGTCAGCTAACTGTGAATTGTAACCACATGCCACAAAATTCACTGAGGCCTCAGTAAGCACAGTCATTAAGGATAAGGATAGAGATCTTTTCCTGAGGAAATCTAGGGTTCTGCTCAAACTTGGAAGATTAAAATGAGTTTCCTTTTCTTTTGTATTTATAGAGAAGCCAGAAAAATACATCTCCCCATCCTAAGATGCCTATTGAGTACATTACAAAATCTACCAAGCTTTCCGGAGTGGGAAACAAGTAGACCCCTCCTGAGGGCTTGTTTTGATAGAGAATGACAGTATTCACACAAGAGATGGACTAATTTATAGAGATTTAAAAAAAAATCTCTAGGATCATTTTCCAAAAAAAAATGTAGTGCAAAAATCAGAAATGCTTATTTACCAAATCTATATCTAAATGTTTACGCAGAAGATCATCCCGTTAATGGTGACACTATTCTATTTCCTTCATTTGTTAGAATAGTTTGGTCTCCACTGAAAACTTTTTGGCTATGTCTAAGAACTTTAAATCTCAATTTTTTTTTTCTAAAGGAAATGAGGTTTTTGAAACAGAACAGACTAACTTGCTAAAATATACAATACTACATGAGGGCAGTCTTGGTATTATCCTGGATGAACTGGGAGCTGGAAACAGAGACATTTGGTGCATCACTAATACCTTGAATCCGTAGTTGTCATTTCTTATACCATACACACAAATTAACTTGGAAGAGATTGCAGACTTAAATGTAAGATCTGGAACCATGAAACTCCTAGAAGGAGACACAGGGGGAGAAAACAAACAAACAAACAAACAAAAACAAAACCTTTACATTGGTTCGGGCAATGATTTTTTGGATATGACACCAAAAGCAAAAGCAAAAAACCAAAAAACTTAAAAAGATGAGACTACTTCAAATTAAAAAGCTTTTGTACAGCAAAAGAAACCATCACCAAGATAAAAAGACAAACTATGGGATGCAGAAAATATTTGCAAATCATGTATCTGGAAGGAGGTTAATACTCAAAATATATTAGGAACCCATACAACAAAATAGCAAAAAAAAAAAAAAAAAAAAAAAAAAATCAAATGAACAGAAGTCCTGAATAGACACTTTTCCAAAGACATACAGTGGCCAAATGGTGCTCTAAGTCATTAGAGAAATGCAAATCAAAACCACAATGAGATATCACTTCACCCCTGTTAGAATGGCTACCATGAGAAAGACAGGAGATAACAAGTGTTGGTGAAGGTGTAGAGAAAAAGAAATCCTTGTACCTGCTGGTGGGAATGTAAACTGGTGCAGCCACTTTGGAAACCAGTATGGAGGTTCTTTAAAGAATTAAAAATAAAGCTACCATATGATCCAGCAATTCCACTTGTGAGTACCTATCTACAGTAAATAAAATCTGCATTTCAAAAGATAATTGCACCCCCATGTTCATTGCAGCATTATTTACCATATCCAAGATATGGAAAGAACCTAAGAATCTATTGAAGCATGAATAGATAAAAAAAAAAAATGTGTGTCTATGTGTGTGTTGTGTGTGTGTATATATATATGTATATATATACATATATATGTGCATTTATATGTATTTATAACACATATATATAATGGAATGTTATTCCATGTTATTCAGCCATAAAAACAAAGGAAATCCTGTCATTGCAACAACATGAATGAAAATGAGGACATTATGCTAAGTGAGAAAAGCCAAACACAGAAAAACAAATACTGTACGATCTCATTTATATATGAAATCTAATAATGTTGAACTCATAGAAGCAGAGATAGAAAGTTCGTTGCCAGGAGCTGATGGGCTGCAAAAATAGGGAGATGTTGGTCAAAGGGACAGAATTTCAATTATAAGATGAATAAGTCCTTGAGATATAATATACAGCATGGTGACTATAGGTTGATAATATTATATTGTATAATTAAAAGCTGCTACAAGAATAGATCTGAAATGTTGTCAGTCTTACAAAAAAGATTCTAACTGTGAGGTAATGGATGTGTTCATTAACTTGATTTTGGCAATCATTCACAATTTACACATACCTTAAATCATCACATTGCATACCATAAAACAAGTCAAAAGCCAAAAAAATAAAAATGAAACAAAGGTCTTCAGTGGAAGCTACTACAAACCACAAGCTGATGTCCAGACTGTCTTCCTAGGGCTTAGAATTATTTCAAGAAATGTCTGGGGGGTGAGGGGTGCTTTCTCCATAGGAAAGCCCAGTGGGTCCTGCCATCCAACCATCTATACCTTTGAGAGGGCAGATTCTAGACAGATGCTATTAAAGCCAGCTGAGCTCTCTTCAGCTGCACCTAGATTTTCTGTTCTACCTTTCAGGAACCAGGCACACCACTTCCCTTTCAAACTCTCTATTTTTCTTTTCTTTTCTCTTTTCTTTTCTTTCTTTCTTTTTTTTAAGATTTTATTTATTTATTTAGGAAAGAGAGAGAGAGAGAGCACAAGGTGAGGAGAGGCAGAGGGAGAGAGAGAAGCAGACTCTCTGCTGGGCAGGAGCCCAATATAGGACTTGATCCCAGGGTCCCGGGATCATGACCCAAACTCAAGGCAGACGCTTAACCAACTGAGCCACCCAGGTGCCCCCAAACACTCTATTTTTCAGATGTACCTAGTTGTATATCATCTAACCACCTTATCTCTATGTTTTCTCACATGGAAATTCAGAACATTTGCACTTAATGATTCTGCGGTCTTATTCATTTGTCAGTCATGATATCACCATGTCAGAATGACAGAAGTAGAAATAGTGGACTATAATTCTCTTATTACTGTATTCAGATTTGAAAAGTACTGCAGCATTTTGCTTATGTTAATTATGAATGACTTTTTTGTTCTTGTTTTGTAGAAAAGTGTTGCTCTAAAATGTTTATGATTGGTGGCCATCTGATATTTTTCAAATGTTAATCTTTATTTAATTGCTATCACTTATAGAAATATAATAATGCAGAAACCATGCATGTAGCTTGCTACATGCCATAGTCTCTTAAAGAGGCAGAGGGAATAAATGCATTGCTAATCTCAGGAATCTTAGCAGAAACTCATCCAACATTTCATTATCTTTAAAAGAATAAAGCCACATATCACTGCATGGTGATACAGAGAAGTTTGACTGTTTAAAAGAGTCATTCGGAAGAAATATTACATTACAAATGCAAACAGATTGAGAAAGCTGAGGTTGCTTGGTACGTATTGATAATATTAGATTATATCTCTGCATTCAGAGTAATAAAATTCAAGTTTCTAGGAAGGGAATGAAAAATTATGTACCATTTTATTTGTTTATTATTCAAACAAGTTGGTGATTTATATCACTTTCAGGGAAGTGGGAGTAAGACAAAACTTTCTATGGATAGGAAACATAGGATATAGGACTTCGAACACATAAACATTTGAAAATAAGTGCGAAAAGAAGGAAATATGCAAGAGTTGGTCTCATCTATGAAAAAAAATGTAAGAAATAACTGTGTCTCATGTGTGCAATCATTTTATTTTAAAACAGTTTGCTACACCAAATATAGTTCCTTCATGACCAACATGATGGCCCGAAACCACTAACTACAACTTACAGCATGCCCAGGTGTATCTTATATAAATTTACTTGGAAAAATATCTAATATAGTTTGATCTCTGTAAGAGTACATACTGGTTCTTCATATTTACAATGCATTTCCATTTATATCTAAAACATTTATTTCTGCAAATAATTAGTAATCTACTAATCATTATCCTTCTCTTACTTCACTTCTGACTACCCTTCCATATATATATATATATATATATATATATATATATATATATATATATATATTTTTTTTTTTTTTTAATTTTTAGGATAGCGATGGCTTTCTAGAAAGAATAGAGAGTCAGGGGAAGGAAAGAGAAAATAAGAGAAATATTGTGTTTTTTGGAAGAACAGTAGGGAAACTCATGTGGAAAGATATACACAAAGTCATCAACCACAGCTTGAAGCAATACATTGTGATAGGTAAACAGTGAAACATTTCAAAAGCTAGATAGGTTAAGAAAAAGAGACTGGTAAAACTAGTAACATAAAATATTATCTCTCTACACTAAATGGTTGTATATGTATTTTAAAAAATGCATCAAAATCACCAAACACTGTTCTAACAAGATCTAATGAGAGAATGAATAGAGACTGTCTTCTGGCTACAGTGGAATAGCTTGTATTAGACCTAATTGCCCACTGAAAACAACTATAAAAGCTGGCAGTTTGGGGACAACAGAAAACAAACAAGGCAGATGAGACTTGAGAGGTCAAGACTTAGAGGAAAGGCAAGTGTGATTAAGTGAGCCCAAAATTCTCTGCTAAGTTTTCTCCCCAAGGCGTTTGGTGATTCTGAATTCTGAGTGTTTCAAATTCCAGGAATAAAGCAGCTATGGTGAGGCTAAGAAGTTACATTCAGGGTTTACCAAGGAAGACCTTCCTAAACACCTTACATTTTTAGCAGACACTCTTGAAGAGCTACACCTTAAGAGTAAAGGCAAATGACAAATAGACCAGCCCTCAAAAATACCTAAAGTCAGGCTCAGTTCATCTCCATCCCTATTGAATCTAGGTGTCATATTCCTACACTAACTGCTCATTACAAGATAACTCAATCCCATTTGGAGAAGATAAACATCATTTGGAGGCTCTAAAACTTTTCTTACTTAATACCTGTTATGAAATTTTTAAAAAATCCCCTGGTGATTTAAAGGAGCAAAAATCAAGACTAAAAACTGACTTTCCAGCCAACAAAATAAAAGTCAGAAGACCATAGGATAGCATCTTTCGAAAAAAGGGAAAACAGTTTGCCAATGTAAATTTCTATTATATTGAAAATATTCTTCAAGAATGAGGGTGTAATACAAATGCTTAAAGAAACTGAGGTATTAGCAGGAAAGCCACACTAAAAAGTAACAAAGGAAGTCTTTCAGATGGAAGAAGAATGTGTCAGAGAGACACGTGCCAATGGTGGAAGGAATAAAAGCTTCCAGTGGGTGATAAATCCAAAGGACTGTTGACTGTATAAAACACTGCTCATGAGTAAGATTGGCTTATGATTATTATAATTTCTTGTAATATTTTTGTCAGAACTTGGTATCAAGGTAATGCCAGCCTCAATATTCAAAAATGTATATAACATAGATCTTTAATTGAGATAATGTATTTCAAGGAATTTAGCAGTCTTACAAAAAGTAGTTGCTCAAAAAGTGGTGATGTAGTGGAAAGGTTTGGAACTCCTTGCATTTGAATCTTAGCTGTGTACAACTTCAGAACAGTTGCTAAATCTCCTTGAGTGTCAGTCTCCATGTGTATAAAATGAAGATAAGTACAATGTCTTCATTAAATTTTCCCATGAAGGTGAAATATTTATTTTTTTAAAGATTTTATTTATTCGAGGTGGGGAGGGGAGAGGGAGAGAGAATCTCTTGAGCAGACTCCCCACTGAGCACGGAGCCCTACCTGGGGCTCCATCTCACAACCCTGAGATCCTGACCTGAGCCAAACCCAAGAGTTGGTCGCTCAGCCGACTGAGCCACCCAGGCACCTTGAAGCTGAAATATTTAAATCAAATGTTTCTGTAAAGTGATTAACCCCATGACTGGCATATATTTAGTGGTCAACAAATGTGACTTTTCTTTTCCCCCATTTCTTTCTCGTTTATTCCTTTGTGCTCTCTTTTTCTCTCCTTGAATGTCTCCAGTTGGGTTTTCTGGAAGCATACCCTGAGTTACAGTTTAGAATGAAGGGTCTTTATTAAAGACCATCAGAAGGAAGAGGGATGGGAAGCAGGACTAAGCAGAGGGAGAAGTTGAACTGAGATACAGATCCAAGGAAGACTTAGCCAACCCCTGTAGATCTCTGGAATATATACATAGAGAGAGCAAAGAGTAGATAAAATGTAGGAGATATATATATATATATGGCATCTGACTTAACTCACATTAGACCTTGAGTGAATTTATTCTCCATAGCGGAGGCAAATCCTGAAAGACCGTAACGCTGGGGCAACAAGTCTTCCTTAAAGGGATTCAGATGGCACATCTCCGTGTCCACCACACTATCACTCTCTTGTCTCTTCCTCTATCGTCCCTCTTTTCCTCCTTTCTTTTCCTATTTCCTTCCTCTGTTCACCTTAGCTACAAAAAGAAGCCATTAATTTGAACATTCTCCATATAATCTAATATACGAGCTGCGTGAGAAAATCTTACCATAGTAGACACCTCTACTTGAACTGGATTCAAATTTGCTCATCTACAAACATACAGAGTTGAGAAAAAGTAGGATTGTTGACTCCAAAAAGCAAAAATGTCTTGATCTTAGAATGTGCCTTATCACCTTTCCTAGGCTATGTGGCTCTAATATTTAGCATTAATTGTTGATTTTAAAGACAGAAACCAAAATAAAGCTACCTTTGTATCTTAATTTAATTAAATATTAATGTTGATATTAATATTAATGTATTCAATTGTGCATGAAATTAGTGCTTGGCCAGAATTTTCAACATCTGTTTAATCTCCATTACAACCATTAGAAAAAATTAAATTATTTAAATATACAGTTATGTTCTCTTTTACATAACTCAACTAAAATTTGAAAAGTATTTTACTGTTATAATGCTTTGAGAATACTGAAGTGTAAGTGTTAGGAATATGGAAAATAAAGACATCTATTATTCCATTGTAGTTTTTTGGACCATAACTATCGAATGCATTTTACTTTACATAGAGAAATTCTTTTGTATTTGGATTGTTTTCTGATGGGTAATTATTAAAAGTCACATTCTCCTTGGTGAAGTGGACTTAATTAGTCCTTCATCTCTTATCCCTTTTCACATGGTTCGGCCTTCACATGAAACTTCTCTAAATTGATCATTTATGAGAGCAGGAAAAAAGCAGACAGTATGTTTTTGTAAAACAGGAAAGTGCAGTGAAAAGAAATCAGTACGGCATTTTGTATCTGCTCAAAACAGGGCTCCTGATTCAGTCCTTTACAGAAATACACAAGGAGCCAACTACCCTTGCACTTTGTCTCCCCCAGACCTTAAGCTCTTACAAATCTTAAGTGAAATCTTAGGGAAAGCTCTTGGGTGGAAATGCATTTGTTTAGGTTAGCTGGAAAACTGTTTATGTCGTAGATATAAGCAGTCAATGAGCAGATTAGATTTTTGCATCATAAAATTGCTTACATCCAAACTGACAAGCTTGCACTGGAAGAATGCGCACGCATCTGCTTCTTAGCTGTTTGTCATGACTCTTGTTTGAAAGCTAGAATTAAGCATGTGCAGAATGTTGTGTACCATGACCTCATGCACATGGAGACCACAATGTCAACCTGAGGCATCTTCTCTACGATAATTCAGGGATTCTTGTTTCTATTCATTTCTGTGACTTGTTGATAATTATGTGTGTTTTTAAATTTTTTATTATTTTTTAAAAGATTTTATTTATTCATTTGAGAGACAGAGAGAGAGAAAGAGCATGAGTAGGGGGAGGGGCAAAGGGAGAGGGAGAAGCAGACTCCCCCTGAGCAGGGAGCCTGACCTGGGGTTTGATCCCAAGACCCTGAGATCAGCTGAAGGCAGAAACCTAACCACCCAGGCACCCCTATGTATGTTTTTTTAATGCTTTAGTTAATTCCATATAAGAAAACTGGGAAATATTTTTGGATTCATTTTCTTTGACGTGGAGAAACTTCACTAAGCAATATTTCGACCCTATATGACCATGACCCTTAAAAAGGCAATTTGTGGCTTCTGATTTATTACCATAGTAATAAGATGAGGTCTCTTTATAGAACATATATCATTAAATACATTGGTAGAAATTTGTTTCACTTGTGAAAACCATTCAGCAATATAGCTTTCTCTAATATAGAGAATATATGATTTCTCAATGACCTTGAGGTTTTAAATCTCAAGGACTTCATATCAGCTGCCCAAATTAGTCATGGAGTTGGCAAAAACAAATTAGAAGAAATAAACAGTATACTTTTTATTGACACATTTATTTATCATCATAAAAGAGGAAAAACTACTTTTTATTATTCAAGGATAGCTACATGCAGTGCTTTTCTTTGTGTTCAGAAAAGAGAATAATAAAATCATCAACCATTATTTGTTTCCTGAAAACATCTGGAAAGCTTTATTTATTCATTTGACAAATATTTGTTGAGAGTTACAGGTGGTATTCTCAGGGCTGGTGATACACTGATGAACAGACAGATAAAGACCCTGCGTTCATGGAGATTCTATTCCAGTGGAAGAAACAAAGAAATAAAGAAGCAAGCAAACAAACAAATGAACAAAAAATCAAATAAACAAATTAATGCACCATATAACTTAGGCAATGATTTTAATCAAAGATAGGCCAAAAGCACATCATCTAAGACAAAACCGCAGTGACTGTGTATTTTAAGAGTTTAACTAGTATCATACATTCAACATGAAAGATTCTGAATGATGCAAGAAATTCTATGTATATTAGCTTTGAAAACAACAGAGTAGAAGACACCAACAAAGAAAAAATTATAATGTCATGGGTAATTATTTTCTTTATATCTATAACACAACTTCTGAAAATAATTTCAACCTTTTAAATTACCAAAGACAGGCAGAAACATTCTCAGTAGAAACATATTTGAGTATGACAGCCACTGGAATGATTGTATAAGTCATTGTATCTCACAGTCAAATTGCAATTTTGAGGAATGATCAGATTGCAGAAGTGAGTTTCATTTAACTGGAGCCACTTTGGCTCATTTGCCTGAAACATCCATGTTATGCAATGGCATGCCAAGGGAATTAATAACTGATGGATGATCAGACCTGCTCAAAGTGGTGGTAATCATTTGCTACTTAAAACCACCACATTTTGGCAAATAAAAAGCCTTTACTGGTGCCAAATCTGTAATTACTTTACTTAACGGTGATGACATGTGTGCCTGTTCTGCAAGATCCCATACTGATGCTTCTGTTGTTGGCTAAAAACCACCCAGTACTTGAGATTATAACATCATTTCTGCATCTGTCTCTCTGCAGGATGGGGTTTTTAATTCTGTTTTTTTCCATTTCATCTTGTTTTATTTTTTTGGAAGTTAAAAGAAAGATTTAAACCTTACTTTTTTTTCGAAGGGCTTTGTTTGAATAATTTCACAATCTCTTCAACAATTTTTCAAAACTGCTTGTGTCTCCACATGATTATCCTAGATAATGACCTTGAAGTGACAGTCTATTGATGTATAGATATTAATGTGTATGCATATGCATATTCCTGTGACCAAGTGTTATGCAAATAGATATCAGGGCCAGATTTCCCCTAATGACTTCATCGTTTCCTAGTAGTAAAACCCAATTTCAGGCTGCTAGTGTAGAGCAACCAACCAACAGCGCTGCCCTAAAATATGTCAGTGAAAAGCATCCTCTTAGAATCTGAATGCCTAAATTCTAGCTAGAGAGCAATTTAGGCCATTGAAAGAATAAATCCAAAAGTGTGGAATATCAAGTGGAAGGTGTCCACTGAGGAAGGGAAATGCCAGGCAAATCTACCCAAAAAACATGAGAAAGGGGCACCTGGTTGCCTGTCAGTTGAATGTCCAACTCTTGATTTTTGGCTCAGTTCCTGATCTTGGGGTAGAGAGATCCAAGTCCTCTGTTGGGCTCTGTGCTGAGTGTGCAGCCTGCTTAAGATTCTTTCTCACCTTCTCCCTCTGCCCCTCCCCACTTGTGCTCTCACTCACTCCAAAAAAAAAAAAAAAAAGTTTCTAAATTATTTTCTTAAGAATAGAGTAAAAATACTTTGTTGGATCTCAATATAGTGTCTCTCTCTCTTTCTCTCTCTCTTTCTCTCTCTCTCTCTATATATAGGCCTAGATATATAATATACATATATATTCCATATATATACATATACATGTGTATACACACACACACAGTTCTATTACTTTTATTTATTTTTTCCATACTTTTTAAAAAATCAATCTGTGTCTTTATTTTTATTTTGTAAATGTATTACTTTTAGTTAAATAGCTTTCTTAGAGTTGGGTTTTACATTTTAGTCCATTTTGACATTCTTTGCCTTTTAAAAGGGATGTTTAGGCCATTTATATTTAATTCAACAATCAGTATGATTGGATTTAAATCTAACATTTGCTATTTTTTTGTATCTGTTCTTTGTTTCTTGCTTAGTTTTTTACTACCTTATTTTCAAATAATTATTATTTAATGATTCATTTTATCTCTATTATTAGATAAATACCAATACCTCTTATGTCTGTGTGCTTGTTCTAAGATTTCAGCATGCATTTTTAACTCTTCACAATTTATCTTCAAATAATATTATATCACTTCATATATAGTGCAAGTACATAAAACAGCACTACTCCTTCCCACTGTTGTTCTTCATGCTATTATTGTCACACACTTTAAATCTACATGTTATAAATCTTGGTACATTCTCTGTTTTTGCTTTAAGCAATCAATTATCTTTTCAAGGCAGTGACATTGAGAAATATATATACTTTTTTTTTTTTTTTTTGCATTCCTTATTCCTTTTTTTAGATTCGAATTTCCATCTGGATTATTTTCCTTCTCTTGGAAGAATTTTTTTTAACATTTATTGTACCATATGTCTGCTACTGATTAATTTTCTTAGCTTTCTAAGTCTGTTAATAATTTATATCACCTTTGTTTTTGAAGGTTATTTTCTCTAGGTATAGACTTTGGGAAAACAGCGTTTTTGGTTTTAGTTTTAATTTAGTTAAATTTGATGTCCCTTATAGTTAACTGTCTCGTCATTCTGGAACACCAAGTATTCCCATTCTTCTATGAGTTCCAGAAATTTTTCAGCCTAGTGATTTTTGGTAATTCTTCCCTGATCCTTGGGTAGTTTCTTCTCATGCATGTTTTGTCCATCAAAGACATTAGAGAACCCCTGTGAGAGGGATCTTCAGATCTCTCTGTGCACAGCATCCTCCCATTTAGTACTTTATCACAAACTTACCCACCTTGGCTCTCCCAAATTCTGATCTGTCTTTCTTCAACTCAGTAAGCCTGGAGCCTCTGTGTCTGTCTCCCCTTCTTGTATCACAGCCTGTAACCTGTACCAAGGCAGGAAACTTGGGAAATCATAGGTCTCACCCCATTGGTTTTTCTCTTGTCTCAGGCGTGAGACACCTGCACCACCTTCTGTCCAATATTTGAAAACAGTTGTTTCATACATTTATTGATTTTCTATTTGTTTAAGGCAGGAGGAAAGATTTGTTATGTTTATTTAGCCTGGTTGGAAATGTAGGTCTCAAAATCATTTCAACACTGTTTTTCTCAATGAGAAATTACCAACAATAACTATTATTATTTTTATACTACAAGTGCTCCTAAAAGGAATTTTATTTTAAAGTCTGAAGGAATTGAAGAAGGTACATTTCATTTTCTTATAGCTTTTGTACTATTTCTTTCTAAGATTCTTTATTTTTAAGGAATCTCTACACCCAGTATGGGGCTCGAACTTACAACCTCAAGATCAAGAGTTGCATGCTGGACTGACCAAGCCAGGCAGGTGACCCCTACATGTTGTACTGTTGATTATTGTTCATGGTAGTATTTCTATGTGACATGCGTAATAATTTAAAGCATTGACATTTTAAGAAATTCAATAAGCACATATCATGTGAAATGATCTTGCTATGCTCCTCTTCTTCCCCAGATGTAATAATTTAGTGGGGATCACAATCTTTATAATGCATTTACATATATATAATTTTACTGTTGTTATTTTACATACATAAGGTCTATACATGCTGGGGTTTGTTTTATTTTGTTTAATTCTCACCAAATTTCTTAGGGCTATTTTGAAGTTCAAACAAAGTTTGATGTTATCTTTCAATGTTACATAATATTCCATACTGCAGATACACCATCATTTATTTAAACCTATGCATTAGTGTATAGGTCATTTCTGATTTTTATTATCACAAGCACTGCACAAACAATATGCTTGCAAATATCTGTGCAATATGTTAGTATTCTTATGAGACAAATGACAAGAAATGGAATTACTTTAAGGGTAAACACATATTTTAACTTTAATAAGTAATGTAACAATTTCTTTCCAAAATGCCATGCTCCAAAATATTATTTACAACAAATACAGAAATGCATTTATTTTCTCACAATTTCACCAACACTACATATTATCAATCACTAATTATCAGGAAAATGCAGATCAAAACCACAATGGGATATTAACTTATTACCTATCGGAATGGCTAGAATCAAAAAGATAAGAAATAACAAGTGTTAGTGAGAATGTGGAGAAAAAGGAACTCTCATTCACTATTGGTGGGAATGTAAATTGGTGCAGCCACTGTGGAAAACAGTATGGGGGTTCCTCAAAAAATTTAAAATAGAATTACTGAATTATCCAGTAATTCTACTACTGGATATTTACCCAAAGAAAATGAAAACTCTAATCCAAAAAGATATATGTAGTTCTATGTTTATTGCAATATTATTTACCATAGCCAAGATATGGAAACAACCCAAGTGTCCATTGATAAATGAATGGATAAAGGAGATGTGGTATATATGTGCAATGGAATATGACTCAACCATAAAAAAGAATGAGATCTTGGAAAAAAATGAGCAAAGAGAAAAAATGAGAGCGAGAGAGAGAGATACCAGGAGACAGATGCTTAGCTATAGAGAACAAACTGATGGTTGTCAGAGGGGAGGTGGGTAGGGGGATGGGTGAAATAGGTGATGGGGATTAAGGAGGGCACTTGTCATGATGAGCACTGGGTGATGTATGTAATTGTTGAAATTATTGTATACTTGAAATTAATATAACACTGAATGTTAGCTATATTGGAAATAAAATTTAAAAATAAAATAAAGTAAAATAAAAAAAAATAAAATAAAAAAGTAATCTTGCCATTGTGACAACATGGAGAGACCTAGAGGGTACTATGCTAAGCGAAATAAATCAGACAGAGACAGACAAATACCTTATGATTTCACTTATATGAGGAATCCAAAAAACAAAACAAATGAACAAAAAATCCCAAACTTACCCAGACTCTAAATACAGAGAACAAACCGGTGGTTCCCAGATGGAAGGGGCGTGGGGGAGAGATGAAATAGATAAGGGAGACTAAGAGGTACAAACTTCCAATTATAAAATAATACTTCACCGAGAACTATGGCACAGGTAATATAGTCAATAATATTGTAATAATGCTGTGTGGTGACTACACTTATTGTGGTTCGCATTGAGTAATGTATAGAATTATTAAATCAATATGTTGTACACCTGAAACTAATGTAACATTGTATGTTAATTATACCGCAATGAAAAAAAAATACAAATCCACGCCTCCAAAAAAATGCTTTCAATATAATGAAAATATAATGAAAAATAAACACAGATGCATCACTGATTCCACCAAAGTTGAAGTAGACTCATGTTTAAATATATCGTGCATAGTCTAGTCAATTACCCTTTTTCGTTGAACCTATGGCTCTTCACAATTTAATTCTACTAGTATCTAATCTTCTGCTCTTAAGTATTTAGTTCTTAAAGAGTGTTTAATTCAACAAAGGCAACTTTTAAAGAGACATCAAAGCCGGTTACCATTTAAGGATGCTTGCACTTACTTAAGTTGCTGCTGGTCCCTTACTGGTCAGATACAGTACAGTACTGGGATGTGATAGGCTACTTAGCTCTCAAGGTCAGCCTCCTCTGTGGTAGAAACGATTACTCAAAATACAGTCGGAAAAATGTTTCACCTCTACAAATGGTGCAGAAAGTACAAAGTGGTAACATGGTTGCATTTAGTTGGGGACACTTAGACTTTAAGGGAAGGTGCTTTTAGAGATAGACCTAGAAGACACAAGAGAGAAGTTTTCAATAAAGTTCTGAGCAATGGCGGGGCGGGGGGGGGCATTTTCCAAGTTTATGGAACACAAAGGCCAAATAAACAGAAATACGAAAAAAGAGGCTCTATTTGGAAAACAGGGAGAAGTTTAGATTTTGGAAGAGTAGCAATCTCTTCTTTCTTTACTTCTAAATTCCCTCTTTAAAAATACACAATTCAACATTACTTATGTAAACCAAACCTGAATTCTTTCCTAATTGTTTTATAAATGAAAGTAAATGTTATCTTTCTAACCAAGTTTAAGCTCCTTAATGGCTAGTCTGAATGGCATTTGAAAAGTTTTCTTTTCATTCCATACTGTGTTTAGCAGACTGACAAGTTAATCATGATTTCTGTGAGTGGTCAATAATAGAGATTGTTCAACATAACCTACTTAGCCATATGACTTTTAATTATATTTTTATTGTTTGTTTCCAGATATTGTTGCATTAAAACTTGGTTCACCTTTAAAGACAATATTTTGCTGGGATCTTCAGAATTCGAAGGAAAGCAAAAATAAGGCATTGTGGCTTTCTCCCCGCAAAACTGTAGGGCGTACTTTCTTTTGACTTTTTTTTTAAAGCAATACTGACATGCTCTCTGAGACATAGAGGAAATCCTGAAGAACTTTTATGACATCCTTGTCTTTGATAACCTTCTTTCTAGTCCACAGTGAACTAAATAAAGATAAAACATCCCAGATGTAACTGCTAGAACACAGGAGATATCTGTAAAGCTCTTAAGGCTTGTGAACGACCCCACGGTAAATCCCTTTAAGCTTTCCCCCAGATTGGTCTTTCTTCCTTATATACACTCCTCTGATCTTAATAGATCTAACTCATAGGCACAACGTGCTCCATGAGCTGGTTATATCACTGGTTCTATCACTGAAGCAAAGAACTGAACTATTTGGGGAATTCCTCTGGTTTATTTATATGTTTGCTTTGTTTTGTTCTGTTTAGTCTTATAGCCTCAAGGCCTAAGCCTCTCGGCTTTCTCTATAGTTAAATGTCTTCCTTTCTATTCCCCAGTGCAGTTGCTTTAGGACCCAACTTAGAATTCAGGATGAAGATTGACAAAGGTTTTACCCATGCTAGGAAATTCAGTGGAGAACTGAGGCAAAGAAACATATTTCTGAAATATCCCTGCAGACGTTTGGCAATGATTAATTTCACTAGCAAAGTAGCAGTTTAATTGAACCTTTTCTCTGGTCTGTGCAGACTCCCAGCCAAGTCATGTCTTCTGTGTGTTTTGCTTCCAGTTTTATGTCTTTTTGAGGGAATCATAAAAAACTCCCCACCTTCTTCTTCTTGGCAAAGAGCTCTCAGAACAAAAGAGCAAAGAAACTACCCTTGATATTTTTATTGACATGCACACACATGCTAAACCCTGACTTACAACAATGCATTTACACAGATTTGTGAAAAAGGTGAGTCACTCGTGTCTTCAACTGTCACCTGGAGTTATTTATTTCCCCAGCCTTGTTTCCCCATCTGGCTTATTCTGTAATGGAAAAAAAAAGAAAAAAAAAAAAAACACATGTTTTAAATGGCTTAGCTCGAAGCTTTATCTATTTCAAAGTGTTTTTCCTCTTTCTTAGGTGCAGTACCTGCTATTACTTTGTTGTTTGTGTTGCCTGGGATTTTATCAAGGGGTGTAAGACAGAAACTTCTGTAAGATAGAATGATTGAAGTTTGGGCTTTTAGATCGCTGTGTGCCTCAGTATTCAGATAAGATGATAACTATTGGCAAAAGCCACTTGTAAGGAAGATAGCATTTTATTATAAATTCGTAGATGTGTAATAAAATCTAGCTAGCTAAAAATATTTAAGAAACAGTAATGCATGATGTTAGACTTTTTAAGAGTAATAATAATAATAATAATAATAATAATAAAAAGCTTAACATAATCTTGAAGAATAAAGCTAATCCCGGTGGCTTTCTTCGCAGAAAATACCTTCGAGTGACAGCTTTTGCTGCTACATTGGCTCTTTAGATCCTATCCAAAACATTGCGCTTTTGTGTTAAAATAATACAATGTAGTATTGTTTAATTTTGATTTTGCTAGATTTGGTGACAGTTTTGATAATGTGACAGAATTGAATAGAGTTTGAGGAGGGAATTAATTTGGACAGGAAAATCTCTATACTCTATAAGTAAACCAATAAGTCGTGTTGATAAATAAAACAATAAATATAGAAACACAGAGAAATAAGTATAAAATTAAAAAATAACTATTACCAATTAGATTAATTTATTTAATACCTACCACTTTCCAGGCACTATTATAGACTCTGAAGATACAGAGTGGGATAAGAGATATTTCCTGCACTCATGAAGTTAATGTCTTGGTTAAAGGAGTGAAACACTAGAAACAAAGAGAAAAACAAAAAACTTCTGTTCCATACACATATATAAGGTGGCAGCTAAGGACAAGCGATAGATAAGGAGAGAAGCAGAATGCAGGGAATGGAGACTGCGAGGGGCGGTAGGCAAGGTTACTCAGGTAGACTGGAGGGCTTAGAGAGAGATGGAATTTCAGCAGCCATCGAAGGGAATGAAAAGCAATCTTAATATTCAGGGGAAGATCTTCCCATGCAGAGGCATCAGCAAGGGCAGGTGCCCTGGGAGGAGGATGTGCCTGGGATAGGGTGAGGAGCAGCCAGAGGACAGGGAAGACTAGAGCACCCTGGGCCATGAGCTTTGGTGATAGAGAAGAGGAACCAGAGACAGTCATTGAGAGGCCCTTCAGTCCAAAGATAGGACCTTTGGATTCATTGTTAGTGGACAGTTGAGAGCAGGCCTGTGAGGAGACTTATTTGGTTTTAAAAGAATATGAAAGATATGCCTGTGAGGATATAGACTTGTGCATGGGAGACAAGAGTAGAAGCAGGCAGATCTACTATGAAGCTATGCTCTTGCAGTCCACACATGGGTGACCTTGGAAGTATTTGCCAGAATGACCCTGGATTACTACAGGGCCCATGTTACTAAGACTTAGAGTCTGGGGTCACATCCTACAATAAAACCCATTAAATTGCCAGAACAGAAAAGATGACTTATTTGTTAAATACGACTTCTTAATGCGTGTGTGTATTTACATATTAAAATAACTGTTGTGCCAGGGCACCTGCATGGCAGGCAGCCAACTCTTGATTTCAGCTGAGGTCGTGATCCTGATCAGGGTCATGCTTAAGATTCTCTTTTCCTCTCCTTCTGCACCTCTCCTCAATCCCACTTGCATGCATGCTCTCTTTCTAAAAAAATAAAATAAAATAAAATAAAATAAAATAAAATAAAATAAATAGCTGTTGTGCTTGAGCAAAATGCTAAACTAATAAATAATATAAATGCTTTCTAAATCACACACACATTAGTAATTCTGCACTGAAACATATACCTATTTTTATCCAAAGGGGTAAAAAAGGAACATAAATGGTCCCATGTCAGTTTAAGTCAAGTGTTCCCCCCAAATAAGTAATGGATTTCCAGAGATTTTTGGACTTTAAGATTTCAGATCTGTCTCTATGGACCTGTACAATAACTGTTATATCTACTTATTAGAGTCACTGCAAATATTGTTCAAAAATCACCAACACTATACAAAGATAAGGGAGCCTTTGTTCAGAAAGGATTATCTGGGGGAGCCTGGGTGGCGCAGCAGTTAAACATCTGCCTTCGGCTCAGGGTGTGATCCCAGCGTTCTGGGATTGAGCCCCACATCAGGCTCCTCCGCTGGGAACCTGCTTCTTCCTCTCCCACTCCCCCTGCTTGTGTTCCCTCTCTCGCTGTCTCTCTCTCTGTCAAATAAATAAACAAAATCTTAAAAAAAAAAAAAAAAGAGAAAGGATTATCTGAATACCCATGTTTCAAATGATGAAAAGAGGAATCAAAATTAAGAAAATAAAACAAATGAATATATCTATAAAAAGGAACTCTGAGACCCTCCGTTATTCATGTGGCCCCAAAGAACAGCAGAATGTGCCACTTCAAAATATTCCACTTAGGGACATTTTGAGCAGTAGGCACTTGAAACACAGCAAACCCGGGGAGAAACTTTATCTGAGTTCCCCATATCTGCCTAAAGACAGAACCTCCAAAAGAAACTCAATTCCCAAGTGCCCTCCCTGGGAGTTTCATCAAGCAGGGAAGATTGACTCTGGTCACAGGAGAGAAGACTAGAAGTCCACACCACACCCAGACAAATTTGTCACAAACTATCATACTTCCCACCTATTCTTCTAAGACTTCCCTCATCTTTCCTAAAAAATCATTCCCTCTCCTAAGGGCCCTGCATCTCCCCTCCCCCTTCCCTAGTAAGATTGCATTTAATCCTGAATTCTAAAGCCACCTTCTTGAGTAACTCATTTCTCCCTGGATATGCCCCATGTATGCATGAGGTATATATGTTAACACCTACATACATATTATACAGATAATCTGTCTTTTATTATAGGGATCTCAGCTAAGAACTCAGGAGGGTAGAGGAAAAATTAATTTTCCTCCCCTACAACTTCCAAACTTAGAAATTCAATTCGATTATTGTTGCCAGTGTATTCTGAAGCCCAGAGATGAAGGTTAGCTATTCAGACTGTTCTTTTCCTTTCCTAGTACCAGGAATTGGAGGTTCTTAGGCCATATCTTTAATTCCACAATTCAGACTAAACCCATGTTTGGTAACCAATTCATGAAGGATTTCAGAAAGTGGATGAAGCCATAGGTTTGAGTCAATGTGGGAGAGATATTTGGCAGTATAAAGGCCTTCTGGAAGTCCCTTAAGTTGTACATTTGGTAGGTTCCTATTTTATGTGCAGGACAGGGGATGTGGCAGGAGACAATCTGGCATCATCTCTGAAAGTTATGTCCTGGACAGAGCTCCTGGAGGGGGGCCAGGCTGGTTGATGTTCCCCTCCTCCCACCTTTCCAGCTGTGATTGTCAAAGAAGCTGTACAAACTTTGGGGGCAAGAAGGTGTCACTCTTCCCTCAAAACAGACATTTGAATGTTGGTTCCTAATGCTTGGAAGTCCCAAAATTAAGAGGTAGGAATAGGCAGCCTGTTTATATAAAACTATGCCTATTTACCAGTCAATTTTGTTCACAAAATATAACCAAACCAATAAAAGGAAACCAGGCAAACCAAATGAAATCTCTGTTTTGAACACCTAAAACATAAATAGAGCTTTTGGTTGAATCTTTAAACTGCCATTCTGTCATGTAGGTATCCAAGTTAGAGCAGCTTAAAATCCTATTTTTCACCTTCTCTGAAATTTCATCAGTGACTTACCAGTTCAAAGTCAGTAGTCTATATGACCAATGCTCATTTTTAGCATATGTCTTAGCATTGTTAATCTTATTTTATATATGATTCAAATTTTCCTGATGGAAATACACTTATATAAACTTAATGGTATGATTATTCTAAAAAAAAACTGTCTTTAAAAATGTAACCTTTCAAAATAATTCCGTGGGCACTCTCTTCTTGGTCCAGAATAAACTATGGCTGACGTTTATTGACTGTTTCTATATCTACATATGTGTATGTATGGCTAGACTGCTAATCTATTTTGGTTTTTTTTCTGACTTGTTAGAACTTGGAACTTCTCCAAATGTCATCATTTTGTTTTATTTTGTTTTATTTTAATGCTTTTAATTACAAGAACTTTAAGAAACATCTGAAGTCTTTTAAATTCATTTCCCCACCTATATAAAAAATGCCATCGGTGTGGAAAATAATTTATTGCCAACACGGTCATCATCCAGAATAGAACATTTATTTTCCAATTCCATATTGCACTGTTTTCTCTCTGTTGGCTGTAGACAGAAAAACTGTAGTAGTGCTATATTAATTTTCCAGAATCACCACGGTGAATTTATGTTAGAAACACATTCCTGTAAGAAGTAAGAAGACCAAATTCTTTTATTTTTTTAAACATTTATTTGGTTTTTTTTTTAGAGGGAGGGAGGGAGCAGGGGAAAGGCAGAGGAGGAGGGAGAGAAAGTTTCAAGCAGACTCCACACTGAGCATGGACCTGGATGTGGGGCTCGATCCTAGGACCCTGAGATCATGACCTGAGCTGAAACCAAGAGTCAGATGCTCAACCAACTGAGCCACCCAGACACCCCAAAGATCAAATTCTTTTAGAAGGAAGTATGGAATAGTAAAATAAATACATCTTTCACTAATCTATAAAAAAAGGATACTCTGGGTGAAATTGTGAAATTACCTGGCATCATTCTTTTACATGTAAATAAAGCAAAGAACTACAGACAGGGAAAAGAAAAGAGATAAGAAAAGGAAATCATTACTCAAGTTAAAATACTATTTTCATCTTCATCCTCTAGACCATTGTGAGGTAAGATTTTAAGCTTATGGGACTTGTGTCTTTTTGCAACATTTACTCAGATCCATCCAAAGCATTGATGCAGCCCCAAAGCCTTCTTTGGATGAATCATACCAGTTAGAGTAGAAGGAATTTCATTCTCTAGGTACAAATATAACCATAACATATCATTAATGAGAAACTAGTTTTCTATAAATCATATTGACGTAAGTTTACTCTATGTTGCTTGAAACATGGTACTTTGTGGTCGTCATTTCACATATATAATCTCCTTATATGACTTAAAGCACTTTCCTGTTTTGTAATAGAATGAACAAGGTACTTATCCAAATTTTACGAAAAATGAGACCTATGATACACATTACACGCAGTTTTTCTAAGTTTGAAAACGATTTCCCATTGTTAGAGTTGTTAACTGTATTAATTTGCTAGAACTGTCATAACAAACACCACAGACTGGGTGGTTTAAAAAATAGAAATTTGTTTTCTTGCAGTTCTGGAGGCTAAAAGTCCCAGATCGAGGTGTCGGTGTTGGTTTCTTTTGAGGCCTCTGTTCCAGGCTGATCGATGGCTGTTTTCTCCCTGTGCCCTCACAGGATCTTCCCTCTTTATGTGTGTGTGTCCCACTGTGTCCTCATTTTCCCTTTTTATAAGGACATCAGTCATATTGTAAATGACCTCTTTTAACCTTAATTACTTCTTTAAAGACCCAGTACTTTCACATTCTGAGGTACTGGGCCTTAGGACTTCAACACATGAATTTGCAGGGGCCGGAGGATGACACAATTCAGCACATAACACTGGCTGAAATAAAATATGCTTGAAAAGCAAAGAATGACCCAATCTTTGTGAATGTTTCACCAATTTTTAAAAAATATTTATTTATTTATTTGAGAGAGAGGGGGGCAGTGTGGCAGAGGGTCAGGGAGAGAAAGAATCTCAAGCAGACTCCCTGCTGAGACCGAACCTGTCCAGGGGCTCGATCCCATGACCCTGAGATCATGACCCGAGCCGAAATCAAGAGCCTGATGCCCAACCTACTGAACCACCCAGGCACCCCTCACCTGAGTTTTCTAACCACATTGCTGTGAGTTTATGTAAGCATAGAGTCCTTGTGTGTCTCTGTGTGTCTGTGTATTTCTGTGTCTGTTTAATTAGCCAAAGGTAGAAGGCTTTAGCAAAGAGTGGTTACAACAGTAATTACACGTGGGCTGTTAATGCTTTTGCAAGACAGAGAGTTGAAGAGTGAGCTTTGAATATATCTTAACACTTTTAATGCTGAGCCTCCCTTGCAATTAAAATATGGTGAGAAGCACAGAAGTATGAACAATGTAGAAGGCATGGCCTTACCCTTTCTGTTTCACGTCGGACATACTATGATGGAGTGAGAATCAATATAACCAAACTTCCCATGTATAACCTAAGGAAATGAAGCCCCAGAGAGGACAAAGATATTGTCACTACAGTTAGTTAACCACAGAATCAAAACCAGAGTCTAAATCCCAGGAAAATTATTCATCTTTCTCTTACTTTATGTTCTTTGCATTGAATAGTTGCAAATTCTTCGTTTCTTCAGTGCTTTGAGTCCTTGGCTATCAAAATCCATCTGCAGTAAACATCAATGTTTTATTATTACTTGGTATCCCTTCCTCTTCATGTGATATCAGAGCTTTCTTTGGCTTGAGAGATTTCCTCTCCCCAAATGAAGGGGGAGGTGGGACTCGGGAGAGTCAACCCGGGTATCAATCCTGTAGTCCTCACCACAGAGATGGCCACATTACCTAGGATTCTTCATCCAAAACCCTTGAAGAAATTGACATGGAAGCTAGCAGAGAGAGATTCCCTTCTTTTGGAATTATGGCCCTTGAAGAGCGTGTAAGACTTGGGACTACAGGAAAGGGACCATGACTGAAGCACAGGAAGAAGAGCTGAAGGAGCTAGAGACAGATAAGAAAAGGAGGGAGAGACAGAGAGAGAGAGACGTGGTGGGCAGGGGGTGGTGAGACAGGAAATAAACACCGGATCATGCTCTTTGAGACTGGATCCCGCAGGGCCTAAAGGATATGCTGGGTCTGTAGTTTTTGGTTAGTGAATAGATGCATTTCTTCTTCTCCCCCTTTAAGGTAGAGTTTGAGTTAGTTTTTTTTCCACTTGCAAAAGAAAACAAACTATCACCCTACAGAGAAAAATTCTAGTCTGGATAAAGGAAGTCAATTTCAGCCACTACTGTGAGGTCTGGCACATGCCTCATGGATGTAGTCAGTGTCTCTAGACTCTGTATCCTGGTCCTTGAATGGATAAAGAGTTCTAAAGGGCAAGAAAGGGTGATAAATGACTGAGTACATATAGAATGGAGCCATTGAGATGACTGCCTAGCACAGATGCAGTAGGATGCTTCCTTAAATATATAATTAGAACTCAGTGTGTCAATTGCCCACTTTCCCTAAGGATTATTTTTTCATGTCTGTTTTCATTAGGGCTATTGTGAATAACTTAACTTCAATCAACAATGCTTTCTTGGTATAGAAAAAAAGAACAGGCTTACCTCTCTAACATATGTTGTAATTTCAAAGCATATTTTTTAAAGATTTTATTCATTTATTTGAGAGCAAGAGAGAGAGAAAGAGAGAGATTGAGAGAATGCGTGGGGGGAGGGGCAGAGGGAGAAGCAGACTCGCTGCAGAGATCCTGACATGGGACTCAATCCCAGGACTCTGGGACATGACCTGAGCCAAAGGCTGAAGCTTAACCTACTGAGCCACCAGGTGCCCTCAAAGCATATTTAAGGAGATTACAGTTTTGGCGTTTGTGCCCTCAGTCATGTGTCCTATACGTAGTTGAAGGGATCTAACAGAAGTACATGTCTGGGTAGCTCAGATTCAAATCTGATATATTGTAACCCCCTTCCCATACCCCACTCCAATCAAAATTCTAGAATTAGAAGGTATTGTACACATGGAATAAAATTTACTATGTGTTCCTATAGGTTACTATACATCTACATTTCTGGGCTTATTCTTACGGTGTAAATCAAGTAGGGCAAAGCCGAGACACCTGATTGTATTGCAGAAGATAAGGGATACACCTCATCGCCAGGGTTTATTTTGGGTAGTTGAAAGGCTCAACATCCATCTCATAGTCTGGAGGGAATCATGTGTAGAGTACAAGAGCCCACGGCCAACATTTTGCATAGTGAGGAAATCTGCTAATAGTTAAGTTGTGACTAGTCAAACAGCATTTTCTTCTCTGGCTAAGGAAACCACATACAAAGTTTCATTTACATGAAATGAGTTAGTTCTTGATATCCTTCTTTTAGTTATAGATTCAAAATTCCTTCTTTCAGCATTTATTATGTTGATCACAGCAAGTCTGGTTCTATTTCCATGGCTCCTCTACGATCTGCCCATTCTACCTCTAGTTTCATGGAAGTACACTTAGAAGCTTCTTTAAGTGGTCTGGGAAATCCTATCAGACATGTACGAAACATAAACTGTTGAACGTAAATTCAGATTAATTTATCTATAAAAGGTCATTTTGTTTTGGTTATGGTAAATCTTATTCAGTATCGCTTTTTTTAAAAATAGTCATAAGCTATTTTTGGCCATATGAAATATGTTAGTTATGGTACCCAGAACAGAAAAAAAAAGTGTGTGTGTGTGCATGTGTGTATATTCTGTATTTTGGAGAATGTAAAGTAACATAATATATGTCAGTTCAGCAGTTCAGCTAGTATCTGATTGTCTCCATCCTGAACAAAAATAGTGCCCACATCAGTAGATGACTTCCCAAGCCACCGAGGTCTAATTACTCTGAACATGTGAGGTGACAGAAGGTGACAGAGTGTGACATTCAAGGAATGTCTATAGATATAATCACCAGCATTCATAAGGGAAAAAAAAAGATAAATGAAATTTCTCCCTTTGTATTTTTGAGCATTAAGGGCAAAGTGCTTGTTTTCCCCTTGACTAATGTCCCATATGCTTTGTGGGAAGCTACTCAAAGAAGAAAATAATCCAAGGTTAGATGAAAAACACGTTAAGAAAATAAAGAACGTCCAGAGTGCCAAAATGATGTATCTATTGACAAAGAAAGTAGTCACCTCTTAAACAGAAGACTATTATTAGGTAAAAGACTGTCTGGAATTGAGAGATTGAGGATTGAAAGTCTGGTTGATTTCTTTCTCTTAGGTGAGGTAAGCAGTATTTCCATACTATGTGGCTTAAAATTTTGCCTCCGGAAAATCTGAAAAATGACAAATTTTCATGTAAATACTGTACTGGTTTCACAAATTTTCTTAGTGATTATTAAACAACGATGAGTCTCTAGTTTTTCTATTTTAAAGATAAGCTGAATTCCGACACATTGGCTTAATAAAAGATCATATAATCAGCAGGAGGATTTTTATGCCTTCACATTGCTCCCTAAGGACAGCACCTACCTAAGAACTCTTTTGCCTGACGACAAGTAGCAGTTGTACTTACTTTGGTAGTGTCCAATACATTGCTTTGCCTAATTTGAATCTATCTACTAAATGGTTTAATTAATTTTGCATTGTGCTTACTAACTAGTTTTAATTAGCAGTTAAATCAGTTCAGTTAAGGAAAAAATGTAGGTGTTTACATGAATGCAAATCACAATGAGTTCTCAGGGCTCAATTCAAAAACTGGTTCCATGTCATTGATGTTGGATTTCTTTAGGATTTGCCAAAAAAAACAACAACAACCCAACCCAAACCAAACTGAACCAAACCAAACCAAAACAAAACAACATTCTGTAGCTATAGTTTTGCCCTTAATAAATTATAAAAGTTTATGATTTACTGTTTGGTCTGTCCCTCCTGAACTACCTTGAGTTCTGTAGTGAAGAAGGTTGTGTGCCCAGACAAAAGGTCCCAGAGAGGTGTCCTCGGTGCTTTAATGAAGATCCTTCTCATATGTGAGTTCTGGGAATGGCTCTTGCAGTTGGATTTTCCTTGGTAAGTTCCCTAGGGCAACCACAATTTAGAGGCCCCATAAATTTCTCCAGGCATTGTTAGATGGTGACACAACAGAAAACATAATCCTGTTATGGTTCTTTGGTAAACTGATGTTCAAGGAAAAAAAAAAAAAAAACAGAAAGATGCTTTAATTTTTAAAATCCTGTCTCATTTCTACAATTAGTAAATTTTTCAACCTCTGATTTGGCTTCCAAATAGGAAAATAGTGAACCACAAACAAGTGTTCTTTAAAAATGAAAAAATAAATTAAAAATAAATTTAAAAAAAACACCTTAACTAATTATTTCTGATTTATAAAAAATTAATTTTACAATTCCTGGATTTTTTGGATTCATTTTAGAGCTGCTCTGCCAAAAAAAAAAAAAAAAAAAAAGTGTTTTTAGAAGGGGGAAGAAAACATTTAGGAAGAAAAGCCTTTATATTTATTTGAATTGAAGTTCAAGGTATTCTTCAATTTTTGAAAAGCCAGGATTGTTGGGGCGCCTGGGTGGCACAGCGGTTAAGCGTCTGCCTTCGGCTCAGGGCGTGATCCCAGCATTATGGGATCGAGCCCCACATCAGGCTCCTCTGCTATGGGCCTGCTTCTTCCTCTCCCACTCCCCCTGCTTGTGTTCCCTCTCTCGCTGGCTGTCTCTCTCTGTCAAATAAATAAATAAAATCTTTAAAAAAAAAGAAAAGAAAAGAAAAAGGAAAGCCAGGATTGCAGGTACATGTACCTAGATGGCATACGAGGGAAATGGAAAGTAGATTCAGTAAATGGACAGCTTAAAGACTGTACATTAGAAATGTGAATGGTAAAATCCTAAAAAAAATATATTTTCCTCAAAGGTAAACTTTAGTGTTTTCATTGTTTGGGTGATGACTTTGGTTCTTCGACCATTTTTTGTGTGTTGTCAAATCATTTGTACACTACTTAAGAGGTATTTTAAGCAGCAACACATTTCTTAGTAATCTCTAGCTACTAGCTTCTTCTCAGTCTTCTTGCCATCAGTATGAATGCAAGAGAGTTGGGATTGCTTCTCAGGTTTAAAAAATCCCATATTAGGAGAATGCCGTGCCTAAGAAAGAGTCATTTATTTATTTGAACAAAAATCTTTTTCCATGCTATATATGTTAATATATTTTGCAACAGAAATTGAGAAATAGAGTACTACATAGTACAATGGGTTATTGCTTCTTACTAGAGAACAATTTCAGAACAATTACTAAATCTTGGGAAACAATCAAGGCTGGGATTAATTTTGATATGAAACAAGTGGGACCTGGAAACTAGGACAGGATCCACTAATGATCTGGATGATGGATACTTATGGATCTAGTTGCAGGTCCAGGAAACCTTAAAAACATGTTTCATATACAGAGCAGCCAGAGAGAAAGTAAACTATTTTTGCTGGAGAGAAAGTGAAACATCAATACATATGCTCTGGTGTGTAGAAAATTCTGTTTGGCAATGGATTATCATGATGACCAAGATGAAGGCTGCAAATTTATGCCACAAGATACTGCTTAGTCCCTTTCTCCATCTATTTAATTGTACTCTTCTGAATCCTGGAGTCTTCCAAGGAATACTTGGATGTTGATTTATTTTGTGATTATTTATTTTTTCACAAAGGCTCCTAACTTCCCCAAATAGGTGTCTGAAAGGTTAAACTTTTAGAAATAGCATGCTATATCTTTATCATTCTGAGGATATTATAAATAAATGCTAGTGTATTTTGCAAACCAACACTCAGGGTATATAGATCAAAAAAGATTATGACTATTAGTAGTATGTCTTCGATGAAATAACTTTTATAATGTTTAAAAGCAATAATAGCAATTTCAATGATGACCAATTATTAAGAATTTGCAATACAACGATTTTACCAAGGCACAACAAAAATTTCATATGTGTATTTTTGCAGTTTAGTGAAATAGTTATTGCATATATTTCACAGAAAAAGAAAAGGTATTAGAAAATGAAGCAAAAATACCTACTATTATTATGCCTCACTTGATAACTCGTTTCCTCTCCAAAAGTAAAATTATAGGGGCGCCTGGGTGACTCAGTTAGTTAGGCATCTACTTTTGGCTCAGGTCATAATGCTGGGGTCCTGGGGTGGAGCCCTGCCCTGGCAGAGCTCCAAGCTCAGCAGGGAGTCTGCTTCTCCCTCTCCCTCTGCCCCTCCCCCTCTCTCTGCCTCACCTCTCCCTTCCCTGGCTCCTGCTCTCTCTCTCAAATAAATAATTAAAATCTTTTTAAAAAGTAAAATTACAAAATCATTTTATGCATATATATGTATAAATGCATAAAGATATATATATATCCTTTTCCAATTAATTTTGATTAAAACTTTTCTAGGTGTATGTATAGGAAAATATATCAAAATAGTAGTAAACTCTTAATCTAAGGACATACTCAGTAAATTTTTAATATTTTGAAGTTTATTAAGATATAATTTAAAGCCCAATATGTGTTCTGTCATGATAAATGTTTTCTATGTACCACTGAAATTCTTATTCTGCAGTTGTTGGGTGTAGGGGTCTCTAAATGCCAATTAAATCAAGGTGGTTCAAGTTTTGTTCCAATCTTCTATATTGTTACTGATTTTACCTCTAGTTATTCTGTTACTGAGATGCAGTGTTAAAAAACACAAACTATAGGGGTGCCTGGGTGGCTCAGATGGTTAAGCTTCTGCCTTAAGCTCATGTCATGATCCCAGCATCCAGAGATTGAGCGCTACGTCTGGCTCCCTGCTCAGCCGAGAGCCTGCTTCTCCCTCTCCCTCTACTGTGCCCCCTGCTTGTGTTCTCTCACTCGCTGTGTCAAATAAATAAATGAAATTAAACAAACAAACAAACAAACACCAACTATAATGGTGAACTTGTTCATTTATTCCTTTACTTCTATTAATTTTTCTTTGTATGTGCTTTACAAAAATTTTTTTTTTTTAATTTAAACAGGCTCCATACCCAGCATGGAGTCCAAAGCAGGGCTTGAACTCACAACCCTGAGATCAAGGCCTGAGCTGAAATCAAGAGTCAGAAGCTTAACCAACTAAGCCACCCACATGTCCCTGTGCTTTTTAAAATTTTTGATTCTGAAATAAATACAGATTCACACAAGGATGCTAGGATAGTACAGAGGGATCCCTGTGCCCTTCACTCAGCTTCCCCCAATGGTTACATTGATTTTTATCTGGAAATTATCACTAATTGCAACTTATTAGGTAATTGCTGAGCCAACAAGACATAAGGTTCATTATCTAAGTGTTCAGTTATGGATATTTTACCCAAACACATTTTAATTCCAATATAAATATCAAACAGCATGTATTCTAAACTAAACATATTCGAATAAACAAGTAATTATAAGTAGTACTCTACGTCTCACAAAGGAGAGTACTTTTCCTTAAATTTATAGCTTTACTGAGATATAATTCTCATAACATAAAATTCACCTATTTAATGTGGTTTTTAGCATACTCAAATAGTTGTGTGACTATCAGTGCAACTGGTTTTAGACCATTTTCATGATCCAAAAAGAAATGTATTTTTTGGTAATTATTTCCCTTTCCCACTTACCCCAACCCCAACCCTTAAAATTTAAAAAAAAAATTTTAAAATCTTAAAAAAAAAAAGAATAATGTATGAGAGTTCCAATTTCTCCACATCCTCAACACTTATTATTTTCTAGTTTTTTTTTTTAAAGATTTTATTTATTTATTTGACAGAGATAGAGACAGCCAGCGAGAGAGGGAACACAAGCAGGGGGAGTGGGAGAGGAAGAAGCAGGCTCACAGCAGAGGAGCCTGATGTGGGGCTCGATCCCATAATGCTGGGATCACGCCCTGAGCCGAAGGCAGACGTTTAACAACTGAGCCACCCAGCCGCCCCTATTTTCTAGGTTTTTAATACGGCCATCCTAGTGAGTTTGAAGTGCTATCTCATTGTGATTTTGATTTGTGTTCCCCTCCTGACTGTGTATTGGTCATCTTTTCATGTGCTTTTTAGCCATTTCTGTAATTTCTCTTTAGAAGTGTCTATTCCAGCTACTTGTCACCTTTTTAATGAGCTTATTTGTCTTTTTATTGTTGAGTTGTATGGACTCTTTATATGTTCTTGACAAAAATGTTTTGCCACTTATACGATTAACAAATATATCCTCTTATTATGTGAGTTGTCATTTTACTTTTGTGGTAGTGCCATTTGAAGCACAAACATTTTTAATGAAACGAAGTCCCATTTATCTGTTTTTTCTTGTCACTTATGTTTTTGGTGTCATATCAAAGAAATCATGATCCAAAGTCATGAAGATTTAGCGATTTGTTGAAAAAATTCTTTCTTTCTCCCATTGAATTGTACTGTTACCCTGTTAAAAACCAGTTGACCCAAGTTCCCTCTTAATTGTGTTCCATTGATCCATAAGTCTATCCTTAAGCTAGTTCTACACTGGCTTTTAGTGTAACTTTGTAAGAAGTTTTGAAATTGGGAAATATGAATTTTCCAACTTTCTTTTTCTATTTCAAGATTGTTTAGTTATTTGCAGTCCCTTGAATTTCCATATGAATTTTAGCATTAGCTTGTCAATATTTGTGAAAAAGCCAGGAGTGATTTTGGTAAGGTTTGCCTCATATCTATAGCTGTAGCTTTTCTTTAAAATGAAAACTAAAAGATACTGATGAAAGAAATTGAAGAAGACACAAATATACAGAAAGATATCTATGTTGTTGATTGGAAGAATTAATCTTGTTAAAATATCCATACTACTAAAAACTACTTAGATTCAATGCAATCCTTATCAAAATTGAAGTGACATTTTTCACAAAAATAGAACAAACAATCCTAAAATTTGCATGGACCCACAAAAGACCCTGAGTAGCCAAAACAATCTTGAGAAAGAAGAAAGCAAGAGGCATCACACTGCCTGATTTCAAACTCTATTATAAAGCTCTAATAATCAACACAACTATAGTATTGGCATAAAAACCAGACATATAGATCAATAGAACAGAACAGAGAGCCCAGAAATAAACCTACAAATATACGATCCATCAATTTACAACAGAGGAGCCAAGAACACACAATGGGGAAAGAATAGTCTCTTTAATAGTGTTGAGAAAACCCACAGCCATATGCAAATGAATAACATTGGACCCATTTCTTACACTATATAGAAAAATCAACTTAGGATGGATTAAAGACTTAATCCTAAAAATTCTAAAAGACAACATGGGGGAAAGCTCTTTGAAATCAGTCTTGGCAATGGTTTTTTTGGATATGACACAAAAAGCACCAACAATAAAATAAAAACTAAATAAATGGGACTATACATTAAACTAAAAAGCTGTGCACAGCAAAATAAATTGTGAAAAAAAAATAAACAGCCAAACTATATAATTGGAAAAAAATATTGCAAACCATACATCTAGTAAGGGGTTAATATCTGAAATATATAAGGAACACATACAGCTCAATAGCTAAAAACCAAATTATACAATTAACGAATGAGAAAGGACCTGAATAGACATTTTCTACACAAGATATTCAAATGGCCAACATAAACATGAAAGGCACTCAAATCACTAATCATAAGGAAAATGTAGAAATCAAAAGCACAATGTGATATCATCTCACACCTGTTATAATGACTACTATCAAAAAAGCAAGAGAGATATATATATCAATGATAAATATGGAATATATATCCATAATATATATAATATATGATATATAAATGATATATGATGATATATAAATGCTATAATATGTAATATGTAATATATATAATACACAGATATATATATATATTTATATATATCCATAGAAAAGAAGAAGTTTTGCCATTTCCAAGAACATGGATGGATCTTGAAGGCATTATGCTACGTGAAATAAATCAGGGAGGGAAAGACAAATATTGTATGACCTCACTTTTATGTGAAATCTAAAAAAGCTGAACTTAAAGAAACAGAAAATTGATTGGTGGTTGCCAGAAGTAGAGGGGTGGGGGGGTGGAGGAAATAGGTGAGGGGTCTGAGGGTAAAAACTTCTAGTTTTAAGGTAAATAAGTTCTGGGATGTACTATATAGTATGGTGACTATGATTTACAATAGGTGTTGTATATTTGAAAGTTGCTAAGCCAGTAGATCTTAAAAGTTCTCATCACAAGAAAAAAATGTGTGAGGGATTGAATACTATGGTATCATTATGGTAATAATTTTGCAATATATGCCTATATCAATTCATATTTTTCACCTTAAGCTTATATACTGTATATATAAATTATATCTCAATAAAATTGGAAAAAAATTAAAAATGAAACTATGATCCACTTTAAAGTATGATCCATTGAGTCACTTTTTGTAACAGGTGTGGAGTTTAGTTGAGACTTAATTCTATTCCTATGGATGTCTAATTACTCTAGCACCTTTTGTTGAAAGGCAATCTTTTCACCACTAAATCGGTTTTTCAACTTTTTCAAAAATCCATTGGGCATATTTGTGTGGGTCTATTTCTGGATAGTTTATTTTGTTCTATTATTTTGTGCATCCATCTCTCTTTAAAACCACAGAAACAGATACCTAGCTCTATAATGTCTTAGAATCATAGTAATTCCTCCCAATACTTTCTTCTTTTTTAGAAATTTTTGCCTTCTTCAATTCCTTTCTTTTCATATAAATTTCAGAATGCTTTTCTCTGTTTATGCCAAATTCTTTCTGGGATTTTGATAGAAATTGTATTCAACTTGTGTATCAGTTTGGGAGAATTGACACCTTTCTATACTGAGCCTTGGAGTCCATCATTACATATGTCTCTTGATTATTTCACACTTCGATTCATCAGTGTTGTGTAGTTTACAGCATATAAGATCCATACATGTTCTATTTAATTTACACCTACTTCCAGTACTGTGTTGAATAGCAGTGACTGGAGTAGACACCCTTCCTAGGTCCCAGTCTTCGGGGGAAAGCATTAAGGATTCACCTTTAAATACAGATTTTTTTTTTTGTAGATATTCTTTATTAAGTTGAAAAAGTTTCATTCTATTCCTGTATTTTTTTGAGAGTTTTTATCCATAAATGTTGAAATGTATTAATTTTTTTCTGTTTAAGTTATTATAATCATATAAATCCATTTTGCCTAACATGTAGTTTAAATCCAATGTTTCCTAACTGATTTTTTTTTGTCTGGACAATCTATCCATTGTTGAAAATGGGGCATTGAAATCCATTACTACTATTATTTTACTGCTGCCTATTTCTCCCTTCAGGTCTGTTAATATTTGCTTTATGTAGTTAGGTGATCCTATGTTGAATACATAAATATTTACAATCTTCTTGGTGTTTTGACTCCTTTATCATTATATAATGACCTGTGCCTCTTATTATAGTCTTTGGCTTAAGTGCATTTTGTCTGAACTAAGTTTAGCTACCCCTACTTTCCTTTGGTTCCCAATATCATGGAATGTCTTTTTCTATTCCTTTACTTTCAGTCTGTGTGTGTCCACAAAGCAGAAGTGAGTCCTTTGTGGGCAGCATATAGTTGGGTCTTTGGGTAGTTTTTTTGTTTTAATCCATTCAGCCATGCTGTCTTTTGATTGGAGGTGTCGGTCCATTTACATCTAAAGTAATTATTTATAGATATGGACTTACTATTGACATTTTCTTAATTGTTTTCTGGCTGTTTTGTAATTCCTTTGTTTCTTTTTCTCTTGCTCTCTTCTTTTGTGATTTGATGATTTTCTATAGTGATACGCTTAAATTCCTTCCTTGTTTTCTTTTGGGCATCTATTTTAGGATTTTGCTTTGCAGTTACCATGAGGCTTACCTAAAATATCCTTAGAAGTCTTTTTTAAACTAGCAACAGACCTCAAACACATACTAATGATCTACATTTTTATTCTGTCCCTGCCCCACACATTTTATATCTTTATGTCATAATTTACATCTTTTTTACATTAACAAATTATTTTAGTTTTAGTTATTTTTAATACTTTGTATTGTATCCTTCACACTGGAGTTATAATTTTGCCAAATTTGAAAAAGTTTCAGCCATTATTTATTGGAATACATTTTCAGTCCCACTCTTTTGCTTCTTCTTATGGGAATCCAGTAACACAGTTGTTAGGTCTTTTTATTACAGTCACGCATCTCCCTGATATTTTGTTAATTTTTTTTCAGACTATTTCCTCTCTCTTGTCTAGATTGAATAATTTTTATTGTTCCATCTTCAAATTCCCTCATTCTTTCCTCTATCTTCTGTATTCTGTTGTTGAGTCCATCTGTTCTTACTACTGTTATTTAATTTTTTAGTTCTAAAACTTTCATTTGTTTTTTTTTTTTTATATTTCCTGTTTATTTGCTAAGACTTTCTATTTCTTTGCAGAGTATTTTTTTTTACTTGTTTTAACATGCTTGCTTGTAATTGCTTATTGAAGAAATTTTATAACGGATGCTTTAAAATCTTTGCCAGATAATTTCAACATCTGTGACCTCTTCATGTTGGCATCTGTTAATTGTCCTCTATTCATTCAATTTAAGATCTTCCTGTGTCTTGGTATGATGAGTGATTTCCATCTGAAACTACCATGTGGTTCCTTATGCCATTCTATTTTCCTACCTCCTTAGCCATTCTTTCTTCTCTCCTCTAAGTTTCAGTGTCTTCTTATGTTTGTTTTATATGCAATGACCAAAGATTTTAGCTGTACTTAGCAGAAGTAGAATGCAAAAGTATATCTATTCCATCTTCCCAGAAATGGAAGTTTTGCTTTATGTATTTTGAAGTGTCTGAAGTTAGCATTTCTATGTCTTTGTGACGTACATGCATATACCTTATCATAACAAAATAAAGCCAATAAGATAATTATTGTGAAAAATGTAAAATAGGCGTGTGTGTGTGTATTTAGTGTAACCTAGGTGTTTTCAGATTACTAAAATATGTTCAACTTTCTCCTGAAACTAGCAAATCCAGGGCTCAGCAGGGCTTGCCTGAACAGACTGATTCTATGTGAATCCATCAGATCGTACATTCTGGAGCTACGGCTGGGCATTACAGCTATACCTATACATCCTTTTGAAACCTCCCTTTTCCTTACCTCCCCCAACTTCCAAGTATATAATCAGCCACCCCTCACAACCCTCACAACCCTGGTGTAGCAGCTCTTTCTGCCCATGGTTCCTGTCCCCATACTTTAATAAGCCATGTTTTTGCACCAAAGATGTCTCAAGAAAGAATTCTTGGTCATCAGCTCCAGGCTTCACTGCACCAAACCTCACTTATGTTCCAAAACCACATCAATTGTACCCCCTCAGAATTCATATGTTGAAACCTAATCTCCAATGTGATTATATTCAGAGACAGAGCTTTTAGGAGGTGATTAGGTCCTGAGAATGAGGCCCTCCTGAATAGGGGTAGTGCCCTTTTAAAAGAGACCCCAGAGAGCTCCCTCACCTTCCACCGCGTAGGTAATTGTTTTCTTTCTGGGCTACTATAATAAAAATAACATAGACTGGGTTGACTTACAGAACAATCGCTTTTATTTCTGGAATGTGGGAAATCCAAGATCCAAGCAGAAGCAGATTTGGTGTCTGGTGAGGCACCCATCCTCTTTTCCTCTGTACCAACACTTGTCTCAGGGTTTTTTGGTTTGTTTTTTGTTTTTTTGTTTTTGTTTGTGTACTTTTTAAGGTGTTGCTGACCTTAGGAACTTTGGACTACATTTACGTAAAATTTAGAGTTTGCGGGTTTTTGTCTATTTTACTGTAGGTTAATTTTGAGTGAGTGACTTGCTTTTCTTGTTTTTATCTCTATTTTGCTTTGTGTGGTTTCTTGAAAAACATTGGGAAGAAATAGACTCAAGCTGCCATTGTGTTTCTACCCAGTCCTTGGATTTCTTGCAGCAGTTGTTTCAACCTCAACATTTTATCATTTTCTTTCTCGAATCTGGTTCTTCCTGTAATATGTTATTAGTAACCTCATCACCAATTTTCTAACTATGTAAGCTATAAAAATCTGATCCATTCTTAAAAGATTATGCAAGTAAACTACTCATTTGGGTTATCTTCCCAAGAAAATGTGTCCAAACTTCTTTCTGCCCTTTATCTCACTGTAGCCATAATTTGCATATATTTTAAAAGTTTTTCCAAGTTCTCTTCCCTCTCTGCTATTCTTTTCTGGCAAACACATATTCATGGTGACAATATCTCCTCCAAGAATCTTCCATTGAACCACCATTAATAACAACAAAATTAGCTATTTTTTTGACTAGTCATTCCTTTATCAGAGAGGATAGCTGTTCTAACCATTTTAGTGTTTGATATATTTTAATGAAATAATTTTGTCAACTCTAACTTGTTCCTGGGTGCTATTATAGGCCTTCAGTAGTTCTTTGTTGAATGAGTATAAAATTATTTTGACATAACTTATAACATTGAGTAAAAATTATTTCTCTCTTTGGTTTCTCATGCAGAATGAGGGCTCTATGAAAGTTGAGAGTCAAGCATTTTTATGATTACATCCCAAGAGACGTACATATCTCTTGCAGCACAGTAAGCCCTTCATGTAAGTCTGACTCTTCCATTGAAAGATGGAGGTCGGTTATCACTGAGGATAAATGGCATAAGCTACAAACCCATGTGAGCTAGGAACAAATTTAAGGTTATAATTATATATCTTAAATTGCATAAAGCATACATACTTACTCTCTGCTTTCTTCTCCATTTTTGCCAGCCAAAAGCAAGTCTGGAATAAATATAGTGACAGTTTAAAGACCAAAAAAAAAAAGAAAAAATCGAAAGATTTTAAGATTTTTTTTAGGGGCAGAAGGAGGAGAGAGAGAATCTGAAACAGGCTCCATGCTCAAAGCAGAGCTGGACACAGGGCTCCATTTCAGTACCCTGAGATCATGACCTGAGCTGAAATCCAGAGTCAGATGTTTAACCGACTGAGCCACCCAGGTGCCCCAGAAGGGAAAGATTTTAAAGTGGATCACTCATTCAGAAACTTCTGGGTCAAAGTAAACAACAGAGCTTTTATCCCACCCCCACACTTCTCTCAGGGTTTCTACCTAGCATATATCTTGATCAGAAAGGTGTTTGCAGGGGCGCCTGGGTAGCGCAGTCGTTAAAGCGTCTGCCTTCGGCTCAGGGCGTGATCCCGGCGTTCCGGGATCGAATCCCACATCGGGCTCCTCCGCTGGGAGCCTGCTTCTTCCTCTCTCACTCTCCTGCTGTGTTCCCTCTCTCCCTGGCTGTCTCTCTGCCACATAAATAAATAAAAAATCTTTAAAAAAAAAAAAAAAAAAAAAAAAAAAAAAGAAAGGTGTTTGCAGTTCTTAACATTTTGCAGACATGCCAAAGAGATTAATTATAATAATTTCTCCTGCAGCTGGAATTATTGATATACAAACAGTTTCTATATCATCATATATGTGCATTCCAGCTAACAACACTGCAACTGGTATATGAAAAGCCAATTTATTAGATGACCACAAAAAATGAAGGACACACAGAGGAGGATGAATTCGCATTTATAACAGACTGTGGATGAGAATTCTATCTTTAGTAGCTGAGAAGATGAATGAGTAAAAGTCTGATAGATACAAATAGCAGGGTTCATTACACAATAAGAGGATATTCTCAGACATGTGATGAAGATAAATTCTACTGCATGTCAGAGATACCATGTTATTGCCTCTAATCTATCATCTTGTTAATGTTATTTCTATGGAAACATTAAAAGAAATTAAACTACTAAAACCTGAAAGCAGATTTGACAGCTACATGTAACAAAAGAAAAATACCAAGATTTTGTTGAAATACGTGCCATTCGTTAGTTAGCAAGTTATGTTAATCAATGGTCGCTAGTATTTAGGTAATCTGTGCAACGCAGGTGGAAAAGCAAACTCCTCAAGACAAAGATAGTATCATTATTATTGTGTCACAGGGATATTTAATATGTATGCATATTGATATACCAAGTAATGGGAAAATCTTAATTTAGGATTTTCTTGTTCTAGCAGGAGCAACTCAATTCTGCATAAAGAGAGCTTCTTTATCTTTACAAATTTGTGTAAAATCATTAGCATTGTTAAAGCAGGCTTTAATAGTCTGAATGGCCTCCATTAGGTAAGGTACTCGTTGCCCCGCTTAAATGGAGTGCGAAAATGCTTTATCTGGGTGTGTAAAGCCTGTTTCTTCTGTTTTCCCCTCTTTCCCCACAATTCCAGGGAGGGAAGAAGCTACCCGTACCTTCCATGTGTAAGTATGTGGGTGTCTGTGTGTGCAGGTGTGAGTGGGGATATTGATGTCCCCTGATGCTCCCTACTTTAACTAACAAAGACTATTTCTGTCCCAAGGAGATCCAATTCTTTGTTTTTCCAGGTACACTTATTTCCTATGAATAGTAACAAAGATGAACAGAGAGAGGTTTTTCCTCTCACTTTTCTTTATTCTTCTGAAATCATGTAGAAAATGAAGCTTATTATTTGTGTAGCTGTAATCACAAGAAAAAAGAAATAAGACTCAAATTTAACTTTACCAATTTTTCCATTAAAGTTCATTTATAAATATATAAATTCACTTAAAATGAACTTTGTGAAGCTCAGATGAAAGATGTTGAAAACTGTAAGTGACAAGAACTAATATTATATTTTATCCCTGGAGGTAAAGTATTTTGAGTTTTCTAATATAAAGAAGAAGTCATGACAAGGACTTTACAAAATGGCTAGATTTTTTGTTAACATGAATCAACTTGTAGCAACAGATCAAAGTCAGTCAGGTTAATTATCTGGAGGCTAGATTGCTGTGGACAATCAATCAATGGAACAAAACAGCCTTTTGAAATGATAGTTTGTGGAATTTTTAATGTGAGCGATGGTATTCCCACAAAGATTTAATTTGTAAACTAGTCATTGGCTGTCTTGTAACGTCTGTGGTACCAAACACATGTGACCAAGACTCTTTCCAAAGCAGAAGGAGGGAAAGAATTGTGTTGTTATCTTTGAAGATTTGCTTTGAATCTATAAACAATTTTAGATTTAGGAGTTGTCAGTAATAGTATCTGGAGAACCTCGATGATTCACAAATAATCTGTAATTACAAGTATAAAATAAAGCTAGAAACAGAGCCCAGATTTTTGGAAAACGTAAACCAAGCAATCTTCCTAAAAGAGTAAGACCACTTGCTTTGCTTGCTGGCCATTTTAAAATTGAAATGATCAAATAATTGTCTTATTCTTCTATCATGTTCCATGTAGATAGACAGACTTTTTTTATCTTTGTCTTAAGGTCTCTGGCAGAGCTGAGAGTTCCTTATTAACTCTTCTATTCCTGGGCTTTGGAACAGTTTCACTTAAAAAGAATCTGATATTATCACATTCTACACAGCAAATGCATTCAGTAAATAATTGCTTACTCATTGCTTATTAACAAGCAGTCACAGATTGAAATAATGGGCACTGGGTCATAATTTGGAAGACCCGTGACAATGACAGTATTTTTTGAGTATCTTTCTGTACATTAGTCACTGAGGCTTTTTTACACATATTTTCATTTAATAATAATAATAATAATAATAATAATAATAATAAAAGATTTAGGTTTTAATTGTTCTTTGCCATTAAAAATCTCTGTGGTTGGGTAAACAGTATTTCTTCTCTGAGTCTGATTTTCATCAAAAAAAACAAGGATATTGTTTTAGATCATCTTTCAGGCTACTTCCAAATCTCAAATTTCCATTGCAAAGATTTCTCTCAATTCTTTCATGGCCACATAGGACTATGCAGACTTTCATGTTTGTCTTTTCCATGGTTGTTCATAACTGCATTAGCTCTCAAAGATATGGCTCTTTACCTAAGCCAGAATGGAAGCCACACTAGTCACCTAATGCCACTACCCTTCAACTTCCCCTGCCCTTCCAGGTCTTTTCCTCTGATGCAAGTCAGCAATAATCAGTAGTGTTATTTAATGAGATTTTTTGTTCACCTTATATGTGTAGAATTGTTATGGAGGAAACCTGCAGCTTGGATTTTTTAGAAGCTGGAATAAAATTGCATGTGTTTCAAAAGTATAATTTTTATTTTTGACACAGTAATTAATGTTCTTTTACTGAATGCTATCATTTAGATAAAAGATCTCTTTGTAGGGGCGCCTGGGTGGCACAGCGGTTGAGTGTCTGCCTTCGGCTCAGGGCGTGATCCCGGCATTCTGGGATCGAGCCCCACATCAGGCTCCTCTGCTATGACCCTGCTTCTTCCTCTCCCGCTCCCCCTGCTTGTGTTCCCTCTCTCACTGGCTGTCTCTATCTCTGTCAAATAAATAAATAAAATCTTTAAAAAAAAAAAAAAGATCTCTTTGTAGGTCTTCTGGGGAGGTGGTGCAGTGCTTAGGGATAAGGACTTCAGAATGAGAAAGTTCTCTGTGAATAGGAGCAAATGTTTTTATGCCTCTTTTTTCTTAACTGCAAAATGAGATAACCATGGTATTTATCCCATTGTCTTGCTGGGCACATTAAATGCAATCTTACATGTAAAATTCTTAGAATACTAGTTATAAGTAGCCAAATTATAAGTAACATACATTAAAGTTGGTTACTCTTATGTTGACTCTTAGATTCATTAATAAGAGTATTATTCTTACTCAGTATCAGTAATAATCAAGATGGTTTAAAAAATAATAAAAGTACTTGCCAAAGAAAAATTTGGTAGTATTGGAAAATTGTGAAAGATTTTTTGGTTATACTTTGAAGTTTAATGTAAGACTTTATAAAGAAATGAAACCATTTTCATGACTGAAAAATACCATTTTCTGTATGAATAATACCATTTTCTGTATGAATAATACCATTTTCAGTATGAAAACACGCAGCCATATAATTTGATGTAGCTTCTTTGGTCAAGGGATTTCTTCTATGCTGAATTCATTTTTTCATTCACCTACTCAGTCCTCAATATCAAGTTTTGAAGAAATAGTCATTCAGCCCCAGCCTGCAGGAGGTACATGGCCTCTGATGAACACGTTCTCTGGTGACCGGCACACTTGGCTGTGTCATAGCTGGACTCCCTTCTCAGGAGACTCCCCGAGAGCACGTTCGAGGGCAACATCACATTATGTATTCAATAAAGTGTGCAATCCCGATGTCGCAGTGTACAAAATAAACAGCATCCTGGAGATCGAGCCTGAGAGCCCCAGCGAAGAGGTCCACGTCCTAAAGTCACAATGCTAGCTTGTTGTCCAGGGCCTGGGCTGCATCACGTGAAGGGACTGCCGAGCATCTCTTGTAGTGATCCAGGAAGTTGGAAAGAAAGACACAATCTGCTCCAACAGAGCTTTAATAGGCTAGTCTTTCATTAAGTGAATTCCTAAATGTTGACCAAATTCTTTTAGACAGAGCCGGCTCATGGCTCAGGGTGCATGTGATGCACTTGCTGTTACATAGACACTGATAAAAAAAAATCCTTCAGGCTGCTTTCCCAGAGCACTCACAGCCTGAAGGTGGGGGCTGGGCAGCAACTTTTCTTCAGTGGTTTCTTTCATGTTCCAAGAAGGATGGTCATGTGTTTTAGTTTAGCTGATACATTCCAATAAAATGATTTTCAAAGAGACAGGACAAATAATAGGCGTTTTACATATGGTGGCTGTGGATGTCACATGGAGCTAATTTTCTCGTACACAATATACTTGTTACTCCACAAGCTGGTTATGATTCATTTAAGGTCCCTTTTTTATTTAATTTTACCTAATAAACTAATGAAATGGCCCAGTGAAGTCTTTATGGTCAATATAATTTGGGTGAGTGACTTAGCCTACATTTCCTTTAGGATATTAAAGATATATCATTACCCTCCCAGTTTTTTCCTCTCACAAAGTTCAAGGAAAAGAAAGCATCTCTAGTCTGGATAGCATTAGTGTATTTTTTTAAAAAATCATTCTTGATGTCAAGATTTTAGTAGAGAGAAATCAGCTTCACTTTATGTTGTCTGGGGTACAAATATAATTACTACCGAATGATTTTCTTTACTTTTCATAGAGCCAATGGCAGTTGTCCACTGCCATTTTTGTCTGCTTGAAAATACTTAAAGAACGTGCATTAGAAAGCAGAAGTCGCTACCAAAGAAACTTTAATTGAAAGCTTAAAAAATGACTTACCCTGCAACAACAGGTGGAAAGGAGACACTGTCCATTAGGCAGAAATTGTCTTTATGCAAAAGAGCAATAGGAACTCTTTTGTGTTCTGTTTTGTTCTCTGGTGGCTAATCCAGCAAAATCTCAGGGCGGCCCTTTGACCATTGTCATCACATTCACGCTGTTCTGACTCTGCCTCTCAAGGCAGAGTACTTTCCTGCTTCCTTGACCTCTTAAGAGGTGACAGGGCATACCTCCACGTGAATGGTGTGACCGGATGCCAAATGAAGGAACCAGACAATTGTCCTGTCACAGGGTCATACTTTTGAGCAACAATGTAGTACAGGTCCTAACCAGAGCTAGTGTAACTCAAAGGTGTATTAGTGGGCGAGGAGGTCTCCCCAGCATGATAGGAAACGCAGTCCAATTAGCTGGGACAACATGCACGGTGTCAGCATTGTTTAAGGCCACAGAGAGATACAGAGAAAGGAGCAGTCCCGTTGCCTGCCTGGAAGTTTCAGGCTTATGTCTTCAGTTAGCCAATGAGACTATTGAAACCCTGACTCCTCCAGCACTTACAATCCTGAGTTCGGGGTAAAGGATTTCCTAGAGGGAAGCACTGAATGACTACCTACCCAGGAAATATCATGTCATTAAAAGAGTGAATATGGACAGTAAGAAATGGTTTGACACATTTGAAATATTTTTCCCCAAGACTAATTAAATGAATGTTCATGAGGTTAGTTAAAAGAATCACACAGGAAGAAGTAAATATTTAAATTTTAATTTAATGTAGTGGTTTTTAAATTTTGATGGCCTCTGTTTGTATAGAAATAACCTCAACCTTCACATGTTCCCCGTATAGCTAAGTATTAGTACCATGTGTTTTATTATCTAACAATTTTGAGAGAAATGTTTAAATAATGAGCTCAATAAATCATGCAAAACTTACTCATTGAGAGAAAATGCAGAAGAAAACAAAAATAATGACTAATTTCTTTCATCCTGACCCCTTCCACCCTCTCTCTCTCTCTTCCAGTCTTTAACATCAACAGGACGTCTTAGATGAGCACAGTGAGATTTTAAGAAACTATTACTCTAAGAGGCAGATTCGGGAATGTCTCTGCTCCAGCTAGCTCCATGACTTTGGACAGGTTACATGTAAGGTCATTTTTTCACCTGCAACATAATGTCCCTTTCTGCTCTGAATTCCTACCGTTCCTCTCTACTAGGTTACTATAAGTTTGGGACTCGTAACAAGTCATAAGGGTTTTCACCCCACCGTACATTCTGCAGAGGTTGGTGGAGAAGAGGCTGTCTTTACACTGGCAGCCAAAGGGGGATCCACCTCCCCCACCAAATGAACAGGGCTCTGGATACACATTGCTGTTAGACCACCAAGTACATTGGGACGAGTACGTTGGGACAGCGTAGTGGTCTTCTAATGCTTGCCAAAAAAGACTATTAAATGCACACTCAATTTTATTGATATTATTTTTTGAAGCAACTGCTTTTTATCTTAGGTTACTGGCAGTGATGAATATGAGGTTACTAGTTAATTTAATCTTATTTTGGAAGCCTTGCCGTTTCCTAATCGGCACTCTTTAGCTGTAACTAGGAAAGCCTTTAATTCATGCATTCACTACTCTCTATGAAAACTACAGCTATCTCAATCATGGATTTAAAATGTCAGTCCTGTTCATCACAACCCAAAACCATAATATACACAGAGCATTGAAGTTGGTCTTTCCAGCTCAATTTGGAAAGATCTTTTTCTAAGTCCAATAACACAATCAAGAAAGTCTTGTTCATAGACATAAGCGCAGACGTGGAGGCATTATCAGGTACATTCTGCTACTGAAATCTAGATAAGTATCTTTAAAATACCCACAGGCCACACTAGAATAAGATGATAGCTTCACAGGATTCTCAAGACTTAAACTTCAGTATTGGATCTTGCATTTATTATCATATGACCTGGAATAAGCCAGTTAAAACTCTCAGTTTATTGATCAGCAGCGTGACCACCAAATGGGAGAATTTGTACGAACGTACTTTGAAATGTATAACCTGCTGTACAAACGAAAGGTGCTGTATTGTGATATAAATAAATATTCATAGTGATGATAAAATTACGTGGATATAATTTAGAAAGTGTTAGAAACAACAACAACAACACTTTATTCCTGAGAATATTTTATTTATTCTATCTTTATCAATTTGGGTCACTAAAGAGATCAATACAGCAGTTTTACACTGTGTTACTCTTTGCAAGACTGCTCTCATAAGATCTCCCTTAAACTGCTTTTGGAATCATGGGTGGACTCAGAACCATCCTCTTCAGATTTGGTCATACCCATACAGTGAAGGGGAAGTGATTTAATGGGAATGGCCTCTGAAGGGTAGAACCGTAGCAAAGCCTTCCTGGCAAAGGATGGTTAATGCATTTACTCTGGTCCAAGAGGACTCAATTTGATAAAGGTGTCTTTGTTCATTTTGATGCAACAATCTATTCCCTTGTGATGGCATCCAGCATAATCAATTTTTCACAATAAATTGACACACGCTGTCCTTAACACATGTTGCTTGTGTTATGCTGTCCCGTATGCAATACTGCAATTGGTTAGTATTTTTTAAAATAATTTTTATTCTTTAATCTCTTGGGAGACTTCTTTCTCTGAGAAAACAGTTCTGATACAAAACAAATTTTATTTTCTGGCCAAACTGGGGGGGAAAATCTAAGTTTGGTAATATTGCAAAATTGTGAAAGATTTTGTGGTTATACTTTGAAGTTTAATGTAAGACTTTATAAAGAAATGAAACCATTTTCATGACTGAAAAATACCATGTTCTGTATGAATAAAATTGACATTCTATTGTGGAGACTTATTTTTTTGGGGGGGAAAAGAAACCTATTTACCAAGTTTATGAAAAGACATATCCGCTGGTGGAGATGTAAAAATAAATATGTCACAGTTATGAAGAGATCTATGGTACTGCTGCTTCACGATGAGGAGAGTGGGGGCAGAATTATACTTTGTTAAAATGGCCTCGTATTATGTGGAGAAGAAGTCTGAGAAATTCTGCTTTGTTCTACCACTAACTAGTAAACCACATTTTTCAACGTGCCGAACTACTTCTGTGGAACAAATCATTCACTTCTTGGAAGCTACATGAATTATGTCAGGCCAAATAATATATGAAGCTGTAAGTTTCTTTAGAAGTATCTCAGCAGAGCAAGACACACACCAATATTCAAGAAATGTCTTATACACTGATAAAAGTGCTTTCAGTGGTCTTTCCATTGGCTTCAACAAGGTCAAATTTGGCTTGAACACCTAGTTTACTTATAGTGAGGGGCTAAGTACTGAGTCAAAAAACATGTATTGGCTTTCTGCCTCCATGACATTCTTTATGCTCTCTTCTCTTACTACTGTGTAAACAAGAGCCATCCTTATCTTAGGCACCTCTGGGGTGTCTAATGGCTAAAGCATAATAGGACTGTTGCAGGCAACTCCTAGGTTCTATAAACACCTTTCCATTTAGAAATCAAAAGGCATCCCAGGAATGAATGTGTCCAGTTCTTCCATTCAAGAATATGTGGCTTGCCAACAACCAGCAGACTCAGCTAGGCTTTGAGTAAGATGGTATAGTGTTAGGTTTATTTTCCCTTTAGCATCTGTAATTCCTCAGGAGACTGTTTCACTTTTTTAGGCTCAAAGTCATTTACAACATTCTATGAGGATTAAATGAAAATTATAATTTGACTATGATAATATTTTATATCATGTCTATTTAATATTAATATATTACAATATTTACATATAATGTAATATTAATATGTATTATAATATATAATAATTTTAAAATTATACCTTAAAGCATAACTGTTATAAAAATTTTCTGAAACTTCTAAGAATTAGCAACAATGCTATAACAAGGCCCTAATTTGTAAGTCAGCTGAAGTTAAGGAAAGAAAAAAAAAAAGGAGGAGAAATAAAGGGAAAAGAAAAAAAGAAAGAAAGAGAAAGAAAGAGGGAAGGAAGGAAGGAAGGAAGGAAGGAAGGAAGGAAGGAAGGAAGGACGGACAGAAGAAAGGAAGAAAAAAGGAAAGGATCAGTTTCGGGAGATATTTAATTTAAACTGGCTGGAACTTCTCTAAACTACTTTGAATAGGGAAGACAATCTGTTTTGATAAAAAATATAAACAAACACTACAATTTCAAAATAATATGCTATTTATTCTCATTTAATTCAGATTAATAACTCTAAATATAGAGGGATTCATCACTGTTTTCTATTTTCCCAAAATTTTTGTTTTGTTTTGTTTGTTTTTGGTATTTTCCCAAAATTCTTTCAGGCATTCTAGATAGTAATTTAGGCAATCATGGGAAATTTTAGAAATATGAATCCAATCAGCTGGGTCTCAGATTTCTTGACAGACTGGAATGACCCAGATTAGCTGTAGAAATATATCTGATCGCTAAAGAATTATAACTTTTTTGTTAGTTTGCAACCCTCTCATGAACTTTCTGGGTGTAATCTGACTCTGGGCCCCAAACATGGAGGACAGAAGGAACCAAAGAAAGAGGCAAGCCAGTCCAGGTTGCTAGGTGGTAGTTTTAAAGTGAAAAGAACTAACATAGGAGGCTTGTTTGGGGCAGCAGCAAGACAAGTGGATCCCCACACCTGCACCCCAGAACCTTAAGTTTACGGAGAGGCCTTAACTGCGTTCAGTCACATATACTGTGATAGGTTCTCAACACCAACCAACTATTTCAAGGCTATGACCTTGGAGCAGGAAAGGCAAGCAGAACCCACACTCTAAGGACTGGGGAGAGGGTGAGGAGCCTCCGCTTGCCCAGGATCAGCTTGTGGGTCAATTGGTGGTCCCCACTTTCCAACAAACTCCTCCAATATTTTTTCTCACTTTGTCATAAGCAATCACAGCCTCTCAAAAGTTTTTTTCTAGTTTCTTCAGAGAATATTTACATAAAGAGATACATGTTTGCCTTATTAAACAATTACCCTTTCTGCCAAGGCACTATCAAAATCTTACCTTAACCGATTTGCCTCTAGGAATTTAGCTATAGTCTTCTGCAAAGTATTTTGTTTTTCATGTATAGCCTGTTTCTTGAGAATAATGTACAAGGCTTAATTTTTCCTAATTTTTTGAGCAGACCCCCAGTGTACATTTGACTATGACAACTATTTTGGTTTGGGTAATTTTTGGAAGGGTAAAGCAAAGTAAAAAGATGTTCATGTCAATCATCTTTTTTTTTTTTTAAGATTTTATTTATTTGTCACAGAGAGAGAGAGAGAGAGCACAAGCAGGGGGAGCATCAGGCCGAGGGAGAAGCAGGCTCCCCGCTGAGCAAGGAGCCTGATGCAGGACTCAATGCCAGGACACTGGGATAATGACCTGAGCCAAAGGCAGATGCTTAACCAACTGAGCCACCCAGGCATCCCCACGTTGATCATCTTATGTACACTTTGATTTTGTTTGTTGCTATGCTTCTCCTCCATGGTGGGATGGTCAAGATTTCAATTCCATCTCATACTAAATGATAGTTTTTTTTAAATGACTTTTTTTAGAACAGTTTTAGGTGCACAGAAAAATGAGAGGAAGGTCCAGAAATTTCCCATATAACCCTCGAGCCCGAACATGCACAACCTCCCTCACCATCAACATCTCCTACCAGAATGATACTCTTGTTACAGCAGAAGGACCGATATTGACAAATTACTGACATTCAGAGTTCAGAGTTTATCTTATGGTTCACTGGATGCTGTACATTCTGAGTTTGGACCAATGCATAATGACATGTATCCATCATTGTACAGTCATACAGAGTACCTAGAGAGTATTGTCACTACCCTACAAGTCTCTGTGCTGTGCCTACTCATCCCTCCTCCAGCCCCTCAACACCCGGCCACCACTGATATTTTTACTGTCGTCACATTTTTACCTTTTCCATAATGTCATAGAGTTGGAATCCTATAGCATGGAGCCTTTTCTGGTTGACTCCTTTCACTTAGTAAAATGCATTTAAGTTTCTTTTATGTCTTTTCATGGCATGATAGCTTGTTTTGTTTTAGCGCTGAATAAGATTCCATTGTCTAGATGGACTATGGCTTATTTATCCATTCACCTGTTTAAGGACATTTTGGTTGCTTCCAAGTTGCAACAATTATGAATAAAGCTTCTATAGACATCACTGTGGAGGCTTTTGTGTGGACATAGTTTTCAACTCCTCTAGGTAAATATCAAGGAATATGATTGCTACATTGTATGGTAGGGGTATGTTTCATTTTGTAAGAAACCATCAAACTGTCTTCCCAAGTGGCTGTGTCATTTTATATTCACTGCAGCGATGAATAAGAGTTCTGCTGTTCCACATCCTTGCTGATGTCTGGTGCTGCCATTGGTTCTGACCATTCTCATAGTATCTAGTAATATCTAATTATTGTTTTCATTTGAATTGCACCGATGACATATGATGTGGACCATCTTTTCATATGCTTATTTGCCTTCTGTACATATTCTTTACTGAGGTGTCTGTTTGAGGTTGTTGGCCCATTTTTCAATCAAGTTGTTTGTTTTTATATTGTTAACTTTAGAATGACTGCTTTAAAATCATGACTTGCCACGTTTACCTTGTTTTTGTTTTTTTAATTCTTTACCAATAAATATTTTGGAAAACTTCAAGCACTAGGCATCTCCCTGTCTGTTCATTGTCGGACATGTATGGACATATATTTGTATGTCTAAAGAGGATTGAAGTTTACAGTCCTCCTTCTTTTTTGATCCATAGATGCAGTACCGAGCAAGAAAAAGACAGGATTGGAAAAAGGGGATGTGGGGAGAACCTTGTGTACTCACATCTGAATTCAGCCTATCTTTTACAGAAATGAGCATAATTTCTGGATTTACTACAGAACTCACAGTGTATAAAAGGCCCCCTATAGAAAGAAGGTTATCTTGCCAAGATGATACAAGCCTATAAAGAAAGGTGCCAATCTTTCTGTGCCAACATACCTGAAGTGTGCTTCCCTCCCACTGTGTGCAGTGCATAACGCTGACAGGCTTCAGATGGTACCTACATGGGCTGACTTAGCCTCTAAGTTACTCTTTCATGGTCTAGTGAAATGAGCAATCAGGTACATGTGAGTTACAATCATAATTAACTTGCTCAACTGTTGTGTATTGTCAGGTAGATTTTTGCTCCTGAAGGGGTATCAGGCATCTTCTGAGTCCTTGGTTCCAAGGGAAGCTCCATCCGGATAAGTGGAAAAGTGGAACAGTTTACTTCTGTGAACTCCCATTTAGAATCTCTCCTGGCCCTTTATTTACTCTGGAACTTTCTCTCCTCAGACAAGAAAATCAGTGCCCATAGACAACTCCAATTGTCTGGACATCCTGGAAAAGATGCCATATTCTGGGTCTAGCATTCACAACTGCCAGTAAATTCAGGCCCAGCGTCAGTATCGCAAAAAGGGATTTGGGACACCTGTGAAGTCAGCCCAATCCTTATCTAGGTGTAAAGCAATAGCTAGTTAGTCGGTACAATGGCTGTCAAACATCCTCATACCATTTCCTCCTGACCCAGGATAATCAGCTCAATCACTGGCCTCGGTTGGCTTGTTCTGTTTTAGACATGAATGTCTACACACATCAGTTCTGAGGTCTAATTTATGGAGTATAATGTCAGCATTGCATCGTATCATTAATCTCTGCTGAGGATCTTTCGTTCCTAAAGAGTTACTCAGAATCCTTTTGAGTCTCAATATTTCACGAATGCAGCACATTTATGAAAAAAGATAACGTTGATCGATACATTAGTGGCTTTGAAATAAAACTCGAACAAAATACACAATGAAAATAAATTTAGGAATCCCCTTTCTTTGCAAATGTTCATGAATCCCAGATAGTTTTGGAAAATTCCTTTTCAGGGACAAGGAACGATTCTTAATTTTATCTTGAACTTCTTGCAAGCTTATTCAAGTAATAAATACACATTAAAAAAATGTCTCACTAACAGCTTCTATTTCTTTTCCTCTCCCTCAGAGAAGTTGTTCATTTTTATATTGTTAACTTTTGAATGACTGCTTTTTAAAATCATGACTTGCGACGTTTTACCTTGCATTTACTGTTATCAATTTGGCATATGTACTTCCCATCTTTTAGTGTGTGTGTCACAAAGAAGATCAAAACATCTTCATTCATTTTTTTTTTTTTTTAAATCTAAGCTCTGCACAGGACATTCAACAAGAACCCTTATCTATGCAGTCAGTATCTTCAAGCATAAAACTAGTACTGGAAGTAAAGTGATGATATCTCTGATTGTTTTAAATCACATAACTAAAGAAAGCAGAGCGGTGGAAGAAAAGAAGAGTCAAGGCCAGTTATTGAGTTGGAGCAATTTACATTTTTAATAACTTTGAGAGGTTAGGCAGCGTCATATTTTAACTGAATATCTTGCAACCCCTCGGTGTCTGTTTTTTTCTCTATTTGCATAAGCAATTGACAGCTCATTAAGAGCTCATTAGGAAACAGTGAAGACCCTGTGATCAGGGGAAGCAGAAAAGAGCAGTGCTGAGAAAAAAGTCTTCATTTGTTAATGTCCTCAATATTTCACGAGAATATGAAATACATCTAAGATACATGATGGTGAAGACGAGTAAGCTACATAGACTTAAAAAACACAAGACAATGGCAACATTGCCATTCATTAAACCTTAGCCTATTCACTTTAATAAGAAAAGATAAAGGTGATAGAATTCATAACTATAACTTCATCTGAAAAGCAAGCTAAAAATGTACACATTCCCTGTGTTCTTTTTCCTTCTTTTCTTTTCCCAAAATTTTATCTACCTATTTATCCATCCATCCATCATCTATCTATCTATCTATCTATTTATCTATCTATCTAATCTATCTATTCTTAAATTCTAGTTGACTACATCTTGGAGAAACCAAATAATCTTATTGTTGAAGAATAGTCTATATGTGGAAAAAAATTGACTATGCTTCTTTGTCCGTAGATATGTTCAGAATATAAATTAGTTCTTTTTTACTTGCTAATGCTCTCTGGACCCAAACAAAGTAGACAAAAATCGGATCTCCTCTGAATAAATGTTTGCCTGATACTTCTAAATCTCTAGACACCACAAACCTATCGTAAAATGAAAGGCAAATGCACACTGGCGTGCTGGCTATTCTTTTGCCTTTGTACTGCGGTTTGTAAAGCGCATGAATACAAAGCACTTTTAAACACTCAGGAATCAATACAAAGGAAGCAGTGGGAACACATTTATTCCTGTTTTATTCCATTTCGGGGCTGCCAGAGTTTTGCTTGACCAGATGTTGCCGAGTTTCCAAGTCAAATCTGTTCATCCCCTGGCTGTCAATTGAAGGCTGCTCTACTTACAAACATTAAGACTTTCTATCTACTCCTATCTTTTTTTGCATATTGATATTTTACAAGAGGGTTCCATTTGAGAAAGAGAGAGAACTAAGTATTTTTACATGGTCCATCCTCTTATCTATTTTGCATTATTGCCTTTTGGAAGGAAAAAAAGTGAGAGCTGTAGTCTGTATTTAGGCCATTTGTATGTTCTTTATTGGGGTCCGTTTGAATGCCCAATTTGATCTCAATGGCTCATCCTTTGTAACATAAAATAAAACATGGTGCTCAAGAAAAGTAAGGATACATACATCCAGGCCCTTTCATAGCAGTTGGTAAAGCTTAAGCCCTGCCTCTCTCTGTGTGGCAGTTCCCCTTCTCTTTCTTTTCTTTCACTGTGACAAGCAGCCATTGTCCCCTTGGTGAGATCTGCAATATTACTTTGACCCCAGCCCATCAATCTGCCTCAATTGGATAATGATCTGTAATCACTTTCTTTCAGGGGAGTCTATAAATTTGCCAAGGCCCCATTCTTTTCTGAAGGACTCCTTATGTTCACTCCCATTTGTGCAAATCCGCCCTCTTTTACGAGGCTAAATAGCCATGCACATGGTCCATTCTGTGGAGAGGCACCGGGCGGGTTTCTGTTGATTTTCCATGCTCTAGTCTCTTAAAGGAGACTAAGTCTGACATGCCGGGATGCAGTGGGGGGTGGCCAAGCCAGGCCACATCACAGGCAGCCGCTGTGCTCATTAAGACTGACCCATCATTAGGTCACTTCGTGCCATCCTTGTAATCAATGAGCTTAATGTTTAGCACAAAAAAAGTTATAAGGCAAGGAGCATGGAGGTGGAAGGGAAAAGGAATTGGTGGAAAGGACAGAGAAATCCATCATGTCTAACTCTTAGAGATAGACTTTGCTAGCAAAAGGTGAAAGGAATTCAAATAGCATTATTTGATATCTCAAGTAACCCTTTGTGGTCCTGTTTGTGTTCCACAAAACATGACAATTCTTAGACCCCACTTCTCCCCAGTGGCAGCTACTCTTCTCATTAAGTAGGATGAAAGGCTCTATATCAGACTCAATCTACATTAGCTGGGGAACCATATGGTGAAGGCAAAGGTGGACGAAGTTCACGAGCAACTTGGAAGTGTTATGGGAATTTAGTTTAATAGCATATGGACCCAAATGTATTCATGACCACTGCCAAATGGGATAAACAAACAAAAATGAAAAGAAAAAAACACCTAGAACATAATCTAAACTGCTCCTATAATATTACGGGAGATTGAAAAGACTTTTTGGTCATCATATTTCCAACAAAAAGAGAAACAGAGTCTCTCTGTACAGTGCGGGGTATAAACATAAATACGTTTTAATCAAAATAAGTAGTAATGAGCAGAAGAGCTAGATAAGCTGAAAGATTCTGTCCTTTCGGTAACATACATTGGTAATGACAATAATTTTCAAGAAGACAAACTTCTTTCCAAATCTCTGTGTCTGATTGTTGTCTGATGATGCCTTTGTTATTCAGTTTAGGAGAACAGCTCAGGAAAACAATAAAGGACATCACAAAGCTGTCTAGGGGACATCAGAGGGGAAAAAAAGCAAATAGTTTAAAAAACGTTTGTGTTTTGCATCATCCTGTAGAAAAAAAAATGTGTATTTTAATTTTCGCATTCCTATTCTCGTTTTGCCCTTATAAACATTTTGAAATTGATTTATAACATACACACACACATACAGAAAATACCTCAAACATGAATGCAGATTTTAGTGAATAATTATTAAACAAACACTCATGTGACCACCACATTGCTTAAGAAATTAATGTTTGTGATTGAAATATTAGAATTGGGCTAAAAAGAAAATTAACTCTTTCAAATCAGGAGGACCCTCTCATGAACTGCGGATTATAGGAAGCCTGATGAAACCCTTAGAGGTCACACAGTCAACGCGACAATGTCATCAAAGAAAAGTCTAATGCCAAAAGTAGTTAAGCTACTTATCTCGGGTGCCATAGCTTGTAGGCGCTGAACTCAGGCTGCATCTCAGGTTGCGGACCCACTTTTCCATCCTTAATTCCATCTCATCAAGGACCTGTGATGGCGAAGTCTATGAAACGTTTCTGTAGCACAAAAACTTTGTGCACTTACTAATAAGTGTGTGTGGCCAAGTGTTGCCATCATACACTGAAAGAATACAAACTCATTCAGTGTCTTAATTGAGCTCATTCTACCAGTGGAATCTCACACACTGGGAAAATAATTGCTTCGAATATGGAGGACAACTGTTTTGTTTTGCTGATAAAATGGTCATGTGTAAAACAGTCTGACAATTCCAAGTACTGGTGGCAGAGACAAATTTAAGAAGTTTTGCTGCTACTAATAGACAATGAAGAGTGTGCATGCCACCAGTTACAAGCCATTATTGTTCAAATTATAAAACGTGTCTTGAATATCTAATTGCAAGTCAGCTTTTTCCCCCCAGTGATTCTCTGGCTAAAAATTAATTCAGGAGTTAAGAGAACGATAAATTATGCCGCATGTAATAATGTTTACATTCTGTGAGGGTTTTTTTTTCCTTAAAAAGTAAACTTGTTTCTTAAGGTTTGTTGTACATTGGCTGGAAATATATAGGGTCAGTCAGTATAAGGTAAAAAACAAAATTCCAAGTAATTATTGACAAAAGAGCTACTGACTTAGAAAATGACCAGAAATTTTGAGTTCCCTGATATAAAATTTTAAAATTTTCTTTCTTGGGGCGCCTGGGTGGCACAGTGGTTAAGCGTCTGCCTTCGGCTCAGGGCGTGATTCTGGCATTACAGGATCAAAGCCCACACCAGGCTCCTCTGCTAGGAGCCTGCTTCTTCCTCTCCCACTCCCCCCTGCTTGTGTTCCCTCTCTCGCTGGCTGTCTCTCTCTCTGTCAAATAAATAAATAAAATCTTTAAAAAAATAATAAAAAAATAAAATTTTCTTTCTTATCTTTTGGGAAAGATGGCTGCTATTTTGATCAGTGCTTCCTTAGGGACAAAGAATAATCACAAAATGAGCTCCATCATTTTACAAAGGAAGAAACTGAGGCTCACAGAGTTGGTTCCTTGCCCAGGGTCATACAGCTGCTAAGCAGCCGGATTTGAATTTGAACCTAGGTCAGTCTGGCTTGAAGGCATATATATTTTCTACTCTCTGCTCTACTTCCTTTTTAAATTTATCTCGTTATTAATTTGTTCCAAATATACAAAATAAATATATATTCAAAATTAAAAATTATCCCTTTTTTTATTTACAGTTGTAGACATTATGGAAACAAAGATGATACAATGTATCCCTAGTCTTCAAAATAACTCAGAGATTCCTCTCCATTCCACCTCACAGCTTTATCAGAGGTTCTGTAGTATTTTATGCATTTTATTATTCTAAATAGTTGTTAATTTATAACTTAGAGAGTTGTCCGTACTCTCTTCCACCAAACTCTTCTTTCTAGATATGGTTAGTAAACTGAAAAGTATGTGATTCCAAACCATGCATCTTACTTGTTTGTTATCCCTCTGAAAGGTACATTCCAATCCCAGTCATCTTTTGCTATGTACTCTCTGCTTTTTTTTCAAGTTTATTTATTTACTTAAATAATCTCTACAACCAACATGGGGCTTGAACTCACAACTCTGAGCCAACCAGGCACCCCTGTTTTTAAACCCAAAACAATGGTTAAGGGCTTTTCAGGAAGGCCTGCTCACTATCAAAAAGCCCTAGGTGCCAGACTATTGTAGCTGTTTAAATTTCTCCTGGGAATTCTTGAATCATGCCCATATGTACTCCATCTCTTCTAATCCTTCAACTTTGGATGGAAACATCCAAAGTTACTCTAGACAACAGCTGGGTCTGATCTTTGCATGTACTTTGGAACGGTTTTCTTTCCTATCAAGAAGCAAAGTTGTTCCGTCCTCTCCCAATTTAAGCTAACAATATAGACACATTAAAAATGTCTCGCATTCTGTATTATTCTGGCCTTACCCTTTCTTTGGGCCATTTGCACGTTCTTTGTTTGTTTGTTTCAGTGTCCAGTTTCTAGGGGATTTCCTGCGTAACACAACTTTCAGACGAGTTTTGGTTTCCCAAACTGTAACTTAATGCACTGCAGGGGTTGCTCTGGTTTTAGATTCTTCTTTAGGGTTCTTTTCTTCCTGCTATATTCAGAGAGAATACTGGCACTAAATGAAGTTAGAGATCATTTTGTCCCTCTGCCCCAAACTTTTTTGTTCCCAAAAAGAATGTGCCTCCCAAACAGTGTACACGAAATCCCCAAAACAAAGACCACAGCTTCTACCAACAACCCAGCTGGGAATTATGTTCACTTGAGGCAAATGAGCAGACTGGAAACAGAGGGAAGCACTGCAGATGCATCGTTCCCAGACGATCTCCAAGCGGGGCTGAAATAATCCTGACAGCTCTAGAAGGAAGCAAAGTTGTCCTCACCCATGTGGCACTGGCTAGTCCCTTTCAGTTACGCCTTGGATTTGTATTTGGTGGTTCATTCATTGGTCTGTTTTAATTAACTGGGGTTGGCCTGAAGAATAGGCGAGAAAAAAAAAAAAAAATGACCCATCAGCTGCTGCAGCAGCAAAAGGACAAAATTCTGTACGAGCATTGCTTTCATCGTAGAGTTATCCTGACCCAGTGCTGAATTTTAGTTTCATCCCTTATTACCAGCAAGCTAATGTCACCCTCTGAATTCCAATCACACCATTCCATCAACAGGCATAATACCATCAACTTTACTGGTTATAGTACGGATCCGTGAAATATTGCAAAGGGAAACATTTTACCCCAGTATCTGGCATCGCATTCGTGTGTATAAGTATCTACTGTGATTAACACTTTTTTAAAAGATTTTATTTATTTTTTGACAGAGAGAGAGACAGCCAGCGAGAGAGCGAACCCAAGCAGGGGCAGTGGGAGAGGAAGAAGCAGGCTCCCAGCGGAGGAGCCTGATGTGGGGCTCGATCCTAGAATGCTGGGATCACGCCCTGAGCCGAAGGCAGACGCTTAATGGCTGAGCCACCCAGGCGCCCCTGTGATTAACATTTTTATACTCTTCTGAAATAACTTCCAAAAGTAGCATGTGGAAAGACTGGTAATTATACAATTGTAAAACTATGATGTCGTTGTTCGTAAGACAACACTCGACCTTTCCCTGGGCCATTGCACTATGCTCATTTCTGCTATGAAAGCCTGGAAAATCTAGAGTTGATTATTCACTGCTAGAATTAATGCCCATTAAGAGTATGGGCCGTTTATTATACCACAGCATCTGGTATATAATAAAGGCTTAACAAACATTCATTGAATAAATGAATAGACCCATACTGTTTTATTCTATGCATACATAGGTGTAAATAATCTTCCTCTACCTTGCTATCTAAAAAATGAAAGATCTGGTCTTCCTTTCACCTGCTCAAAGAAGCTTATTCTTGAAACCATGATTTAGAGGCACTTTTTATCATCTTCAATAATCTCAGCAAATTCTCCTCAACCTTCACCTGTAAAATGTTGGTAAACGATGGAATAAGAACATCACTGTGGGAGAATATTCTGGAATGGGAAGAGAAGGAATAAAGAGAGAAAGCGAATGGATCCCAAGATATGTTGCATTTTTCTCAGATTAAAACAGAACAAAACGAATATGTGTTATTTTCAAGATTTGGCACAAGATATTGAGGAAGGTGCCTGGTTTTTGAGGGGCTGTCATTTAGGGACTTTTTCTTTTATAAAATGATTTTTTTCTTTAAATAGTTTGGTGTGCACTTAAAGTTGAGGTGCTATCTGCATTGGTCTTGAGGCATTATTAATTGTAATATATTAAGAACTTTGGAGTGGCTTGTGGGGAAGAAGTGGATGTATAAGAAAATTTTCAGTCTGCTAAAAAATTTCACCAACAGCTATTGCTATGGCTATAAAACTCTGTTATTAGGATTCTTTGGGGATTGTATCAATATAATACATTTTTACATGACGGCTTTCTTTCTTTCTTTCTTTCTTTCTTTCTTTCTTTCTTTCTTTCTTTCTTCTTTCTTTCTTCCTTTTTCTTTCTTTCTTTCTTTCTTTCTTTCTTTCTTTCTTTCTTTCTTTCTTTCTTTCTTCTTCTTTTCCTTAATTCTCTCACTTTGCTGTGAAAGAAGAACAGCTCAGATTCACGTGATTCCAAACAGAGCTCTTGGACAACTCAATGATAGCTAGTGGTCAGTGCTCTAGAGAAATATGCATTTTCTTCTCCTCCTATTCACTCTTCTAACCACGTAATGCCTTAAAGCTTATTTGTTTCACTTTGTTGAAGTTTCACTATTTAAATTTTTATTTTAAAGTTAATTTCTATTTAAAAATTATTGAATATTTAATGTCATGGGGGAGAAGATTGTAGGGGTAGTTGAATAGGGAAAGTCAGTTTCCTTCCATGTGTCAATACTTTCTCTGTGGCAGCAGATAGCTAGGGAGCCTGCCAAGGAGTAGTTTCTAAACTTTTTAGTCCTTCTTCATAGAACTCTAGCAGCTCATCAGTGTCTTAAGCAGATGGAAGGCACCTCCATTTTCAAAGGCCTGGAAGAAACTCATGTTCAATGTTTTCTAGCATCAACACTAAATACTGTTTCAAGATGGGCAAAATTGTTTAAGAATAAAATATAAAGACTTGTTGTGTCTGAGAAAAATACAGCAACGGACTTGTATGGAGTTTGATATGGAGAAAGACTCCAGGGAAAGTTAAACGCCCTTCCTTTTGTAGCGACCACTCAAAAACAGACAGAAATGGATTTTTCTATAGGGGTATTACAACGTGTAAGTTGATATATCAAGCAGAATGAACATACTATTTGATAATTTGTAAAGCTAGCCAAGAACTCAGCTTGTATAAGAAACTAGTGTTTGGGGCGCTTTGGTGACTCAGTTGTTAAGTGTCTGCCTTTCGCTCAGGTCATGATCCCAGGGTCCTGGGATCGAGTCCCTTATCGGGCTCCCTGCCCAGCGGGAAGCCTGCTTCTCTCTCTCCCACTCCCCCTGCTAGTGTTCCTTCTCTTGCTGTGTCTCTCTCTGTCAAATAAATAAAGTCTTAAAAAATAAAAAAGAAAAGAAAAGAAAACTAGTGTTTTGCTTGGGAAAGCAAGAACAGGGGCTATTTTGAACTCAGTGATAGAATTAACGCAGTTACAATGTCCCTTGTGAATAATCTATGCAATATTTGCCAGCAAACAGCTAGGTCTGAAGGCAAATGAGCTAACTTCCCAGATGAAATTCGGAAAAAGCAAACTCCCTCAAAACATGAGAAAAGGTAATAATAAAAGCCTGATAAAGATAATTGTAAGAATATCAAAGGTAAATAATAAACATGAGAAAAGGCAACAGTAAAGCCAGAAAGAAATTGGTTATATAAAAGAACAACAGTGGCGACAGATTAGAAAAATAAAAAACTTTCTTTGGAAAGATTATTAAGTGGACATCTACAATGATGATTAAGAAAAATAGAAAATAGGAGATACAAATAAAGAATGACAAAGGGGAAAAAGTTACAGACATTAACAGAAATTTAACGTAAAAGAGTAATACAAACAATAAGAAAATGTAGATAACTTCATAAATTTGGAAGAGGAAAAAAAATACCAAAGTTGATGGGGAAAAAAATGAAAAAAAAAACAGAAAAAGCCAATAACATGAAAGAAATGAAGCCCCAGGCCTACATGATTGTACTCATATTTTAAACTAAATTTTTTCCTTTTTTTTTTTTTTTTTTTTTTAGAGAGAGAGTATGTGCATGAGTGGGTTGTGGGGAAGGGCAGAGGGAGAGGGAAGGAAATTCCAATCAGGCTCCACACTGAGCCACCCATGTGCCACTTTTACCCCCCAATTTTTAAAAAAGAATTATCTTGAAATAATTTTAGACTTTCAGAAGGATTACAAAAAGAGCCCAGAATCTCTATATGCTCCTCACTCAGTTCCCCTAATGCTAACACTTTACATTACCATGGTACAATTATCAAAACTGAGAAATTAACATTAGATATTCCCAGTTTGTACCAACTTACTTTTTCGTTCCAGAACCTAATCCAGGATACCATATTATATTTAGTTATTTAGTTTATATCTCTTTAAACCTCCTCCAATCTGTGATTTTTTGTAGTTCTTCGTGTCTCCTGACCTTGACACTTTTGTAGGGAACTGGTCAGATCGTAACCCTCATTTTGGGTTTGTCTGGTGGAGGCTTCCTGTGATTTGACTGATAAATTGTGGATTTTAAGGAAGAAAGCCACACTGTGATATGTTCTTTGTATCATATTAGGTATGTTACATTATATACTTATATATTTTCGCTGGTTATGTTAGTTGGTCACTGGGTTAAGCTGGTAGCATATTTCTTCACGGACAAGTTACTACTTTGCTCTTTCTATATTCAGTTTGTTATAATTGAGTCGCTAAACCCAACCTACACCCACAGTGAGGGGCTGGGAATCAACATCCATCTCTTGGAGAAAAGAGCATCAAAGAATTTGTGGACATGGATTAAAAGCACCATGGTAATGACTAAATATTTTGTTGGAGATACTTTGAGGCTATGCAAGTATCTTATGGGTGTTACTAAAGCTTTGCCTCCTAATTTCAGGATTGATCAGTGGATTTCCTGCAGCAATGATTACAATGGTGTCGTAATAGTGATTTCCTCCTTTGGTGTGGTGAATTGCCCCTTCTGCATTTATTTATTTGCTCAATCATTTAGTATACTAATGATTTACTCATGCACACTTATTGTATTCTTTGGGTTATAATCCACAACTATCAGTAGGAGTTTTGATGGTTAAATTTCTACACCTCCCCTCCCCAATTTTTTACATGAAATTTTCCAATGTTACAGAGAAGTTGAAAGAATGATAAAGCAAGTGGATTTAATGCTTTGCCAATTATTTAAAATTTGCAATTTTATCTCTCTTTCTCTCTATTCATGCATATATATAAACTTTCTCTGAAACATTTGAGAACTGCAAACATCATGACACTGTAAGTTTGGCTTGTCTCTTCTAAGGAAAGGCCACTTCTCATACAACCTCGGCACCATTACATCATCCAACATGCTGACATCCCAGACATTCAACACTGAGAGAAAATTATTTCTTTCTTTCTTTCTTTCTTTCTTTCTTTCTTTCTTTCTTTCTTTCTTTCTTTCTTTCTTTCTTTCTTCTTTCTTTCTTTCTTTCTTCTTGTCGCTCATTACACTGTCATGATTTTTAAGAATCTAAGTCAATTATCTTGTAGAATATCTCCTACAATTTGGCCTTGTCTGATTGGCTCTCCATAATTAGATTTAGGTTACAGATATATATATTTAAATACAAGGGCAAAACGTTTCAAAGCACAAACTATCATTTTATTATATTAGTGATAACTTTAAGTTTGATTATTGGTTAAGATCATGTCTTAGTCTGAGTTTTCTGGAATTAAAGCCCAAGCAGGGATTAGGGTTCATAAGATTTATTAAAGAAGTGCTATGCAGAAAGAAAGTGAGTGAAGCAGGAGAGGGGAAGAGAAAGAAGCAAGAAACAATGTGATCTCAGGTAAGGTCTAGCCTCAGCCTGATCCATGGTGAATTGGCGAAGGCAGGTAAAATTATACTCTAGAGTATAAATAACACCACCATTTCCCACATTGAGCACATGGGGCTGGCCTTCTGCACTCTCATGTAGGGAGTCATTGGATGTGTGCTGCCATCAGAGTGTCTAACGTAAGGGCAAGATGGCTCCCTTTGGCAGCCAGCAACTATCTGAAGAAATGGTCAGGTGTACTCTGTTAGCAGTCAACGCAGAATCTGGAGGGTAAATGCAACTGAGATCTGGTGGGCATTAATAGCACCTACTATCAGTGATGACAAACACATCTCCCTATTGTAAAAATAGCCTTTCTTATTTTGAAAATAATAATCTTTTATGTTAGATTTTGAGACTACATGGGTAACCTTTCTTATCCCCAACAACATTTCATCAGTGGAGGAAGTATCCACTAAACATGCCCCTTGAGTAAACTAATTATTATATTAGTTTATATGTTACATATAAACTAATTATTATATGATGATGGAAAAATAGTGGTTTTTTTCCTCCTAATTTGATCATTCCTCTATATTCATTGGTTGTCCTTCTTCTTTAAAGAAGAGCTTTTTCTCTCTCACTACCTCCCATTTTTGGTATTGCTATAGGCACACATGAAAATATCTCTTATTTAATGTGTTACAATCTACTTTGTTCTCAAAATGTACAAATTCGGCCAGTGGGAATCACTTCAAGCTCTTCTTGTGACATTTTTGCCATGTCTTCATTAATCTTTGAGCACTTGCTTGTTTTCTGGCAATAAAGTTTCAGGTTCGCCTAATACTTTTCTTGGAATCTGCCATCCTCCAAGGAACCCCGGTTCCTTAAGGACAGATGGTATTTTAAAAGCAAAAATTCAGTTAGATGTGCTCACTGTTACCGGAGTATCATTTGTTCCCTTTCAGAGGTCCAAACAGGGAAGAAGGATTTCTTAAAAGCCTCAAATTCATACTAATACTTCCAATTCTAATCCAATATCACTACCTTCTTCTTACCCTCCTCATTCATATTTTTAATATTTAATTTTCCCCTTTACAGTAATAATACTGACTCCCAACTACATCAACATATTTTTAATTTAGCTACATCAAAACATAGTTTTAGTATTATTACACCCATAAGGACCATCAACAACAAAATTCAGACTTTAGTTGTAGTTCTTTTTGTCCTCCAAATGTATCCCACGAGGTATGTATAATCAGAATAATGGATTCTTTAAAAAGAGGGGAAAAATTCTTAATCTTTGTTTCACAAAAATGTAGCTTACTTTGTACACAATTTTGATATTAACTATATGTTGTAGATATCAATCCATTGCACTTCAATGAGGTCTTCCTTACTTGTTTTATGCTACTCCATACTACTCCACTGGCTTATCCCACCAGTTCACTATGGGTTGGCATTTTTTAAATTTATTTATTTGAGAGAGAGAGAAAATGAACATGAATGGGGATGGTGGTGAAGGGGTAGAGCAGAGGGAGAGGAAAGAGCAGACTTCCTGCTAAGCAAGGAGCCCAATGCAGGACTCAATCCCAGGACCCTGAGATCATGACCTGAGCCAAAGGAATATGCTTAACTGACGGAGCCACCCAGGCACCACACTATGAGTTGGCATTTAGATGTTTTCTAACGTTTCGCTATTACCCCAATGAATAATTCCTGCGCATATGTTGTTTTGTGTTTTTATCTTCACTTATATCTTTCAAATGAGATTTCTGAATTAAAGGATAAATGAATATTCATTTTCCTAAATTTCCTCTTTGTATGAATTGTACTATTTAAGACCCTTATCACTAACAAATAAAAATGTCTACTTGCCTATATTCTCACCAACGGTGTCGAGTCCTCGAATTATTGCTTATCTGGTAAGTGAGAACTAATAGTTTTAGTTTGAATTTCTCTTATGATAAATATGTGCGTGTTTCCTATAATCTATATCTATGGTTGATTTGTCCAGTTTTGTTTTTATTTTTAGCAAGTTTTCTTTTTTTTTAAATCTCATTGTCAAAAACATTTTATATATTGGATAGATTAGCCCCTTATCAATGACAAATGTTTTCTCCCCAGCTTATCATTTGTCTTCACATATGGTTTTTCTTTGTTTTTGTTATACAAATCTAATTATTTTTATGTGGGTAAACTTAATAATCTTTTACTTTATTTGAATAAAATGCTCACTCGTGACCATGGAGATGCTCAGTCCAGATCTCCTTTAAGAAGAGCTGGATGAACAGCCTCCAGCTGCTACACTTGTGATTCTACAATGACATGCATTCTGGGGCCACAGTTCCCCCAGGCTGCTGGCAGCCAATGACTGGGCATGAAAGAAATGGTACAACTGGACCATTCCAGCCTGATGTGAAGTTAAATCAACAGGCAGATTTTGCTTTGAGATTCTCCATCAGCACAGGCAACCTTGAGCAAGACTGCTCTGCATTCTGAGATTTGCTCATGCTCCCTTCCCGCCCTTCCCCATCTCCCCATTATACTTGCATCATGGTCTGAATTCCTTCGTGTTTACTCTTCCTTCTTCCCCCTTTATCCTTCAAAGAGGTTTCCTCCAATATATCTTTTGTACATCAGGTGTGATATTTTATAATTTGTGGATACAGATATCTCCCTGTTCTTTTGTTACATTTTAAAAAATCTTATTTCACTAGAACGTACCATTATGATATTAAGTAGTATTAGATGTAGTGGGTATTTTGCCTGTTCCTTATATTAGGATTCCTTCCATTTTTCCCATTATGTGAGATGCTGGCTTTAGAATTGTTATACACAGATGCTATGATATCAAAGAAGTTTCCAATTCTTAGTTGGCTGAATGCTTTAAACTGGAATTGGTATTAAAATTTGTTGATAACTGAAGAAAATTATGATTTTTTCCCATAAATCAATTAGAATTGTGAATTGCATTAATAGATTTCCTAATATGGAATCATCTTTGCATTCCTGCAATATATGCTACTCACTCGTGCCATTTTATTCAATGTATTGTTGATTTTTTTTTGCCATTTTGTTATGATTTTTGTATTGACATTAGTAAATAAGATTGGTCTATAGTTTTCTTTTTTGTGTGATATCTTTATTGGGTTTATTTTTACTATTATTATTTTTTAAACACTTTTATTTATTTTAGAGAGAGAGAGTAGGGAGAGGGGAGGGAGAGGGAGAGAGAGAATCCCAAGCAGACTCTGTCCTGAGCAAAGAGCCTGATTCAGGGCTCGATCCAGGACCCTGAGATCATGACCTGAGCTGAAATCAAGAGTTGGATGCTTAACCAACTGAGCCACCTAGGTGCCCCTTTTTTTAGGTTTAGATAGCAGTCTTATACTACTGTATTTTTTTAAAGCTTTTATTTTTAAGTAATCTCTACACCCAATGTGGGGCTTGAACTCACAACCTTGAGATCAAGAGTCACATACTCTACCTACTGAGTCAGCCAAGTGTCCTGCTAATATATTTTAAAATTAGGTCTTCCTGCTTTTCATATGTGCTGAAGTAGCACTATCTGGTCTTTGAGTATTTAAGTCCACATGCTTTTTCTGTGGTAGTTCTAAAGTTTGTTTCTTATGGGGCGCCTGGGTGGCTCAGTCGTTAAGCATCTGCCTTCGGCTCAGGGCGTGATCCCGGGGTCCTGGGATTGAGCCCCACATCAGGCTCCTCCGCTGGGAGCCTGCTTCTTCCTCTCCCACTCCCCCTGCTTGTGTTCCCTCTCTCGTTAGCTGTCTCTATCTCTGTCAAATAAATAAATAAATAATCTTAAAGAAAATAAATAAAATTTGTTTCTTTTTATACAAATGGACATATTCATGTATTCTAGTTCTATGAGGACCAATTTTTGGTTAAATTAAATTTTTCTAGGAAATGACTCATTTTATCTGGTTTTCAAGTTCATTTGAATAGAGTTATGCATAGCTGGTTATGACTTTTTTTCAAAATTCTCTTTTCTTTAATGTATATTTCCCCCTCATCATTTCTTTTTTTGTATTTATGCTTCTTATTGTAGTTATTGATTACTTTGGCTACTAATTTGTTATTTAAAAAAAATCGAGAAACAATCATTTTATTTATCTTTATATTATTGTTTTATTTAAAGATTTTATTTTTTAAAGTAATCTCTACACCTCACCTGGGGCTTGACCTACAACCCTGAGATTAAGAGTTGCATTGCTGCACCAACTGAGCCAGCCATGTGCCCCTACATTATTCTTTTTTATATCTCATTAAATCTACTGATATCTATATTTCCTTGCTGCATGCTTTTATTTCAATTTGTGATCCTTTCTGTGGAGCTTTTTTAATAAGGATTCTAAATTATTTATCTTTATTACCCAATTTTCAGTTATGTAAGTTTTTGAAACTTTAGATTTTTCTCTCATCACTACTTTCATTATTTCCTATAGATTCTGATATGCAGTTTTCATCATGATTACTTTTATAAATCCTGAAATGTTAGTTTGATTAACCCCTTTCTCCCAAGATTTACTTATTAAGAACATGATTTAAAAATTTTTTAAGCTGGGGCACCTGGGTGGCTCAGTTGGTTAAGCATCTGCCTTTGACTCAGGTCATGCTCCCAGGGTCCTGGGATTGAACCCCATGTCAGCCTCCCTGCTCAGCGGCGTCTGCTTCTCCCTCTCTTCCCTGCTTGTGCTCTCTCTCACTATTTCTGTCTTTCTGTCTCTCTCAAATAAATAAATAAAATCTTTAAAAAAATTTGTTTTAAGTTAAAGACTTTTAAAAAACTTTTTGGTTTTGGTATTAAATTAAATTTTAAATTAAGTTACTTTGGAAAGACAGCTTTGCTTGAATTATTTATACTTAATGAAATTTATTGAGATTTTTTTTCTTTGTGGCATAATATGTAGTTAGTTGTGAAAGTTCCATACTATATGGAAAAGAAGGCATATTATATATTAAGGGATATAAAGTTTGATATCTTTATGAGATATACCTTACTGATTAATCTAGCGAAGTCTTTTATATCCCTACTTACTTGCTTTCATTGGATTATTCAAAACCAGAAAGCAGTGGATTTCTCTTTGATGTTCCCTAATTTCTGCTTTAGGAGGGCATTATTTGCATAGATTTCATAAGTTTTACATCTCTGTTGTAAGTCAGTGAATTTGATTATATTAAAGTAAGAATTTCAGCTCAACAAAGCACACCATGTACAAAGGCAACAGAAAAATGACAGGTTTCAGAGAAGTATTTGCAATATTTAAAATCAACAAAGAACGAGTATTTAGATTATACAGAAGATTCCTGTAAACCAACAAGAAAAAGAAAGAGTAGCTTAATGGGAAAATGGGCAAAATACAAAAAAATCAGAGAGGAGACCCAAAAAGCAAATAAACATATGAAGATATACACAAATTCCATTAGACATTAGACATTTGCATATTAAAACAGTGAAATCCCTTTGAACCTATTAGGATATTGACAATTGGAGAGCAGGATAATGCCAAGTGTTAGCAGGGAGAGGGTAATGAAGCCCTCATGCCCTCATCCACTACCAGTGTGAGGGTGGAGTGATAATCATTCTGCATAGCATCACATAGCATATAGTCAAATTAAATTAAGTATACTGTAACTGAGTATATATGCCAATGAGACTCTCAGACAGGTTCATAAAGGGACTAAGTTCTCAAGCTCATCACAGTGCTGTGTATGGTGGTGTTGAGTGCAGAAAGGAAGAAGCATAGTTAGTCTGTGGCTTAATACCCATCAAACACATCAGGATGATTGCATGTGGAAAGGAAAGCAGAATAGGAATGGAGAATGGGAATGAGAGGAACAATGATTCAAGCAAGAGAGATGCATTGCATGCTCAAATGATGATGGGTTGCCATGAAGGAATGGGTGTAATTAACTCAACTGAGCACCTGAGGGCACATATATATCAATCAGTAGAAAGGCCTGTAGAAAAGTCTGGAATGAGTCAGTACTTCCCTCCAGAACTCTACTTAATACCCTAAGGGCTTGCATTCAATAAAGGTAGACATGGCTAAAGAGGAGAACAACTCCATTCTTCAGAACTGGAGTTAAGCAGCAGTGGCTTATTTAAGGCCAGACCTGAAATATGGTAAAGTTCAGGTCTCTATTTCAGATTTAGACTCATATCTAAGATAAATATATATCATTTTTCCCTAGAAAAGTAAACTGTTTTCAGTAGCAATAAAAGTAAAATTTAAAAAAATGATTCATTAATGAATTAATTTTCTTTCTTGATACAACGCATTAACTGAAACATTTCAAATTTACCCATGATGTTTGAATTAGAACAAATCTTGCTTAGGCAATCAAGGATATGAAGAAATTTTTGTCATTTCTCCAAGGGGTTGTATACCAGTTTTCAAATTTGTAATTGGTTTCTATGTTCATGGTAAATCTATATTATATAATTCCTTAGTAGTTATTTTAGTGCATTAGCAATAATTATTATATCACTATTGTGAGCTCTTTCTAAGCAGAAAAGAAATATATATTGTTTGTTCTACATCACCTTCTTTAACTCAACATTGAGAAACCAAGAAGAAAAAGCACAGAAGTTCTCAAAAACCAAAGAACCTGCAATACAAACCTGAAGCTGGGTCTTACATTAGTCAGATAATGCTGCATAACAAATTCTCACAAACTTAGCAGCTTAGAACAAAACACATTGAGTATCTCATATTTAACGTGGATCACAGGTCTGGGCACAGCTTAGCTGGGTCCTCTCAAGTTTTCTTTTTCTTTTTTTTTTTAAAGATTTTATTTATTTATTTGACAGAGATAGAGACAGCCAGCGAGAGAGGGAACACAAGCAGGGGGAGTGGGAGAGGAAGAAGCAGGCTCATAGTGGAGGAGCCTGATGTAGGGCTCGATCCCATAAGGCCGGGATCACGCCCTGAGCCGAAGGCAGACGCTTAACCGCTATGCCACCCAGGCGCCCCCTCTCAAGTTTTCTGACAAGGTGTTGGCTAGGACTGTGTTCTTATCTGGAGGCTCAACTGGCAAGGGTTCCCCTTAACAGCTTGGTCTCATTGTTGAAAGAATTCTTTTCCTTGCAACTTTAGGATTGAGGGCTTGTTGGCTTTTGGCTGGAGGCTACCCTCAGCTTCTTGACATGGGCTTCCAACATGGTCCCTCCTACAGAATCAGAAAGAGAGGAAATCTCAGGGCATGTCTATGAGCATGAGAAAATGTTATGAAATGCAACATAACTATAGAAATGATGTCCATTACCTTTGCCAAATTCTCTTGGCAGAGGCAAGTCACAAGTCCTGCTTTCACTCAAAGGGAAGAAATTATTATACATATATTTATCTCCAGGATACAGCGATCACACAGGATCACTTTAGATCTATCTGCCACAGTTCTGAATTGTGCAGTTGATATTAAACATACACTATAAATCTTTAACTCTCCCAAATTAATTTTCATCATCAGGTTATGTAGGAAGCTCCATGTTTCCTTGCCATGCTTTATATTTCTGAAGACACTTTTTAATGAGCTGGATTGTATGATTTTAGATGATTCTGTACATTTAAAAAAATTTTTTTTAAAGATTTATTTATTTATTTGAGAGAGAGAGCTGGAAGAGGAGCAAGGGGAGGGGGAGAGAGAATCACAAGCAGACTGTGCTAAGCATGGAGCCCAGCATAGAGCTCGATCTCATGACCCTGAGATAAAGATCTGAGCCAAAACCAAGAGCTGGATTCTTAACTGACTGAGCCACCCACATGTCCCATAGTGATGAATTTTCAAAGAACATTTTTATATTTAAGTATAGCATACTTACAGAAAAAAGTGCACAGATTTCCAGATCCAGCTTGACAGATTTCCACAAATTGAATATGACCACCTTATCTTCATCCTGATCAAGTCCTTCACCCGTTGTCCCACTGGTGTGTCTTTTTCTTATTGACTTACAGAAGTTATGTATATATTCCGGACAAAAACTCACAGTGCGTAGGTGAACACTAGCAAATGCCTGGAAGGCAGGGTGGTAGTGAAGGAGACCAGAGCGCTCAGCTATAGTAAAACAAATCCTTATAAGTTAGTTAATGAAAAGGCAACCTGAGACCCAGAAGTGGAGGAACCAGGACAAATCCCAGGTAGAAAGACTATATTGACCTTTATGCTATTATTCTGTCCTTCATTTGAGAGCTTTCAACCGCTAGCCTCAATGGGTCTCAAATAAAGTACTCCAAGAGGTAGATTTTGGCAGGCCCTCCATTGCCCATCTCTGTTCTAATTACATATAGCTTGGGTGCACAGTAAGAACAGACATAGCTTCCATGGGCTAGTCCCTATAGAATAGAGACTTTTCTCAGAAAAGTAGGATGGACTGTAGCCTGGTCGGACACCCTAAAATATATTTACTTAGCAATGGAGGGAGGAAGTGCTGTGTGGAGGAAAAAGTGGGACTTTGCAAAGAAACCTATGTCTGAGTCTCAGCTTTGCCACTCGGTTGCCTTATGGATCTTTGCTCAAGTTACTGAAACTCCATATGTGAGGCGTCTCATCTTTACATACTGATATCCCCATATTGTGAATTCAGTGGGATCATGGATGCAAATACACAGACAGGCCAATTATAAGTACAATATTGTAAGTAAGAGTACAGCTTCGTGACCTAATCACAGCCTACATATGATCAACCAAACCATCAACAAACCTAACAAGTTTGGAGAATGATATAGGAAATATGTGTTGGAAAATATACAGGAAATGCTGCAGCCATATAAACTTTCTCACATATCTACAGACTTTGTTGTTTCCATTTAGGGTCCAAAGCCTCATTTTTTATTAATAACTCAAGTACTTTGGTTGTAAGTATATTAATAAGCTCAAACATAAAAAACATAAGCAGTTGTCAGTCACTGGGACATGAAGTGAATGACCTCTTTTACCATAACCCCAAGATTCTCTTGTTTTAATGTCCTCAGCCTTACTAGAAGTGGAAGGTAGTCTTCCTGTCAAGGCAATACCAGAAATGCACTATGTTCTTGTGTCTTCCAGTATTTATTACTCCCGTTGGTATGCTCTCTTCCATCCACTCACTCACCTACTGAATTCCACAGGACTCCAGCAATCCCAGTAACTTGTAAACCGGTGTTCCTCCAAATGTGGAGATCAGATGAGCTCCAACAGATACTTCAAGACTAGATAAATTACAGATTCCTGGGCCCACCTCCCTGAATGATGATTAGTGGCATTTAACTCCCAGCCACCACCAAGTTCTTACTTGAACTGCATTACACAATGAAGTTAAAGAGCCACTGTCTAAACTACTACTTTGGTTCTCACACCCAGCATAATTTCAGCCTTTGCAAGGGAAGGGCCAAACATGTTTTCAACCTACAGGATGTTGGCCCCTTTGAGAGTTAAGGATATGAGTATTCCCATGTGCTCCCCCCCCCTTTTTTTAAGTTTTTATTTAAATTCCAGTTAGTTAACATACTATCTAATATTATTTTCCGGTGCACAGTATAGTCATTCCACACTTACATAAACCACCCAGTGCTCATCACAATAGGTGCCCTCCTTAATCCCCACTACCTATTTCCTGCATCCCACCACCCAACTTCCCCTCTGGTGACTGTCAGATTGTTCTCTATAGTTAAGAGTCTCTTTCTTGGTTTGCCTTCCTCTCTCTCTCTCTTTTTTTTCTTCTCTTTGCTCAGTTGCTGTGTTTCTTCCCCCCTCCCCAAGTTTTCATTTAAATTCCAGAACCTTTAAGGCAACATATCTTCCTTTCTCCTGCCATGGCCATCATCTCTACTCACATGAATATAAATATATCTCCTTTAGACCTTTGTTTCCAGGAAAAGATATTCATTTATGTTCCCTCTTCAATTCTTTCCAGTTTCTTCCTGCACAATATTTTTGGTTTCACCACTACATCTAACTTTATCAAATACTATTGGCTAAGTACTTGGTGTGGCATGTCAGTCCTATTTATAGGTATGATACTGCATTTTGTCAACTGGGTTCTGGATCTGCCAGAGTTTAAGGACATCTTCAACAATCATTCTTTCCAACAGCATTTACATGTCAAAGTGTATGTATATTTTTAAGATTTTTAAAATAGGTGAATATTAACCAAAAGTAAGCTCGTGTTTGTAGGTATACTAATAGCAGGCAAAGTAGACTTTAAGACAAGCTTTCCTAGAGATAAGGAGAGACAAATCATACTGATGAAAATAACAATTTATCAGGAAGGCTAAAGAATCTAAATCAGTAGGCACTAATAATGTTCAGAATATAGAGAGCAAAACTTGACAGAATGAAAAGAAATAATGGGGGAAAAATCACAAACATAGTGAGACACTTCAACAAAATGGGGCCAAAAGCTAATAGTAGAAGCAGACAAATATTAGTAAGGATATAGAAGATCATGATTAACAAACTTGATCTAAGTAACATATCTGGAATCCTGACCACCCCCCCCAAAATAGTTTACATTTTGAGATCACATGGATCTCACCCAGACTGATCACATGCAGTGTGGTAATGCATGCCTCGTTGCCTTTCGAATGACCAAAACTATCAGAGTGTATTATTTTGACCATAGTGGAGGTAAGAAAAAATCAATAATAACAAAAATAATTTTAGAAAATACCCAGCAGTTTGGAAATAAAGCAATATACTTTTGTATCATCTATGTGTCAAAGTATAAACAACTAGAAAAAAAAGCAAATACTTTAAACTGAGGGCCTCATGAGAAATTCTAGTATCAATAGATTTACAAATTAAGGAGAAATTTAAAAACTTCTAGATAAGAAGCAAGTTTCTAAAAGTAATACAAGAAAACATGGAGAACCTGAATTATTCTACATCAATTAAAGCAACTGAAACTATAATTAAGCTTTTCCCACAAAGCAAAACCTAAACTCAAATAATGCAACAGTTAATTCCCAAAATCCTCTAAAGGGCCACTTATTAAAGCATTTTATGATGTCAGCATAACCTTGATATGAAAACCAAAAAGGAGATTATAGTAAAGAAAAATCACAGACCAATTTATTTCATTTTAATAGATATAAACATCTTAAACAAATTGTTAGAAAATCAAATGCAAAGATACATAAAAATGATAATACATCATGAACTATTTAGGCCGCTTTCTTTTTTTCTAGGAAGACAAGTTTGGTCAACGTTTTAAAAATCACTGTAATTTATCACATTAATAGAAAAAAAGGAAAATGTATATGATCATTACAATGAATGAAAAGAAACTAATTAAATTCAGTACTCATTCACAATAACAATTTTTGAAAGTAGGGGTAGAAAAAACTTCTCTAATCCAATGAATGTATTTAAATAAAACTATATGAATAATAATGCTGATTAATGCAATATTGAAATATTTTCCTTGAGCTTGGAAACATGACAAGGATATCTACTATTACTATTTCCATTCACATTTTAATGGAAGTCTTGCCTAGTATAAGAAATAAATCAAAAAGAGAAGAGAGAAAGAAAGAAAGAAAGAAAGAAAGAAAGAAAGAAAGAAAGAAGAAGAAAGAAAGAAAGAAAGAAAGAAAGAAAGAAAGAAAGAAAGAAAGAGGAAGGAAGGAAGGAAGGAAGGAAGGAAGGAAGGAAGGAAGGAAGGAAGGAAGGAAGGACTGGAAAGGAAGAAATAAAGATTATATGATTCTACACATATATCTACAAATGAACTAGTAAAATTAATAAACAAAATTAAGAAAGATCAGGACACCTGGGTGGTTCAGTTGGTTAAGTGTCTGACTCTTGATTTCAGCTCAGGTCATTATCTCAGGATCCTAAGATTGAGCCCCACATCAGGCTCTGTGATCAGCATGAAGTCTGCTTGTCCTTCTTCCTCGGCTCCTCCCCTGCTCTCTTTCTCTGTCTCTCTCTCAAATAAATAAATAAATATTTTTTTTAAAAAAGAAATTAAGAATGATCGGATGAAGAAAGATCAACATATAAAAACCAATAATTTTTCTGTATACTGACATACATAAGTAGAAAACAATATTTTAAAAATGTCATTTGTGATGAGATGAAAAAATCATCAAATATTTAAGCTAAAATAATAAATTAATGAAAGTTTTTTCCACAGAAAATTTCAGAACATTATTAAGAAAAACCTGCATAAGTGGAGAGATAGAACATTGCAGGACTTAAGGTATTTATGTATGTGTAGGTATAAGTTGAAATGTTCATTCTAAAATATATGAAGCAATAAAAAGGATCAAGAATAACTAATAATCTTGAATAAGGAGAATAAAGCCAGTGGACTCTCAGTACCTAAAATAAAGACATGTTAAAATGTTGCAGTAATAGGAAGTGCTTTGTTGGTGGAGGGGTAGACAAATAGGCAATGTAATGGAGTGGAAGATCCAGAAACAGACCCACACATACCCCCTCATGTGAGTCATAATAAAGATGAAACTGCAGTATGATAGGGGAAGTGTAGTCTTTTCCATTAATAATGCAGAGTCATTAGAGATCAGATGGAAAAAAAAATGATGACTCTTAATCCCTACCTCACACCCAACACAAATGCAATTTTGAAATAAGACTCTGGATCTAAATGTGATGGATAAGCAACAAAAGTCTTAGTAGGAAAGATAAAATAGTCAATGATATTTAATTTAACAAGGATTTCTCAAACAAGACATGGTAACTCCCAGTTCTGAAGGGAAAATATAAGACATTGGACTACTTTAAAAGTTAAAAATTAATTTGTCTCTAAGACGCTATTAAGAGAGTGAAAATGCAAGCTATCCAGAGGAAGAATAAATTTAAAATGTTTATGCTCAATAAATAAAGTCATATTCTGACTCTGTAACAAACTTCTACATGTCAAAGGAAAGAGACCCTGATAGAACAATGACAAAATACTTGAAGGGGCACTTGTTATACGCATGATGTAATATGTAATATGCACAATGTCATATTGCTGCACAGACATCACAATGGCTACAATGAGAAATCAGATCGTATCAATGCTGATGAGGATTCACAACAACTGAAGCTCTCATGAACTGAAGAGAAGTGTAAATTGGTACAACCATTTTGGAAAACAGTTGGCCGTATCTACTAAAAGTGACGATAACCAAGAAACAGACTCAACTCTAGAGAACAAACTGATGGGTAAAACAGGTGATGGGGATTAAGGAGTGCATTGTTGTGAAGAGAACGGGGTGTTGTATGGAAGTGTCAAATCACAATATTGTACACCTGAAACTGATATTACACTGTGTGTGAACTAACTGGAATTGAAATAAAAACTAAAAAATAAAGAATAAAGAAACATGAGTCTTCCTTTAAAAACAAAACTGACTATAAATATTGTATGATTCATCAATTCCACCCACAGATATTTATCCTGTATATCTTCACCAAGAGACATTTGTACAAAATCACCATTTTTGATTAGCTCAAAATGAAAACCACCCAAAAGTAGAACAGATAAATTGTTATATGATCATGAAGTGGATACTACCAGAGCTTTGAGAAAGAGTTAATTATTGCTATATGTAACAAATTGGATGACTCCCCAAAATATAATGTTGAGCAAAAGATGCCAGATAAAAAGTGTACATTATGAAATTTTCCATTTATATATACAGTTCAAAAAATAGAAGTAATTTATGGTGCTAGAACTCAAGATAATGGTTATCTTTGTGGAAAATATTGAGCTTAAGAACTGTGAGGTTTATTCTATTCTTCATCTGGCTGCTGGCTACAAGGTGTGTTTATTTTGTGACATCACATCTGTCAGTACAGTTATGATTTGTGTAGATTTCTGTATGTTTATTATACTTCAGTTTTACATAAAGAATGGGTAAAAACTTATTTTAATGATTCCTTAAGTGGTGATAAATGTTTGGAACCCACTAGTGGAACTAGATATGTGTGAATGTGTATGCAGGCACAATGTTGTTACCACCAGCTCCTTCCAAACTACAAAACACCAGCTTGTTTATTGTCTCACAATAAATGCCTCCAAACGCTGCAACGTGAAAAACAACTCATGGATATGAAATACGATCCCCATCCTGGAGTGCGTGCATGTGTGAGTGTGTGTGCGTGCGTGCATGTGTGTGTGCGCAGTGTTGGGAGTGAGCAAGGTTGTAGAATCGAGGGAGTAAGAGGAAGATTATTAGAGTATCAGTTTACCTCTATCACTCATCTAGCAATATCTAATTCTAATGTATAACCAATGGAAAAAGAGCATGAATTTAACAATCTAATAATCTATACAATCTATAATCTATACAGTGGATATATGGTTCAAAAATATCCAAATATTGAGCAATAAAACTGGGTCTTGAGTGATAATGAAGAGCAGGAATGGCTGAAGTCAGTTAACAAATTTAATGTTTATCTTTAAATATGATTCTTTGTTATTCATTTCATAAGAAGCCATTGATATTTTTGTTGTACTCTCAAGACTATGTATTTGAAAGATCTAAAATATTTAAGTAATTTCTACACACAGCATGGGGCTCGAAATCATGACTCCTATCAAGACTTGCACGTCCTACTGACTGAGCCAGCCAGGTACCCCAAGCTAAACTACCTTTAAACATAAATCCCAAATTCTTCCCACATTTCTGTGTTGAGATATAAACCCAGAGTTATACAAATTTCATTTGATGAGAAAAGTGAATCATAAAAAAATGTATTCTTAGGCTAGTGAAGAAAAACGAATAAATTGAGAATAGATTTGATTCTTTTAATTTTTATTCTGCTATTCTAGTAACTTACACAACTTTCAAAAATTTAAGTTTTAAATTTATGGTAACTGGTGACTTCAACAATATAGATATATTTTCCAAATACTTTTCCATACCAATTGAAATAGCATTTGGTTATTAAAACTTAAATAATTATTCTTACTTATGCAGGAAAGTACCAAAAGAAATTAGAATATAAGAGTAAGACATCATTCAAGAAATCATATTCATGTGACTCCGTTACCTGGGAAATAAAGAATCAGAACTTACATTGTTTACCCAAGATGTGTTAATTTTCAATCACTATTTACCTTGACATATGCCACATCCAAGCCTCATTATACAGAAAACTCTTTCCAAGGCTATGTCACTAGCAAGAGATTTTACTAACCCAATGACCTATTTCAGAAGAACACAAAAGAAGTGCCCCATTTAAGGGAATGACTGTAAATACTCAGAGATTCATGATAATCCTTGGAACCCACTTGTCCTATTGTACTCAGTTGTTTCTTTTCAGTGGCAAGTGCTTACAATTTCACATCCAGAAATTCTCCACTCCTGTCTAGAAGCTGTCCATTTCCTATCCAGAAGAACATTAGGATGTTTTCTTTTTCCACTCCTGTCTAGAAGCCGTCCATTTCCTATCCAAAAGAATATTAGGATGTTTTCTTTTTACCACCTAATTGTTATTATGTTAGACAATGTATTTACTGCCAAGTGGTTTGGGGGTAATTGATTAGGTTGTTCTCTATCAGGAAAAGCACAGCTGCCAGTTCGGTGTTGACCTGAGCTGAGACAAAGCCCTCCCTCCAGCCTCCAGGAGGGGAGAGATTGGCAAGGCTGCTATGCTGGCAAAGACAAACCCTTCTTGTGGTGGGTGGTCCACTGGGAGGTAATTGGAGATCTGCAATATGTCCACTACGATCAACAAAAGGGTACAAAAGCTTCTCTGTAGGGAATTGGGGGGAAAGAATTTGTTTAAATAAAATTGCAAGGTTGTCAGAATGTGAAAGCCATTCTCAAATGTTCTGTGCATTGTCTGAGGGAACGCAGATTGGGAATCATTTACTCTTCGACTAAAGCACTGATAAAAAGAAAAGTTTAACCAAAACAGTATAATATAAAATAAAAACCCATATATTGTTACTGTCAGCATGTTAATGGCATAGAACAAACTCTTTTATGGGGTACTTCAAAGTGTAAATGTTTACAACGGTGACGTTTTGTTCTTAAGCTATACCCCTCAGTGCAAAAGCTAGATGGAGAAATTGCTACTCACCATGCATTTGTTTTAAATTTCAGTGCCAGATCTGATTAGGAAGTGTAAAAATACCCATGAGAAGGAACAGTTATGGAAGAAAATTGTCAGTGGCACTCATTCTAAAGTTTTATTAATAAAGTATAGTATGTCTGCTGGTTATCCCTGGATTTTTTTTTTTTTCTTTAACCAACAACATGGTGCTGTGGACATGGAAATTATTGGAGGCCCCTGGGCTCAGGCCTCTAAAGAAATTAAGTCATGGCTAAACCAAATTATGTCCTGAGAAAGTAAGAATGGAAATTGTGGCCCAGGGCAAAGCACTCCAAGTCATTAGGTTAATGGTGCTCAGTACCACCCAGTGATCCTTCACTTGGATATAAAAAAGAGCAGGCAGAGCCTCTGACAGCATTATGGACAGGAACAGAAGTTTTGAACACAAAACTATTTTTTTTTCTACCACAGCAAAATCAATTCCTTATCCTAAAACCCCTTTCCTTTGATTTTCTTTTTTTCTTTTCTTTCTTCTTTTTTTTTTTTTTCTTTTCGTTCTAGGGTTTGCAAAGGGTTTATAGTTTCATGGGAGAGCAGGACCATTTACCATTATGTGAAGTCAGCAATGGAAAAAAAAAATAAAAAGAATGGAGAGGAAAGAACAAATGAAAACAGGCAAAGGAAACTTTTTAATATTTCCTATCTCTAATTTCTGTTGATATACCAAGCCTTGTTTTGAAAAATATATCTAAAGTAAAACATTCTCTATTTTGCTTTGAAGTAAGGTGGTCTTCCTTTAGGTAGTGGAAATAGGATGCTGTAAACTCATGCCAGCCTATGGGGTCACAAGAGTATTTGTTCTGGATGCAATTACGTGATCAAGTTGCTTTCCTCCAGTCAGCATGCAGATCCGCACAAGAATAATCGAACCAGGAAAAACAAATCGCTCTGCAAACATCTATATGTACAAGAGCTTATGGAGAGTTCAGAAAGTGGTAAAGTTGTCGTCTTTCGTATTTCCAGTAGACACCTATTCAGGATAACTTTCTCCATCCACAGATTCCTTTTTTCGTAAAAAAACAAGCAATGCACGAAGGTCTATAATAGCCCTTACTTATGACTTGCATTGGCATGCTTCTTCTAGGACCGAATGTCCCCTAAATGGGACACAAAAGCAGCCCTAAATTGCGAGCAAAAACTGCCCATTGAGCTACGGGTTTCTGGGTGACTAATCATCTTAAGGGTGAATTCTCCTCACATTGGACTTTGGTCAATAACTGACTTTTGGACTTGTCGCATAAACTTTTCTCTTGATGGTAAGGGATGCATTTTGTCTGAGAGTAGAGAAGAGAAGAGCCTCCCTCAGCCCATCCCGTCATATCTGGGGTACAGAATTACAGGTTCTCTTGGCTGAATATTTAATAAATGCTATGTGTTAACTATTATTATTAGGAAATATTAAATAAGACTATTAATATAACTAAGCCACCAATGATATTTTTCTCCTGAAGTTAGGCAGCCACTGAGATACAAAATGGAAAATAAAGAAAAATATGAGAATATATTTACATTTAAAATAGATTTTAAAGCTCTAGTGATTCAAAATCCAAATGAAGTAATCAAAGAAGTAATTTAAATATATGGCTAAATTCAAAAGTGGTACAAAGCCCTTTGAGTAAGGGCATGCCAATAGGCTATTCACAAAATAATGTTATTCCGAATCCCCAAAATTGCCGGTATAAACTGATGTTAAGTCCAGGTTTAGTTCATGGAATAGAAAAATGGCTTGACTTTTAACGTGATGGTTTTTCTAATCTCTATTCCACTTACGTTCCTTTACAAAAGCAACTCTCGATGTAGTCTTCTGCTTGCAGTTTTGCAATGTTCGATTTCACTCTCCTTCGGTGACTCCATGTACAGTGATTTCCCTGCAATATACATCATAGTTCCTATTTTAGGGGCATTTTGTGATGAATAAAAATTACTTGCTTTCCTTAGAAGAACACTTCCTGCAGAGGCCCATGTGCCACAGGAAGATAACATTTTCCAGGGGCAGACTTCCAAAATGCAAAGCCCTAGGCAAAGTTGCCTGGGAGTCCCCTTGAGATCTTGGGGAGAGAGATAACTCACACGCGGGAGGGATGCCCCTTCAGTCAGGCAAGATACCAACACGGACAAGGAGGGAAACACAGCGCTTCCCTTGGGCCCAATCACAGAGCTGCTGGAGCGGGAGGCTCCGGACCGCCATCAGTGTCACTGGTCCAAATCCAGCAAGGTCACTCCTCTTTTGGTAAATACTACTGCGCTGTCCTGTCTTTGCGGCTTGAAGGCATGCAATTCAGTGAAAGCCATGGCGCTTGAAGACAAGGGCTAAAAACATCGACCACCTCTGTTGTATCTTGGACTTCAGGACTGTCTGTGGAACAATGGAGAGCAGGAAGTCAAGCATGGTGCTGCATTTTGATGTGGGCTTCTGCTGCTGATTACTGAATGCGGAGCCCTGCCCTCCTGGTCGTGACTCACCACGGCCCTTTGATTAAACACAGACGTGGATTTAGTTACCGCAACATGCATCAGCTTTGTTGGGCTTCCTCCTGGTCTCACTTCGTGCTTTGGAAATGAATTCCCACAGCCCACGGTCTTCCTATCAGGCTCATCATAAACTCTTAGCTGAAGAGAGAGAGGAGGGGTTGTGCTTTCTGACGCACATGGGCAACTTGGAAATGGAACTGGGAGCTCTTTCTTGTAAGGCTGTGGTCTTGTTAGCACTCAGATTTGACAAACACAGCCAACCACATACGGTGAAGAAGGACACAGAAGGGATCTCAAAAATATGTCAGAATCTACTTGGATTAAAATTTTACCTCCACTTTGCCATCTTGAAATGTCTTAAAGTAAGGTCTTGCACCATGTTCAATGAAATGAATGCAGGCACTAGCAGACTATTCCTGCAATGTCCTTCTGCCCCTTTGTATGGGAGCAGGTGAGAGTCCTTTCCTTAGAACACATGGGGATTTTCCTGTGACACCACCGTGTGCCCCATCCCAAGAGATCCTCCTGTAGGAGGAAGACCATGCATTCTGCAGAACTCATTAGCTGCTGATCTCTAATATAAAATTTATTTTTAAGACTATAGAACTTATACAATTCACAAATCATAACACTTGTAGAGATTTTAGGAATTTTTAGATAAAATAGTAAGATGTCAATGATCTTAATTATTCAACATTTATGATGTTATTTTTCTATTGTGACAGAGAGAATGTTGACTCAGGAGCTTTTTGCTTAATCAGTCTGCTTTTGTCTTTTCCCTTTGTCTTTGGTTTTGAGCCAGGTCACCTGAGTTCAAATGTTGATTTTGCCATTCAGTTATATAACAACAAGTAAGTTAATTTACCTCTCTGAAATTTAGTGTCCTTATTAGTTAAGTGGAAAAATACCTAACTTATAGCATTACTATGATAATTTTATAAGTGCTTACTACCACATCTGACATTATTAGATATTCACTCAACTCATTCCTATTTTAGGATAGCTGAGATGTCCCCATTCAGGACTGTTCTTAATGAGTAGAAGGATGTCCTGATACAGTACTTTTGTATATCTCTACTGTTTAACTTGATTCAATTCAGCCAAAGTCTACTGAGCACCTACTGTGTGTCAGGCACACCGACGTAGTGATAATAACGGGAAAGAAGATTTTTTCGAGTACTTTACTCTGCTTCAGACACTGTGCTAAGAGTTTCATTACCTTCCATACTTGGATTCTCATAGTAAATACGGGTAGACGGGGGTGTTATTCAAAATATTTAACAAGGAACATGGTCCTGCCAGTACACTCTACTGGGAACTCAGGGGAGCACATTTAGAAGAAACTAAGGATTTGAGATATTAAATTAACTCATCTGAGCTAGCAAGTGGTAAACCTTTTGAGGTAAATATTTCATAAGACTGTGATGTATGTCACCTTTGTAAATCAAGACAACTTGTTCCCATCACTGTGGTTTTTAGGCCTCACCCTTCTCTTACTTTGAGGTCTTGTTCTGCAACACGTTCACTGGTCAGTGCATCCAGAAATCTTTGGGTCAAGTATTCCAGACAACCAGTGTTTTGGTCACAAATCTTCATTGTCTCCTTTTGTCATTGCCAGTAAAGATCCAAGCATGTGACATCTTCTGACACCTGTCATTATTAGGAGTCCTGTAGCACCAGAAAGGAGCTCCAGTACTGGGAGTTAGAGGTGACCAGGGCTCCAAACCAGCATGGCACTCCTCTTTTTGCAGAGTTCCTGCCAGGACCTCAAGAGCTCCTGGAGTTCTGTCCATTCTCCCTCCATTCAGATCATCTGTTTTTCTGTTTTGTTTTGTTTTGTTTTTTGTTTTTGTTTGTTTTCTTTTTTTTTTCTTTTTCAGATTCTTCCTCTGCTCTTATTGTCAGATTTTTTAGGTCAGAGGGTAGACTTTATAGAGTATAGGGAGAAGGTCCAGGTTATGACTTTATCTCCACCACTTACATCTGAGAACACAGGCACACAGGGCAGTCTGTCCTGAATCTCGGGGTGACCAGACTGTATTCATGGGCCATAAATTGGCGTCTCATTTTCTCAAATTCCCATTCCCATCCAACTATTTGTCTGGCATCCTTCACAGCAAATGAAAACGGCTTATTTATAGGGAGGGAAATGAGAATGGAAGGACATATTTTAGGGGGTCAGAAATCACATTAAAAATAAGCTGAGAAATATTTGACTTGTATGATAAATGTTCAGGTAGAATTTGGACATTAAGAATCATGTATCCATCCGTGTGTAAGAAACAAAGAGCAGAGGATCGTATTAATGCTAATTCCCCCTAAATGATCCATACAGCTTCCTATTGTATATCAGCATAGAGTGAGAATTCTCAACCTTCTAGAAAAGACTGCAAACCCTGGGACCTATTACCATGTTAACGTTAGTGGGTGTATCCATCCATAGTCTTATAATTATAGAAATAATCTGTTGTCTGTTCAAATGATGCCAATTGGAATAGTCTGTCCTCCTTGAAATGTGACAGGATCCCCAAAGCAGTTACGTGTTTCACAGGTCATCAGAGGGATCAAAATATATTCAAGAGTTAAACTATCACAACTATCAAAGAACATTTTAAAAAGTCAGAGGACAAGAGTGTATGGAAGAAGGAGATGAAACAATCTACCAATCACCCTTTTAGTTTTATTTTTATTTTAATTATAGAAACAATCTACAAATCACTAACTTAAACTGTCAAGTCAGCTTTACATATCTTTCTTCTATCAAGTTCCTGAAGATTAGCCACCTCTTCCCAATCTGCTGACCATTTTATAACTAAGCTATTCTAATCATGACACTAACGAAACTCAGTAGAGACCAAGCAGGAATCACCTCTTGAGCAATTAGACACTAGGTCAAGAATGAAACCTTATTGCATGGCCGCGTTATCATCATCCCGTGTCTCTTGCTTATAGTCTATTGTGACAAAGTAAAATCTATTTCAGCTGTTCCATGGTGAGGCTGTTATTTATGAAACATAAAAAGATACTGAAATACAGAAGGACTCGGAAAGACCAGGGTAAGATCAGATAAAAAAATGAGAAAGAAACAGGCATCCTGGGATGGTAACTAGTCTGCCATGTACTGACAGGGAGGTTGTATATTTTTAGAATATACTGAAAGGAATGGTGCTTTTACTTAGGTTTTTATGGTTTACCACGAGATGCAATTTTCTGGCCTTATATGCAGTTGTAACAAAAGTCAGAGACGTTTTATGATAGCTGCCACAGTTCATAAATGATGGGATACACTAAAATATTTATAGAACTGTAAAATCTTGATTTCTCTCTGGTTTAGCAGATGGGGCCCTAAAACCAGTTCCCAGATTGTCACATTTCTTCACCCTTTGATAACAAAGAAGGCTGTATCAGTTTTCTTCTCTGGAGAACAAGTTCACTGGTGTGAACAAGGTCACACTCTCAGACAATTATCTATAGCTGAGTAATGCCAATTAAGAAAGCTCTGAACAGAAGGTATGACGACTCCATACATACTTCTTGGCAGGAGACACTGGGGGAGCAAAGGGAAATACACTCTGAAGTACTTTTTACCCCTTCTCTTGTGTTCATTTCTGGGAAAATTTACTTCAAAAGCTATCTCATTCACCAAGATCAAGATCACATTATATTAGGATTAGTCTGTTTAAGTGGTTCAGAGAATTTCTGCTGTCTTGTTTGTGTGTGTGTGTGTGTGTGTGTGTGTGTGTCACTTTCAGAAACTGTATGTTCTGGGATAAAATCATTAGTCTGTGTAAGGTCACCAAACTCAAGCACGCTTTACCATTAAAAGGAACCCATGCAAGCTGGATGGGGGCGAAGGTAAAGAACACACATTGATGGATCGCTGATAGTATTTTTCTGATTTTAGGAGATCAATTGAAGAAATGTCAATACTTACAAAAATGGGTTTGGAGGACAGTTATTTAAAAAGCATTATAGGAAAGGCAACCCAAAGCAAAATTCAGGCCAATAGATGAGATAAATAGGTGGGTAGATAGACAGATAGATGATAGATAAGCACATAGATCGACGGATAGATTGATAGATTAAAAAAAAACATACTTGCATAAATGCACTTTGTAGTCAGAGTGTGCAAATTTTCTATATTCTCTTGAGGAATGTTACTGAAATTAATTAGATAAAAACTCTAATTAGGGTGTATACACTGATGGAGAGACTTTTATTTATAGCAAGTAATGCTAAATTTCTCCAAATGTCGTCATTCTCCATAAATTATAGACCTCAAGAAGAAAAACATTTGGAATAAAAATCTTCATCCGTGTCTTTATTGATGAAAATAGTGAGAAAATTCATCTTACTCAGTGGTGTCCATAATTAACAAAGAGCATGAAAACTTTCAAACCTACTGAATCTGAATCTCAGGGTGGCTGGAGAGGGAGAAATGCATGATACAGCGTGTTCCCAGGATGATAAAAATGATTAATTATGTTTGTGGACCAAGGACCTATATCACTTCTTTGATGCTTGATGAGGCTGCAGATTAAGCCATTAATTAGGGTAGATGGTCTAAATAGTTTAATTTTAATCTGTATTTTCAAGAATCTTTGTTAATATAATATTGTATCATTACCTAAATTTATATAACAATTTGACTCAGTACTCTTATTTAAACATGGTTGAAAATAATTATATGCCAAGATTTACCATTGTATGCCAAGGTATTAGACATTCCTTTAGAGATTATTTGAAAGAGTTCACTGGAAGGAATTAAAAAACAATGAGATTTTTAAAAATTGAAAGTACAGGCACCTACCATTTAAAATCAACAACATGAAAAGAATAATAAAATTGAAAGGAGGCATTCTCGTTGTACTGCTGAAGGAACATTTTGAGAAGGTATTGGTTAACTCCTGAAAGGAAATGTTTATTTCCCTTAATCCAATGAAACTGCTTTGATTTGAATTTGGAAAACAGAAATTCCTGGCAAACAAGAAAAACTTTGTGCATGATAGCAAAATAAAATGAGTAATTGATAACTTCTAAGCTTATTTATTTGTTATGCGTCAGTTCCAACAGGGGATTAGGTTAAAAATTCCATTATCAGGGAAATGAGCTAACAGGGTTTAAAGGTACCTTACACCAGTGAGAATAGCTAAAATTAACAAGTCGGGAAACAACAAATGTTGGCAAGAATGTGGAGAAAGGGGATCCCTTTTACACTGTTGGTAGGAATGCAAGTTGGTACAGCCACTCTGGAAAATGATACGGAGGTTCCTCAAGAAGTTGAATACAGAGCTACCCTATGACCCAGCAATTACACTACTAGGGATTTACCCCAAGGATGCAAATGTAGTGATCCAAAGTGGCACCTGCACCCTGAAGTTTATAGCAGCAATGTCCACAATGACCAAACTATGGAAAGAGCCAAGATGTCCATAGAGAGATGAATGGATAAAGAAGATGTGGTATATATACATACAATGGAATATAACTCAGCCATCAGAACAGATGACTACTTACCATTTACATCAGCATGGATAGAACTGGAGGGTACTTTGCTGAGCGAAGTAAATCAATGAGAGAGAGACAATTGTCATATGGTTTCACTCACATGGGGAATATAAGAAGTAGCACAGGAGATCGTAGCATTAGGGAGGGAAAACTGCATGGGAGGTCATGAGAGAGGGAGAGAAACCATGAGAGACTCTTAACTATAGGAAACAAACTGAGGGCTGCTGGAAGGGAGGTGGGTAGGGGGATGGGGTAATTGGGTGATGGTTATCAAGGAAGGCACATGGTATGATGAGCACTGGGTGTTATATGCAACTGACGAAGTGTTAACTATATGTTGGCTAATTTAATTTAAATTAATTAAAAAAATAAAAAATAAAAGGGTTTAAAGGTGTGCTTCCAGGTGAAGTGTGCTTGCCAGAAACCCCAGAGAGCTAAGTGATTATCCTAAGTAATGTTGCAGTGCTCACAGGGTATAGAGTTGTGGTCTGCTGTCTTTGGAAGAAACCAACTTAGAAAAACCACTAGAGTCCATTCTGGAATGGGTATCAAAATCATGTTCCTAAGTGGAGATGATCTTAGTGAATTTGACAGCTGGGAACATAAAGCACCAATGTGTCTATATTTGTTTCTAAACGTTCAGCAGCACTCTTGAGGACAAGAGTTGATGGCATTTCCTAATTGTCCCCCTCTGGGGGGAGTAAGGTGGGAAGCTCATATCGTTACCTCAGGTCTATTCAGATTGCTTTCATAACTCAAACTTTTGATATGGTGCTCACCTTCTCCTTTATGGTGGCTAGGAGCACACAGGCAAGGAGTTAGAGGCTCAATTATAATCCCAGTTATATTGCTGATTGGTCACGAAGCCTCAGAAATTCCACCAGTTTTCTTGACTCCATTTGCACAATGGAAGAAGGTAGATGACTGTGTGTTTGATGAGTGTGCTCATGGGGCTGACCACATGGGCAAGCTTTAGATTGCAAGGGCTCCGTAGAAATATTACTGCGCTTATATGTAGAATAGAGCTGAGCAGAGCAGGGTGCTGTTCGTTGGAGTGTGCCCCTCATTACTGCAGCATCTGCCGTTTGTGCAGGTGCTATCCTGGAGCTACACCTGAACAAAGACACTCATCTCCGAGGAAATGCAAGCAGGTTACATACGGACTAGAAGTCCATTCCTTCATAAGGCACTAGTTCTTTAGCAATTTAATATATTTAGTAAAAAAAAAATTCTCCAGAAAGCCAAATATGTCATTACTTAGTTTTTCACCCTGGGAATGCTGTTACTCCCACAAATCACAGACAGATTGCACTAAACTATATTCTACATCTCTCTTCCTCCTTGCTCTATAGAAATCCAGGGACTGTATTTAATTTTTTGTTTTATAAATTTTACATATTATGTAATAATTTCTCCCAGAAAGAAATCTTTTTTTTTTAAAGATTTTATTTATTTATTTGACAGAGAGAGAGAGACAGCCAGCGAGAGAGGGAACACAAGCAGGGGGAGTGGGAGAGGAAGAAACAGGCTACCAGCAGAGCAGGGAGACCGATGCAGGGCTCGATCCCAGGACGCTGGGATCACACCCCGAGCCGAGGGCAGATGCTTAACGACTGAGTCACCCAGCCACCCCAGAAAGAAATCTTTTAACATCTTTATTCTTTTTATAGTAAGCAGTAAGATAGGAGTAAGCAGAATTCTGAACTGGCCCCCAAGATTCCCAACTGCTGCTATATGTGCCCCGTGGAATCCCCTCCCCTTCAGCAAATAGGGTTATTAGGTTATCTTGTATGAGCAAGGTGGTGGGATAGTCACTCTCATGACTACACTGTGTTATGTCAGACCGAGTCAGAGCAGATGAGGGAGAATTTTCCCTGCTGGTCTTGAAGGAGCAAAGAGGGGGCTAGGGGGGAAAGGAATGGTAGGTAGGCTCCAGAAGTGAAAAGTGCCCTCAGCTGACAGCTGGCAAGAAAGCAGGGACTTCAGGCTTACAGCTTCAAGTCTTCCAGCAATCTGAGTGGGCTTGGAAGAGGACCCTGAACGTCAGATGGGATGGCAGTACCACTGGACACCTTGATTTCAGTCTGAAGAGATCCTAGACAGATGGCTAGGGAACCCACCCCCAAACTTCTGACCTTGGGAAATTGCGAGGTGATAAATTGGTGTTGTTCTAAGTCTCTAAGTGTGTAGCAATTCATTAGGCAGTGATAGAATACTAACACTGGACTAAGCATTTGTTGAAGGAAGCTACTTTTCTTTTACCAGAGACCTTGAGATCACTATGAATGGGAAGGTGGGGGCTGGGGTGGGGGTGGGATGGTGGAGGAGTGATGCGTCAGACCATCCAAAGCAGGAGGAATCTGCCGCTAATCCTAAGGCCAGAACAGGAAAAGAAAAGAAAGTAAAACTCTACACATTAAAATCTCATTTGAAAAAAAAAAAAATTGTATCCATTCAAGAAGGTATTTGGTTCTAAAGTGTGTCACAGAAATGTCATGATAGCGTCATAAAAAACTGTAATAATGAATGCACTAATATCCCCAAATAGTTTCAATTATAAAGATAATAGACTAAAAACTATCAAGATAAAAGATGTAAAAGCCATCAGTTGGGAGGAAACTGCTACTTTCCTTGACATCTGTGTGGTTTTTGACTGTAGTCATGCATCATGCAGCAAAAATGCACTTTTGTTTGTTGCTTTTTATTCTTAATAGCTATATCGCCACCTTTCCTTCCCTAGTTGGTATCTGGTTCTCAAAATTGGTATTTTGAAACTATTTTAGGCATTATTTATTTATTCGATATGATTAATCATGCTGATTCCCCTCTGTTGTTGAGCATTTATGAGGTTTCAAAGTATTCTTTACTGCGAACAACACTGCAGTGGACATCTCTATGCATGGACCATGTAACTTTTTGGATTGTTCCTCATGATAAATTGTGAAAAGTGGACCTATACAGCATTCCCCATACATTGTAGAAGTTATCCTAACAGAAACACCTGAACAAGAAGATTGACTTGCCTATAAAGCCACCGCAGCAGATAGTTTTAGAGCCATGATCAGAAAATAATAAATACCTTCCTCTTCAAAAAGTTGATTTGCTCATTCAGGAAGCACATTGATTCATCTAATTACATGTGATCTGATTATACATCAATAGATGTGACTGTATGCTTGTACCTGTGTGTGGAAATAGCAGAAACATTGAGTGTTAACTATTCTAATAAATGATTCTCAAGTAAAATAATGGAATTATATTTAAGCATATTTAATACTATAATGATCATAATAAAAAGTAATAGAAACATACATGTACACATGAACACTTATATCTCTGTATGTAGATATAAATGTACAGATAGGTAATAAAACCATGAATGGTACTAAAAATGTCAGAGAATATAATTAGGAGAAAAGGCCAATAAAAGTAAATTCGCCAAACCTGTTAAATGTGGTTAAATATTCAAATGAAATATTTGAGTTTCACAGTGAATTGGTCACAGGCCCTTCAAACATCTCTAAGACCTATGACTTATTTTTTCTCTCTTTGTTGATAACTGGATTTCAAAAAAACATAGATTTGTAATCTCTCCGCACAGTGGAGTGGAGGAGTAAAGAGTATGGATTTCTAAGCATAGTCGTAAACATTTTGTCCTGTACATGAGATTGCATCCATCAGATTGGTTTTTTTTTTAATTGCTAAAACAATTTCCTTCATTGGTCTGTAATAATGACATCTTCCTTTTCTGGAAAGGAACTCAATTAAAATTTCCACTAGCTTCTAGGAAATTGTGGATAAACTTTATAAGTTTGTATCTACTATTCCAATATTGGCTGTCAAGGGAGGAACCTAAACTTATAACTTCTAGGATAATGAGGATATTGTAGTTCCCATGTTACTTTGTTGATGGAATTCATATTCAGGTGTGTGCTTTCTGGAATGACTACATGCGTCACTCATTATGTTATGGACAGAGCTATTCCGAAACTGAAGAGAGACCAATGTTTCAGGAACTTGAATTCTTTAACTGTTTATCACTAGGACAGAATAAATCACAATGCACAGTTCTGGAGGAGGAGAACCAGGGGGAGGTGGAAGAGGAGAAAAAGAAGACGCATAAGGAGAAGGAAGAGGAGGGGAAGGAGGAGGGGGAGGAGAGTAAGAAGGACAAAAGAACAACATCGAAATTTGCATAGGATCCAAAATTATGGAGAAGTTTATTGCTTTTAGGGATACATTTCTTTCCATCCAGGCCTAGCAATGTCATTTCTCAAGAGTATGAATCTAAAGCCAGAGAGGGTTTGCCTTGGGTTTCCTCCTGACCCCTGCAAAGTACTTAAACACATAATAAGGACAGTAGAAATGAGGGCACCACGGGTGTCTGCTCTGCTGGTGTAGATCAATTTTATTTGGGCCACAATAGGACATGAAGAAATGAGACATCATACTGACGTAGTGTGTGGAATTCATTCTCACTCCAGTATCTTTCCTCATATTGATGGTAATTTCTATCCAGAAAGCTGTGATAGATAAGTTGTGATGGCTTATGTGAATGGTTCAGCAAAAGCCAAGCCCTCCACTCCATTAAAATCGTGCCTCACTCTTCAGACTTTCTCAGGGAACTGTGCATAGCAGGTAAATCAACTTGATTATTATTCTAATCCAGAGGACATGCAATCATTTACATTTATATGCCAACAATTTCTTTCCTGTTGCCCCAGAAGAGCTGGGAAATGATTTATAAGGATGCGAAAGTTCTGGCCCAGATGTTACGCAGCTTGAGCGTGTGTGCATTGCACAGTGTGACGGACTCATCTTCAGATGCATCGATGCTGTCCTAGAGGTAGCACATGATACAAGGCTAGTGCCAACACATTCCACATTGTTTAGTACAGGGCAAGCACCAACCCCTGTGATAATAAATGTGTCTGGAGTTTATCTTTTTAGCAGGTCAATACTGAATGCCATCTTCAGGGGAGGGGAGCAGGTTAGCTTCTTGTAATCAGTTTACCACCCTCTGTTGGATCCCTAGTGGACTCCTGTACTATAAAGACATTTCTTTCTGGGACAGTTGGCCCTTTGGTTGTTTGCTCCCTCTTTCAAACCTCCCCTTCCCCCACGTTATTCCTTCCCTGGGGAGAAAAAAGGAAAGAGAAGAGAAGAGAAGAGAAGAAGAGAAGAGAAGAGAAGAGAAGAGAAGAGAAGAGAAGAGAAGAGAAGAGAAGAGAAGAGGAGAGAAGAGAAGAGAAGAGGAGAAAAAAAGGAAGAGAAGAGAAAAAAGAAAAGGAAGAGAAGAGAAAAGGGAAGAAAAAGAATACAAACCTAAAGATTAAAATGATAGTAAGAGGAAAAAATTATCCCCCTCCATTCCATTCAGTTACACACTTCATAATCAGAGTCAAATGAAAGATACATCTCAAGTTTTGTTGGACTTTTACTGTGCATATAGTCATGACATTTTTTTTTTAACTTCGAAAAAAACTGTGGCTTTGGGTTTGCTTTTCTCAGAAAAGTATCTCTGGAGATCCTACTGTTCAGCTGTCAAGGTGAAAATGGTCACCACAATTCATGTCACTTCCCAAGATGATATGATTGTTATTATTTCTTATTAACTGAACAAGACAACAATCACAGATAGGCATAGTTTTATACCCCTTGGGGTTGTAACATTTTTAACTTCCTATGGACAACACAATCAAATCTATAAAGAGTATCTACACCCAAGAAATAAAGTAATCCAGGTTAGAAATACATTTCAAATAATAAAGTGAAATTTTGTATCATTGAAGGTTAGATATCAAAATAGTCTTTAAAAAAACAGATTTTATTTATTTGAGAGAGAGAATGAGAGAGGGAGAGAGCATGAGAGGAGGGAGGGAGAAGAAGACTCCCGGCTCAGCAGGGAGCCCAATGCCGGACTTGATCCTGGGACTCCATCCCAAGACTCCCGGATCATGACCTGAACCAAAGGCAGTCGCTCAACCAACTGAGCCATCCAGGTGCCCTACCAGAATAGTCTTAATGAAGACCTTTAAAACTGTACAAAATGGTTCTCAAACTTTCATCGACCAAAGTAAGGATGACTTAGGGTGCTTTTTTTAAAAAGCATATATTCGTGGGCATCACCTACAGAATCTGATTTAGTAGGAAGGGCAAAAATACCAGGAATCTAAATTTCAGAAAGTGCCCCAGGTAATGGGGTAGTTTATAGAACAACCTTCAAGAAAACTAGCTGTAAGTCTTCTTACACGGATATATTTTTTCTTTAGGCTAATAAAATACACTTTGACCTTCACCTACAGATTGTGGTCAATTCTTCTGAAATCATGGGTCTAATTTACTTTTCAAATAGAATCAGGCAAAAAGAATACACTGTCTTGGGTAATCATCGTATCCCCATTAGGTCTTGGCAATTGTAACATTTCTTCTAAGAATAGTTTTTGGAACATTTTTGTGTGTTTTCTCTTTTAGTAAACGTTCATATTTTTTGGCTTTGATTTTTTCCCATGTGCTTCTTTTTTTTTTATTTTTATTTTAATTCCAGTTAGTTAACAAACAGTGTTATATTAGTTTCAGGCATACAATACAGTGATACAATACTTCCATACATCACCTGATTTTCACTTTTTTTTTTGGCTTTTAATATGTGCTTTGTATTTTAATAGATAAATATTTGTAAACCATGAGTGAGCATTTCAAAATTAGTAATAATATTCTTCTCTGGGGCACCTGGGTGGCTCAGTCAGTTAAGCCCCTGACTTTTGATTTCAGCTCAGATCTTAATCTTAGGGTGATGAGTTCAAGCCCCATAATAAATTTCATATATATATATATGAAATTATAATATTCTCTCTTTAGTTTTATCTGAGTGAATGTCAAGGGCAAAATATGTGCACTACTACCTATTAGGTTTTAATATATTCATTCATTCATTCATTCATTCATTCATTCATTCATTCATTCATTGTAGCTTTCATGATTCCCAACATGGTCTGTCTCAAGAAACCTTTAAATGTAATACAGAACAGGGGGAAGAAGGATCATAGAAATGCAAAATGCCATTTACCAGCAGGTTATTAAAGAAACTATTTGCCATCTTTGCATTGGCTATGTGTCCCTTTGAAAGGGGTTAATAGGATCTAATAGGAGAGCATTGTTTCTTTATTCTCTTCCCAGCCTGGTAAGATAGGGTGCTACAAAGTGGTTGCTTAGTAAATGGGTAAAAACTGTTGATTTGGTAAAGGTCACTCAGAGAGAAAAGAGTTGAGCCCAGCAGGTTTAAACCAGATCTACCTTTTGCCGAATTCATGGCATGCTTCTCAAGCCAATCACATCTGAAGTTTGTTTGACTATCCTCACCATTAATTTATGTCCCTGATAACTAAAGACTAAAATGACACGGACACTCTCCCCCACACTTCCAGTTAGTTAAAATTATTAAATGACACTTAGAACTAAATTTTGAATGTTTCCCTAATTCCTTAATTAAGGAAATGTAGGTAGACAAGATGAGAATCTCTCAGATGTTCTGCTTCTAGAAGAATGAGAATGAACAAATACCCCAGCAGCTGGATTCTCCGATCTGATATATCTTGCAGCTATGTCTGGCTTTAATCTATTTTTGGGAAGCTATCCATAACCCCAAGTGATAAGATAGTCTGTAGTCTACTTCCATACCAAAATTTTTTTTATTGCCTTTTAATCTTTGCCCCATTGTTTTTTAATGTGCTTTATGCATTAAAGGATTTTAATGTATGTGTGTAATTTCTTGATAAAGGAATTTGTTCTACTTTAAGGTCTATTTATTCTGATATTTTTTTTTCAAACACAACATTTTTTTTTTCCATCATCAGCCAGATTTTATCCTTGGTCTTATCCTATCTGTTAAATTCTGGACTCTAATTTTTTCCACTGAAATTCAAACCCAATTCATTATTTATTCTCTATGTTTTTATGTAGAAGCTTTCTGTAGCTTCTTACTTATGCATCCTCTCCACAGTTCTTTGCCTTAAAGTTTTCTCCAAAATATATATTTTTTTATCCTTCTTCAAATACCAGTTTTAAAACTCTTTTGATCTGGTTGATTCTTTCCTTTGCTTTTGCCAGTTACTCTTTAGCCCTGCCAAGAATCCATCATTCTGGCATAATCCAAAAAAGCAAATCCTGTTCTTTGATAACATCTTCATCATCAGTGGTTCATTTCCACATCCTTTTTTTTTTTTCTTGTTTTTTCCCAATTCACAACATTCCATTTGAAGTTGCTTTCAGATATTTGGACTTTCTACCCGGGATGGAGATAACGTGAATGGAGATCCCTTCCAGGTTTTCTTTAAATAACTCATGCGTTGTGAGAAGTACTTTCTTGAGTTGAAGAGGACTGCTAGCAGGACTGCCCCAGTGACTCAGCAGACTTCGGGATTAGCCATGTCAGTCTCCATAAATCCAGGTCCTACTTCTCAACAGGGAATCCCCAAGCAACATGAACAGTTGTCTTTTTTTCTCAACTTGTCCCCTCATGTTCTGAGGTTGTTGTTTAAGTCTCAGAACATGTTGATGAAACTATTTCAGAAGATGTTCAGGTCTGCTGTATGGTCTGCTATACGTGACGTGATTTCCTCCAGTCTTCTTTTACCCTACCTGTCTTACAGTCTTCCTATTCTCCACCTGTGTATCTTTTAAAAAATTTGATCTTGAACTGTTTTCTCAATCCTCTCCAAGAGTGCTCCATTCTTCCTAATAATTCAATATATAAAGAGACTCATAGCTCAACTCCTTCTCTTGAGTGGGGATACTCCCTTATTTTTATACATATAACAGATCAAAAAGACAATAAAAGCACATTCCTTCCTACAGTTATTTGGCAAACCAAGAATAGAGCTTTGGTAGCCATGCCTCTTAAATATAAAGACATAGTCCAATACTTTGTTCTATCTGAAGATTTTTTTTTTTTAAAGGTTATCATTTCCAAGCAACTAACCAGAGAGGAGGAGCCTAGAAACTGCTCTGAGGACAGCTGGACTATGCCCTGATAGTCTTGGCTTCTATGCTGAATGTTAGAATTTACAAATGATCAGCACAGCAATGATGTTTCAATCCAGCATTCTTCTGTAAGAAGAGCCATGGAAGCCCTTGCCCAAATACTTACCACTACCATTTGAGAGGAGGAGGAGGAGGAGGAGGAGGAGGAGGAGGAGGAGGAGGAGGAGGAGGAGGAGGAAAAGGATGAGGAGGAGGAGGAGGAGGAAGAGGAGGGAGGGGGAAGGGGAGGGGAGGGGGAGGGAAGGAGGGGGAAGGGTGAAAGGAGAAAAGGGGGGAAGGGGAAGAGGAAGGAGGAGGAGAAGGAGAAGAAGAAAGAAGATTCTATTTGTGTTTAGGGGTTCTTGGCATCTCAAAACAACAGAGAGTGCCTGTGGAAAGCCTCAGGTGGCATTCTTGCTATTATCATTTGTATGAGTGTATAATGCCCAAGTCCTGCTTCTCCCCAGAGCCCAGCATTATAGGGAGAGGACATTTCTTCAGCAGTCCAAGATGTAAAGGGACCTGAAGAGCTGCTTCAGAGATACTCTCAACACATTACACGGTGGTATAAACATAAGCCAGTGGGAAGTTTTTATTCAATTGTTTCCAAAACTTCTCAGCCAAGGGACAAGGGGGTGTGTGTGGTGACGGCTTAAAGTTGTCATCTCCACACTATTTGAACTGCTTGACAGCACAGTTGGGGACCACACACAACCCTGTTGTAGTCATAGGTTCTGTTTTGCTTTTGACCAAAGTTAAAAATCTTAGGGCAGTGTGTGCACATGCGTATGCACACGTGCATATATGTGTAAGGAAACAATTGTTGAGATTGGCAAGAAGACCCCAGAGAAAACACTCCAGATTGTTTGCATATTTGTTTGCTATACAAGAGGCAATATTTTATTTTATTTTATTTTTTTAAAGAATTTATTTATTTATTTGACAGAGATAGAGACAGCCAGCGAGAAAGGGAACACAAGCAGGGGGAGTGGGAGAGGAAGAAGCAGACTCATAGCGGAGGAGCCTGATGTGGGGCTCGATCCCATAACGCCGGGATCACGCCCTGAGCCGAAGGCAGACGCTTAACCGCTGTGCCACCCAGGCGCCCCAAGAGGCAATATTTTAAAGAGTATATTTTGTTCCAGTGTTCCCTTTAGATTCTGAAGTTTTCAACCTAAATACTTTTGGTGAACAAAGCATGAACTTATGTCATAAATTAATGCCCATGGTGTATGTGTGAAGACACCAACTCTAGTGAAGAGGACACACATTTCATTAGTAGATAGAAGAAAAGGCTATGGTGACAAAAAGAGCTTTCTTGCTTTTCTCCAGGAGTAAACCCTAAACCAGAACCTTATTTCTACCGAGTTTTCCAATGAAGTGTGCACTGGGGAAAACGAGGGTGAGGAATAGGCTAAATTTCACCTTGTAGAAATAATTCTCTTGTAATATTTTAACCCATAGATAGTTTTCAATCTGTCTAATCATTCTATATAGATGGCTAACTGTTGTCCATTTCTTATGCTAATTAAGTAAATACTGAGGTAATTCAATGATGATAGTAAGAACAGGCAGTCCATGCTTTCATTTTAGGTAGGATCAATTTCTATCAGGGTGAAAGAGAAACCTTAATAAAATGTATACTGTGGGGTAAAATGTGATCTCTTTTTCTCTCTTCCTTCCTCCTTATCTGGAAAACCTGTGGTTGGTCCTCTACCTAGTACGACATAAAGCCAAGGCTCTGAAAAACCCACATCACGCATGTTCTCCATCCTCAGTCTGCTTGAATGCCCATCTCTTAACCCATTCCAGCTCTTTCTGGCTTCAGACTTTACAACATTTCTGTTCTGGGTGTAGTTTGATCTCACCCTCAGACCTGACACCAGAGACAATTACTTCGTCTTTGACCTTAGACTCCCTCCTTCAAGCATGGCTCAGGTTCAACATGATTACTCTGCTGTCCTGGGTCAAGAGCTCACCTGTTCTGGCCCAGGTCATGATAACCACCAAAATTTCATCCTCATGTGGTTGGTTCAGTTGCTAGTGTAGAATTGAAGCAAAATTCTTCCCACACAGCAGGGACACATTTACAACAAGGACATTTAGCTTCGGTAACATTTTCTCATTATTCGTATTTTACAGTTGTTCCAATCAATACACCAATTCATCCTTTCTTGGTAAACTTTGGTTTTGGATTATTTATATAGTCCATTTTGCAGATAGTGTTGTACACTGAAACTTGATTGAGCCTAAAAATATTTTCAAAGAGATCTTATTACTTTCTCCTTCATGCAAGCCTTCATTTTGCTCTCAGGAAGGTAGGTCTCCTTGTGGGCAGTTGGGTAAACCATGTGTTTCTTGCTAAGTCATCTTTCCCTTTGCTGCTTTGGGCCAAGGACCCAGTTTAATGTTCCCTGAAGACCTCCCCCCCCCTTTTTTTCCCGCTTCTGCCTCTCTGTAAAGGCTGCTCCTCCATTTTTCTCTGTAATTGGCATGTCCATTTTTTCCTCTTTACCTCTTCCCTCTTCATAATCTTTTCAACCTTCAAAAAACAGGTGACACAGATCTTCTGGCATAACTCCTTCCTTGCTTGAGTCTTTCTCTGAATTCCTGCAGATCTGTCTGGAAGCTGCCTCCACATTCATCATATGTACCCTGATTATTTTCTATTGTTTCAGTATATATCTTATCTCATCGCCCAGCTCAATTTTAAGCTTCCTGAAGGTAGGAATAATGTCTTTTTAATTTTTTTAAACATCTCTGGTAACTGATAGAGTGGCATGCATACATGATTAAACAGCAAGGTATCATCAGCACAAAATCATGGTATTTCAGACAGGCTTAAAACCATTTAATGCAGTTTTAGGAAAAAAATACATAACTGGTAAATTCATGCATTTTGAAGCCCATTTAAACTATAACTCCAGAATGTAGTCAGTCAATCATGGTATCCTCTGTGAAATACACCTAAGAAGGGAAATTCATAATAGGAATTGCAAAGTGTTTCACAAATAGGCATCGCTGTAGCGAATGCTGCCAACCCAATCCATTGCTCAACAAAATGCCTCTAAATAAGACAGTACTGAGGAGGAGGCTGAGAGATGAAGTGGGCAATGAGCTGGAAGGAGTCACAGCTGTTTCTTTTCATTCATTCGTTGGATTCTCTGTAAATATTGGTACGGCTTGCAAAGTGGTAGACAGCATTTCTGTAAATTAAAATGACTGCTCATACCGCGGCAAGAATATCAGGGGTCTGAGTGTCAGGCAAAGCAGACAATGACATCATACGCTGAGCGAGCTTTCCCTTTCGCTTCCCTCAAATGCTCCAAATTCATTTGCTCCATAATATTTGAATATATATTTTAAACGAGCCAACTCTTTTACCCAGAAGGTATTCAATGCTTGTTTGAGAATCGTTTTTCTGCAGCTTTCCTTTTGCCACATGAGTCCGGGATTGTTTACACTTTCATTTTCAAGGGTTTTTTTTTTTTTTCCACGAAATTTCCAAATAGACAGATGTCTTTTTGTAAAATTGAAATGACACATCAGAGTTTTAATGCTGTCTTTCTTGTATTTGCATATCTAATTACTTGCACCACATTTTATTAGTATATTATCTGATGAGAAATTCTGACTAATTAATTTCACCTGGAATTCTATGCGGGTGTATGAAAAATTATACTTGGCCATTTGTAGAGACCAGCTGTGTATCAGAAATATCTGATCCCCATCTGCAGGATTAAAAAGAGTGAGCGAAAACAGCTGATTGTAAAAAACAGTCCCTTTTCCTTGTGCCCTGAAGGTATGATTACTGAAGGAATCCGTTATTCCTCAGCCTATATTCTGAACATTAACTCGGAAGTTTACTCCAAGCATCATTCACTGGGACGACTTTCCTTTCCCTCATTTTGGTTTTAATTTGTAGTAACGCTAATGCGATCGGGTTCCACACGTAGACATGCACTCACGGCCTCCAATTCCAGCCTGACTCACCCCCAGCCAACTTCATTTGGACCACAAATTACTTTGGCCTGGCTGACAGTGGAAACCAATAAACAAAAATCTGAGCGAGTGGGGGATTTCGTGTTAAAAGATAACCTCCAGGATCCAACGCGGCCTCTTAGAAATGCAACCGAGTCCTGCAGCATGCGTGACTCCAACGCACACACGCGTGCTCTCACTTTCTCTCGTTCTCTGCGTCTTGCTCTGTATTTCGGTTTGGATTCTTTGTCTGCCCTGACAACAGATGGTGTTTTAATAAAGTCCAGTAGGAATATTACTGTGAGTAAACAATGCAGTGCATGCCAATTCCGTAATTGCCGGGTACTGATTCAGGCTCTTACCTGCTCCATCCAAATTGGGAGGGAACCAAGCGCGCGTGCACCTACCGGCAGCAGCCGGCTCGCCCGCAGCTGTGCTGTGCCTCGGCGGCTAGCCTCACCGCGGAAGGTAAATTGCGGCCCCTGTCATGCTTCTTGGCACTGGGTCTAGAGAACGGCTGCCATCTGGCTTGTCATCAAACATGGTCATTGAATCTCTCAGAGATGAAATGGCTTTTTAAAAAATCTTGCTGTTAAAAAAAAAAAAAGAAAAAGAAAGAAAGAAAGGAAGAAAGAAAGAAAGAAAGAAAGAAGAAAAAGAAAATTGACACACATAAAACTTATTATCTATCTCTTTACAGGCACAGTATATTCTAAAATAACAGTTTGAGCTTATTTGAGCAATCGCTTGCAGAGTGTTGTGTTTTCCTCACTGATTCCCACGCTCAGAGGGATTTATAATCTAAACCTATTATATGCTAATGGAAAATTTAAATTCATTGGATCTGGCCAAGAAATGAATGTTCTCATTTGTTTCTCTCATTGGGGAAGGGCAAAAAGTTAGGTTCACTATTTGAACTGTTTTAGGTGTCTTTTTTTTTTTAATGGTATACAAATATATCCTTAATGCTTTTATATGTTTCCTCAAAAGGAGGGGGGCAGGTGAAGCACGAGACCGTGGTAATCCAAGCGGATGCTCTCTGTTCCTTCCCAGTGGTCTCCTCAAACTACCTGCTAACTAGAAGGCTCCAGGAAAATAAAAGAGGCTTGGCAGCCAGCAAGAAACAAATTCTGCGTTCACTTGTTTTGTAAGAAGGCCAGCAGCCTGTGATATTTATCCAAGGATCATATTTTAAGTGACATCTAGTTTCTTCAAATGTTGCTATTTTCAACGGAGTTCTAAACACTTTGGGTAGTGCCTACAATGACCATTACAGAAAGCCAAACAACTACAGAGCGTACGACTGACAGTAGAGAAAGGTTAATGTCTGCTGGCTGACATACTCGGACAAAAACCTCTTGTTTCCTGGTTTCTCTGTTCAAGTAAATAGAGCATATTAAACCGATATGAGACTAGACTGTTAGAACTTATGCAAATTCTCTTTCCATTGAGTCCGCTAGCTCCCCAGATAGACATGAACTGTTAGTATTGCATCATTGTCCCTTCCACAGATTTTTAGGTAAAATGGTCCTATTTTTTTTCTTTTAACTTTTGAAGAAGAATTTGAAACACATGTAAAAGCAAACTCTTGTCTGCATCACCCATTCCTAGTGACCACTCATCCAGTTAACACTGCCCTGCTCATACCCCACACGCTGCCCTCTTCCTGGTTTTTTGGAAGCAAACTCTTTACACCCACTCAAGTGTAACCATTTCTCCGTCTTTAAAAGCCCATGACGGTTCTTCGTCCCTGTTCATTTTAATATTATTTTAAACTTTAAAAAAAGGGGCAAGACTAGTACAAGACTTTTAACCAAAATTTGCTGATGTTTTGTTTCCTTCATTTATTTAATATTATCTCTCTATATAGTTTCAAATAAATGCCTACTTTTTCTCAATCACTTGGGGGTGCATTAGTTTTCTATTACTACTGTAACACATTACCATAAAGTTAGTAACTTAAAACGATGAAGATTTATTATCTTATAGCTCTAGAACTCAGAAGTCCAAAATCGGTCTTCTGGAGCCAAGATCAATGTGTCAGGAGGGGCTCCTGGTGGGTCTGGGCAGAATCTGTCACTTGCCTTCCCAGGCTTCATTGGCGGCCACAATTCTAGCTTCTTAGAAGCTTCTGTGTTCCTTACCTTGTGCCTCCCTTGCATCTTTTGAAGCTGGTAATTGTGTCAGTCTGAACTTGACTTTGTCCTCACTTCTCCTTCTCTGATTCTGACTCTCCTTCTTCATTCTTCCACTTTGAAGACCCTTGTGATTACATCGGGCCCACCATGATAGTCCAGGACAATCTCTCCAATTCAAGAGCCTTTACTTAATCACATGTGCAAAGTCCTTTCTGTCCTGTAAGGAAGCATGCTCACAGGTGCTGGCATTCGCGGGGCCATTATTCTGCCTCATGTAGAGAGTGCAGTAGAGACGGTGTGATGTACACCCTACTTCTGCTAGTTCAGTGTGGACTTCCTTAGAAGGAGGACTTTCTCTGACATAACACCAGGAAAACGATCACAGTTAGAAAATTGTTTAACCCACGCTCTGTAATCTAATTTCATCAATTCTCCCAATAACGTTCTTCAACCAATACTGCATGAAATCAAGATCCCACAGTAAATTTAATTGTCATGTATCTTTGATCTACTTTAACCTAAATTAGCCTTTCTTCGTTTTGTCCTTTACTTGACATTTTTGAAGGCCATAGGCCTGTGATTTCACAAAATATCCCTCCATTGTATTTATCTCACGTTTTGTTCGTGATTAGAATCAGATTATGACTCTTTGGCAGATATGATGGTTAAATTTTATGTGTCACTTGGCTAGGCTATGGTGCAAAGTTGTGTGATCAAATGCTAAACTCGAGTTTGCTATGAAAGTATTTTATAGATGTGATTGACATCTACAGTCAGTTGATTTTAAATAAAGGCCATTACCCAACATAATGTGAGTGGGCTTCATCCCATCCACTGAAGGCTTTAAGAGCAAAACTGAGCCTTTCTGGGGAAGAAGGAATTCTTCCACAAAACTGTAATACAGAAAACCTGCCTGAGTTTCCATCCTGCCAGTGTGTCCACAGATTCTGGACTTGCTGTTCTCACAATTGTGTGAGCTAATTCCTTACAATATATCTCTTTCTTTGGAGAACTCAGACTGACGCAAAAGGCGTGAGAGCTAAGGTCTGGTCCTCCCCAGTGCATCCTGACCAGAGGTACATGATGTCAGTTTGCTCAGTGCTGGGGATCTGAACATGGATTACTTGGTTAAAGTGATATCTATCATGTCTTTCTACTGTGAAGTCACTCCTTTTCGTAATTAATAAATAACTTATAGAGTGATTCTTTGAGATTGTGCACAAAGACCTCATTAAACTCTCCCTCACTAGTGTTGGCACCCATTCATTGTTTTCTACTCCGCCATTCCTTCTGTATTTATCAGTTAAAATTTTACTGTGAGCAAGAGCTTTCTCTTCTCCTCCACTAAGTGATTTGATCATTGATTTATGGATATCAGCATAAATGTATGTATACTTATTTTACTCTATGGTTATAATAATGGTATAATGTGACCAGCTCACACTTACTCATGAGAAACAATTTTAAGCATCTCTTTAGAAATCTGTATTCAGTGGCATAATGTTGATAGTTTGAGATCACCAATAGTGGGAATATTTACCCTGTGGAAATCAGCAAATACCACCAATCAGGGTTTTTTGTTTTGCTTTGTTTTTTTGTTTTTTCCTTTTGGAAAACCAATTTACCAGCACAAGACATGCTAATATGTTACTATCAGTTATTTGTTTTAATGAACAAATTGTCTGAGATTTGAACAGTGGGAGCCTCATCAAGTTGTATCCTACAACCTTTTGACATAATCTCTATGATTCTTTAAGCCCTTCCTTGTTTCCTGGCTCAATATGATTTCTAGAATCACCATGTACTTTCCCTACCTAACCTGAAATCATTTTTTTATTCCAAGGAAATCTTTTTCCTTTTAGTTGAGAATCATATTTAGAAACCAAGATGGGTGGTGTGTCTTTGTCAATGAAATTGATATGTCATTGCTTCCTTAGCAGAGAATATATAGACACCTATATCTGTTCATTTTTGTATCTATATAAAAGACAGTGGATTTATTCTGATACCTCCAATTATAATCTAATGTCACAGGGGGAAATTTAATCTTTCTCCTTTCCATACTTAAAACTTTCTTCTCCAACAATGAGAAAACGGGCTCTTGTTATCCTCAATATATTTAATAATTCCCCAAGCTTAGAATATATATAAATACACAGAAATTACAGAAAGTAATTTCAGAACTGCTCATTCATCTCACTGTGAAAAGCAATGCTAGTACCTAAAATTTTAAATATTTGTCATTCTTTTTAAGGAAAGTTTATATCAAAAAAATACATGCATTTTGAATTAAAAATTTAATGAGTTTTGAAAAATTTGCAAGTTCATAACCCACACCTCTATAAAAATAAAGAATATTTGATCTCACAAGAACATTCCCTTGTTCCCTTTTTTAATTAATCTCCTTTTTTAGAGGCAATCAGATTCTGATGTTTTTTTTTTTTACCATAAATTAGTTTTGTCTGCTCTTTAACTTCATGTAAATGCATAATAGAGTAGGTACTATTTGTGTCCTGCTTCACCAAGCATATCTGTAAGATCCATCCATGCTGTTGTGTAGTATTAGTAAGTTATTCCTTTTTATTTTTGAGTAATATTTCTTGTATGAATATGCCATGTTTGTTTATACATTTTCATGTTGATTGGAATTTGAGTTCTTTCCTGTTTTTGGGTCCTGCGAATGAAGCTGCCATGCAAATTCTTATAAGTCTTTTTGTGAGCATGTTTTCATTTATCTTGAGAAAATACTTAGGAGTAAAATTGCAGGGTCAGAGTGTTTGAATACATTTGGATTTAGCTGAGAAAATTTTTCAAAAGTAGTTATCTATACCGTATTTCTCTTCTGATCAATATGGTATAACAGGGACTGGATTTACCCTCTAATCTTAAGTGACAAGCTAAACTGGGGAAAGTATGTGAAACAAGGGATTTAAACATTGGACAGCTGGCCGTATACAATGGTGATCACTGGATGGAAGAAAACAAAACAAAACAAAAAAGCGATCTACTAATTTTATCAGAGTTGTATCTAGAGGATAGATAACTAAAGACATCTTTAAAAAATAATGCAGTAGGAAGGTTGCAGAAGAGAGAATTCAGCACCAGCAGACTGAGCCGACAGCCTCACTGAATTGAGGAGGAGGAGATCACAGTGCAAAATTAAAGGTATATTAAAAGGTGCTCAACATCACCAATCATCAGGGAAATGCAAATCAAAACCAAAATGAGATAACATCCCACACCTGTTAGAATGGCTATTACCAAAAAGCAAGAGAAAACAGGCGTTAGCAAGCATCTGGAGAAAACGGAACCCTAATACACTATTGGTAGGAATGTAAATTGATGCAGCCATTATGGAAAAAAGTGTAAATGTTTCTCAAAAAATTAAAAATAGAACTACCATATGATCCAGCAATTCCACTTCTGGGTATTTATCCAAAGAAGATAAAATCCTAACTTGAAAAGATGTAACACCCCTATGTTCATAGCAGCATTATTTATAATGGACAAGACATAGAAGAAACCGAAGTACTCATATTACTCAGCCATAAAAAAGAAGGAAATATTGTTTGCAAAAAAAAAAAAAATGAATAGAACTTGAAAGCATTATGCTAACTGAGAGAAGTCTAATGGAGAAAGACAAATATTTTATGATATCACTGATATGTAATGAACAAAAACCTCACAGATATAGAGAACAGATTGGTGTTTACCAATGGTGGAGGGGGGAGAGGTTGGTGACATGGGTGAAGGTGGTTAAAGATACAAACCTCCAGTTATGAAATTAATAAGTCCTGGGAATGTAATGTACAACATAATGTATATTTGAAAGTTGCTAAGAGAGTAAATCTTAAAAGTCCTTGTCTCACACACACACACACACACACACACACACACACTTGTAACCTTGTGGTGATGGAGAATAACTAGATTTACTGTGGTCATAATTCTGCAATATTGAACCAGTAGGTTGTACACCTGAATCTAATATAATGTTATATGTCAGTTATACTTAAACAAATAACAAGATTAAGTACAGAAGAGGAGGAAGCTACACAAAGAGAAACGTTCAGGACCTAGAGAAGTCCTGAGAGTCTTTGAGTACTGACTTCCATACATGTGTAAGAAAACTGCCTGAGGCTAAGGGGAAAAAAAAAAAAACAAAAAACATTCAAAGGGAGAAGTCTGAACAGTCCTGGGGCTCACCCAGGCCTGTAAATATCTTGCATTCCCACCAGCCAGAGTGGAAAGATTTCATCATACATGGGCTTCAGGCAGAATTCTCACAGGAGTGTCTGTTTAGTGGTTGGGCTGAATTACCCAGGGTAAAGACTGCCCTGAATATATGTCAATATTCTTCAAAGCAAGCTTTCAAAGAGTCAATGATTCAAAGTACCTTAACCGCACAGTGAAAAAAATTTCAACCTTCTTAAAGGGAATATAACTAAATCCAATTCCCAGCAATGTAAAATTCCATCATCCACTCAAAAATTATTCAGTACATCTAAAGCTATACATCTAAAACTAATGCAATTTTTAAAAGATTTATTTATTTATTTTAGAGAGAGAGATAGAGTGGGAGTGCGGAGAGGGGCAAAGGGAGAAAAACTCAAGCAGACTGCGTGCTGAGTGCAGAGCCCTTCAGACTCCTCTCACAACCCTGAGATCATGACATGAGCTGAAATCAAGAGTTGGAGGCTCAATCAAATGAGCCACCCAGGTGCCCCTAACTAATGCAGTGTTATATATCAATTATACCTCAATAACTTTTAATTGAAAAAATTACTCAGCACGTAAAGAGGTAGGAAAATATGGTTCATAAGCAGGAGTCAGATAATAGAAAGATAACTAAAATTAACAGTGATGATAAAGGTAGAAGATGAGAACCTTAAAATGGTTTTTCTGAATATGTTCCCAAAGGTCAAAGAAAACATGACTATGATAAGGAGAAAAATGGATAAGGAAGATGTTAAAGTGACTCATAGGGAACTTCTTTGAAATGAGGAAAATAGTAAGTGAAGTGAAAAATATTCTGCACAATTTTAACAGCTTATACAGCACTGCAGAAGCAAAAACACAGCAGTAGAAATTCATTCAAATGAGGTAAAGAGAGACAGAGAGAGACAATAATAAAAAAAATAGACACAGCATCAATAATCTGTATGACAATCTAGCATATGTATATCTAGAATTCCAGAAGGAGAGAAGAGACATGGGGCAGGAAAAATATTTACTATATAGTGACCAAAATGTTCCAAAATTGATGAAAACTGCAAACCCAGAGATCAGAAAAACTCAATAAACCCTAAATATAATAGATGTAGAAAAAATGCACTAAGGTATAATGAATCAAACTGCCAAAACCACAGAAAAGGGGAAGAATAGTTAAAAGCATCATGAGAAAAAAAGATCCAGTGTGTGCAGAGGAACACAGGTAAGAATGACAGGAGATCTCTTGTTTGAAACTATGCAAACCACAAGATAATGTGGAGACACTTTATTAACCTAGGTGTCTTTACCCCCCCAAAAATATCTTTCAAAACCAAAGGTGTTCTAAACCAGCAGCCATACAAAACAAGAAATGTTAAAGGAAGTTCTTCAGAGAGAAAAAAAAAATAGATGTTTGGATTTATTCAAGAAAATAGAAAACATCAAGGATGCCTGGGTGGCTCAGTCAGTTAAGCATCTGCCTTCATCTCAGGTCATGATCCCAGGGTCCTGGGATCGAATCCCACGTCGGGCTCCCTGCTTCTCCCTCTGCCTGCTGCTCCCCCTGCTGTGACCAATCTCTCTCTCTGACAAATAAATAAGTAAAATCTTAAAAAAAAAAAAAAAGAAACTAGAAAACATCAGAAATGGTAAATACATTGGTGACTATAAACTTTCTTTTTATTTATTATATCTTTAAAAATAATTGACTATTGAAATGACAAGTAATAATGATGTAAGGGTAGTAGCATAGAAAGAAGTAAAATGTATGACTGTAATAACACAAAAGATACATACAGTGGTATAACATTATTTACAGGTTAACTGTGATATGCCAGAGATGGATCTCATGAGACCTAGAGCCAATGTGACAAAAAGTTGTAAGATTGACGTCATATAAATTACGTTCTTCAGCAAAAATAGAATTAAATGGCATGAACTTTGTAACTAATAATAATAATAAATTAAGAAAATCCCAAATATTTGGAAATTAGGATACTTCTAAATAACCTGAGTTTCAAGTAAGAAATCAACTGGCTCAGTTGGTAGGGCATGTGACTCTTAATCTCAGGGCTGTGAGTTAAAAAAAACAAAATGAACTACTTTGTGGAATGCAGCCAAAGCCATGAATCATTTTAATCCTCTATATTTATTGTTCAAATCTTGATATTAGCTATCACACCATGGACCCCTGTATCCTTCTTTTGAAGGATATTCAGAAACCAAGGTCTGGAAATAGGTATGCTCATTGCTATTGGGGTATCGGTATATGTAGGTCCTGTCAGTGGATAAAACTATGAAATAGATGACGTATGTATCATACATCCCACACACATACATGTGCATGAACATGTACATACCCACATATATATGCATGCATATCTATATCCATCTATTTACTATCTGTCATCTATCTGTCATGTATCACCTGTCTGTATTAAAACCCATGAGTTCGCACTGATGCATTAATTTTAGTAACTCCCCATTTAATTTTAACTCCCTATTTTGTTTAATTTAATTTAATTTAATTTAATTTTATTTTATTTTATTTTATTTTATTTTATTTTATTTTATTTTATTTTATTTTTTTGAGAGAGAGAGAGTGAGAGAGGGAGAGTCCATGCAGTCAGGGAAGAGGGGGAGGGAGGGAGAGAATCCCAAGCAGGCTCCACACCCAGCGTGGTGCCTGACTCTGAACTGCATCCCATGACCCTGAGATCATGACCTGAGCAGAAATCCAGAGTCAGATGTTTAACTAACTGGGCCACCCAGGTGCCCCTAACCCCCTATTTTAACAGTCAGAAAACTGGCTGTCATTATCCACAATGTATTTATTTATTTGCTCAATCCTAGAAATACACAGGAAGTTGTTTCTGAATTGCTAATCTATGCCTCTGTGAAAAAAAAAAAAAAAAGACCTTACTAATACCTCTATTGCATTTTTCATTATACCTTTTTGCATTTTCTTTTAGTTGTTGCTCTTGATATTGCTATACATATCTTTTTTTTAATATTTTATTTATTTATTTGAGAAGACACAGATAGTGAGAGAGAGAGCATGAGCAGGAAAGAGGGGGAGAAGCAGACTCCCTGCTGAGCATGGAGCCTGATGTGGGGCTCGATCCCAGGACCCTGGGATCATGACCTGAGCCAAAGGTGGACTCTTAACCGACTGAGCCACCCAGGCACCCCATGCTATACACATCTTTAACTCTCCTCTCTTTTGGGGATTCTACTGATATTGTCACAAAATTCTATTCATCTTTTTAATACTTTTAAGCATGTGTTTTCATACTAGGTTGCTTTATTCATGTATTTTCACATTGAGTGACCCTTTCTTGTCTCTGATCTGCTGTTAATTCAATCCAGTAAATTTTCATCATGGGTATTATTATAATTCCCATTGTAGAATTTTCACTTTTATTGTTTTAAATAGTTTCTATTTTTCTACTGATCCCCCATTTCTTCATTAATTAAGACCATATTTTTCAAGACCTTAAAGATATTTATAATATCTGTACCTTCTTAAATATATTTACAATACCCCTGTCTTCTAATTTATCATCTACATTATCTTGGGGCCTTTTCTATTTGTCTTTTTTTCTTGACTATGGATAACATTTCACATTCCTTCATTCTCTAGTAATTTTTATTTTATATTAGAGATTATAATACTTTAATAAGTTTGGATCATGGTGCATCCCTTTAAGGAATTTTAAGTTCTGTTTTGGTAGGCAGTTAAATTATTAAACAATCATTTTGGACTTGTTATGTTTATGTTAATTTTTTGATGGACTCATTTATTTTTTAACTTATTTATATAGCATGCCCCTTATAAACTATGGTTTTCCCTTGTTAGGCATGACTGTCATGAATTTTTACTGATTACCCATGGTGTTTGTTGAGATCTCTGTTCATATAGGGCTAGAACTTAAAAATCACCCAGGTCTGCAGAATTTCTTGCATCATTCTCAGCCCTGCATGTGATCTCTTCCACGCCTTGTGGGATCTTCTGCTGTGTATGGTTAGTCAAGCCCCAGCTATATGAATCAACATGCAGATTTCTGGGTGCTACTCTCTGCAAAGCTCCCTTTTCTGCCTTCCTTATACTGAAAGTTCTAGTCACTCCAGGAGCCTATCACGCTGATATCTGCCTCCTTAATGCAAAAAGGCTGCCACTATCTTAGACTCCTCTTCTGTGACTTGTGGCAAGATGATTATCCTAAACAGGAATCCAGGGTAATTATGGGTTCACTGTGGGGTTCAAATTACTGTTTTACCCTCTTCCCAATAATCACAGACCTGAGATGCTGATTTTCCAATATATGAGAAGAGATGCCTTTGCGTTTTATGTAATTTTACTGTTGTTTTGGTATGAGGGCAAATCTCATACCAGTTACTTTGTCATGGCTACAAATTGGGACTCAGGTGGTTCTCTTTCAAAACCTGGTAACAGGTGACAGAATAGCATATTTTGCCTAGTTAATCTGAGATCAACTTGGGCAAGTTGCTTATTCTTTGCTTCAATGTTTTACTTGGAAAGGATTTAGTTGCATGATAAATGATGCCACCTCTAACTTTAAGAATTAGCATTCAGCAATATTTATCACCCATATATTTAGTGTATGGAGAGAAAATCAGTACAATTAGTGTGCTGAGACATACTTAAAAGATCATTTACTTCAGCTACAAAAATGTGAATCATTTTGGACAATCCTGTTTATTTTATAGTTTAAAACCACCAATTGAATGGTAGTTATGTACCCTTGGATTCAAAGGAATATCAGAATAACTGGGTAGATGAAATTACTGCTCCTAATATAATAGGAGAGCATGAGCAGGGGGGAGAGGCAGAAGCAGGTTCCCCACTGAGCCGGGAGCTGGACGCAGGACACAATCCCAGGACCCTGGGATCATGACTTGAGCTGAAGGATGCTTAACCGACTGAGCCACCCAGGCACCCAAGAGCTCAAAATCTCTTAAGAGCAAAAACATGGATGCCTGTTAAAATACAGATTCCATGGCCCCACCTGAGAACTGATAAAGAGCTTCCTGAATTGGGGTCAGGAATCTGCATTTTTAATAACCACATAGGTGACCTTTGTGAGAAATAACATTTTTGAAATTTATTATGTGGCAAACTTATTTTATGTAACACTTACATAGGATTTTTCTCTAGTTCTTTTCTCCTTGATTACATTTTAATCTCTAAATACTGCCCAGATATTTTTCTATACTTCTGTGACAACAAGAGAAATAACTCATCAAATACACTAACTTGTAATGATAGTAGAAGTCTAGATGAGATAGTGTTATGAAACTCTTCCCTACCACTTTAAATTAGACATTCTCAATAATCCAATTATGATGATTACCAGGGAAACCAGGATTAAATAGCATGATACATGAGGATTTGGCCTTAGGCTTTTCACCAATTGCAAAGGGGAATCAAGAGAGATCAAATAGTCCAACTTCTATGTCATTATTGTTTCCAATAGCCTTTTTCAACCAGGTTCCTCATATGAACCATACATAATACAGAACAATTTCCCAGGAATGGTATATAACAAGAACCACTCTGAATGTAAAAGAGACAAGTCAAATGGCTACATACAGAAGATGCCCCACATTATCAGTGCTTAATTATTTCATGTAAGGAAATGTGAAAAGATTTGCCAAAATCAACAGTAAGCTGAGTAGAAAAGCAGAATGAAAAATGAGCAAGGGATCTAGAAAGCTTGCTCACTGGGATCACCAAGATCTGAGTAGACTGATAATAGGATCCATTCTCTCTGGTGCCTTTTTGAGTTTTCCCCTCTTTTGGAAATAATAGAACTTACCTAGTTGTACATTATTGATCGTGAAATAGCATATGCAGAACTCCACTTATTCTCCTTGTCACCAAATAAGGAGTCAATAGATGGCTCTAATTAATGTTGATGATGGATAAACTACTGAAAGAGAGAATAATACCTATTTTGGAAGAAAATTATTGAATTTATTTTTTAAAGATTTAATAATTTGTATTGGTTTACAAACAATTTGGAGATATTTAAGAAAACACCTCAAATTTGTTAAATTAAATAATTTTTCTTAGTCATTAACTAGGGGAATTCTACTTTTATAATTTATACTCTTCCTCAAATTAAATTCCCCTGAGAGTGTCTGAAAACAGATGTTAAAATCTCCCTTTAATGTGACATAAAAGAGTTGAGCAAAGCTTCCTATTCCAAAAACATCAAAGTATATCACTTTTTTTTTTAAAGATTTTATTTATTTATTCGACAGAGATAGAGACAGCCAGCGAGAGAGGGAACACAAGCAGGGGGAGTGGGCGAGGAAGAAGCAGGCTCATAGCAGAGGAGCCTGATGTGGGGCTCGATCCCATAATGCTGGGATCACGCCCTGAGCTGAAGGCAGGCGCTTAACCGCTGTGCCACCCAGGCGCCCCCCAGTATATCACTTTTTTGAACCACGATTAATGCAGCCAAGGTTTATATGGGCTTTCCACATTTAAAAATGATTTTTCCGTGTACAATGACCTGCAAAGCTGTATGCTTTATCAAGTTTGCAAATATAATTAATAGGCCTCTCTAATGACTTGTGATTCTATTTAAATCTCTGACTTAGTGACTATTTCAGAATTTCTCATTTTGAAGCTGTTCTTTTTAATCCTATTTCTTCTACATTTAGATAAATCTGACCATTTCCTTGTTTTGAGTACTAGTATTCTAAAAATCCTCGGTGTAGTCTTGTGATTTCTGGTCTCCTCGAGAATAGAATTTCATGTGAGCATACCAGTATCCATGTCTTTTGACAGTTACAGTAATGATATGTCAACATTTTATGAATAGTTAGCTTTGAGAAATACTCACATGCCAGGATGTGGATTTTTCAAACAATTTAATGTGCTGCCATCTGACAGCAACATAGACCTTTGTAGAAAAATGTTTTCTTTCTTCTGTATTGACCTATAGTGAAATGAAGATTTTACCAATATGAAATTTCCGATAACTGGCTCCTTACTTATAGGAATAGAAAGCTAGATAGCTCGCTTGCTCGCTTTCTCTCTCTCTTCCAAATGCTTTGTGTTGCTGGAAGTGAATGATGAATTATAGCCCATTCTTGACTTAGGACTTCGAAGCCCTTTACAAAGACCAAGACTTTTGCTTCCCGTAACACTGTTGTTATTTTGTATCCAACATTCAAGTGTTTAGGAATTTTTACTATAATTTTTGCAATTGAGTAACGGCAGCAATATTTCTTACTGAGATCCCTTTTCTAAAATTGCATTCAGTACTACAGCTTGATGTCTGCCATATCTTTCATTAATCAACATTTGTAAGGATGACAATCCTTTTGTTCTATCTTATTCTGACTGTCTTACTACTCATTCTTTCACTGTTACTTTTATTTTTAAGACCAAGAAAGGAGAAACATTTGTGGCCTAGTTTTACAAAATGTTGTTAACTACAATCAGTCATACATGCTTAAAGACTTGAAACTAACTGTTAAATTGTTCATACATTTAAGTTATGTGGATTCTCAAATACTACCTAAATAATGAGTATCTCTTTTCAAAAGTAGTCCAGCCTATCCTTTCCCTGGTTCCTCAATTTTGAATTTCTATTTTATTTATAATCAGTAATTTATATTTGTGCTTGCTTATAAGGCTTTCTGATATTTTTTACTTTGTTCAATGCTATGTATTTATGAATAAAATTCATATATATATATATATATATATATATATATATATATATATATATATAAAATACGATATATATTGTACTTGGTAAAATATGTTAGAGACTTTTAGCTTCTGCTTATGATGTAGAAAGCTGGAAAAGCTTTGCTCCCAAGATTATAAGGAGACAGAAAATTTACAAAATCACAGCCTTTTAAAATCCACCAGAAAGCTGGAATCACAGGGCAAGAAAACTAAGTTAAAAGCTAATGAAAAATGGGCATCTCCAAGAAGAGAGGGAATCTGAGGCAGATTCCAAACAACATACAAACCAAACAGATGATTTTAGCTAGATTTTCTAATGAATTACTAGAAGCTAAGTGAGGAATAATGTGGGAAATTAGAATCTCTGAGAGCTTCTCACCCAAGGGGATTCACACCGCAGACTTCCTGAGAACTCGTGAGCAAGAATGGTGGCAGAATGAGAGTCTCCAGAAAGTCTACTTTGCTATACAGGTCTGGAAGAGGGGACCAATACTGATGTGGACCAAACTGAGTACTTCCAATATTCATACACTGAGGTCCTAACCCTTGATGTGATGGCATTTGGAGATGAGGTTTTTGGAATTAGGTTTAGATGATATCATGAGGGTAGGGCCCTCATGATGGGATCAGTGCCCTCATAACAAGAAACACCAGAGAACTTACTCTTGCTCTCTATCTCTGCCATATGAAGAATTAGAAAGAAGGCAGCCATCAGCAAGCCAAGGAGAAGGCCCTCACATGAACCCATCCATACTAGTACCTTATTCCTGGACTTTAAGACTCTAGAACTGTGAGAAAATAAATTTCTGCTTTTTAAACCAACAAATCCACAGTATTTTGTTATGGCTGCCTGATCAGACTAAGACAAGGAAGTGTCCACTACAAAAAAAGCATGAAAGCCCACTAAGATTCTTTTACCCTAGGTCACCTGGGTGGCCCAGATGGTTAAGCATCTGCCTTTGGCTCAGGTCATGATCTCCAGGTCCTGGGATCGAGCCCCACATAGGGCTCCCAGCTCAGTGGGGAGTCTGTTTCTCCCTCTCTCTCTGCCTCTCCCCCTGCCTGTGCTCTCTCTGCTTCTCTTTCTCTCAAATGAATACATAAAATCTTAAAAAAAAAAAAAAAGATCCTTTTATCCTATCACCCCGATGGAACAAAAGAACAAAAGGGATAAAAGCTATCTGTAAAAAGGCTGACATCCTGTCCCCTAAGACTATTGGTGGAAACCCATTGCATATGTGGACATAGAGGAAAAAAGTCAAAACCCAAACACTCTTTATCATTAGATAAAGAGGTTGCTGCCTCTGGAAAAGGGTCAGGAATATGTCTTGGTCCTACACAATCAGATATCCTCCATTGTTAGGGACAGTGCAATACAACAGAGAGGTCCCCACTATTCAGTCTCAGGAACACAGTGTCTGGATTTGACTGGTGATTAAACATAGTAAGATAATCCTTTTTTTTCTCCTTTTCCCAGACTAGCAAGTATGAAGTAACAATTACAGTTTGGAGGAGCTCAAGAGTATAGAGAGAAACCTTCTCTAAGGTGCAGATACAAGAGGAAGACCTAAAGCAAAAATGAACAGTGAGAAAAATCCTCTGGCGAACCAGCCCTACCTAGATTACAATTTAATGGTGGAAGCATCTTAAACCTGGGTGCGCCAAGTCTTACAACAGTAACAACAAAACTATACCTATCTAATTCCTGGTGGAATTGACTCAATCTACTATACTAAAAACCCAAACCTCTCCCCCTACTCCCCAAAAAGATGTGTGTTCATTCCAGGCATACACATTAATTACTTCCTTTTCTGTTGTTCCTTTTTTTTTTTTTTAAAGATTTTATTTATTTATTCGACAGAGATAGAGACAGCCAGCGAGAGAGGGAACACAAGCAGGGGGAGTGGGAGAGGAAGAAGCAGGCTCATAGCGGAGGAGCCTGATGTGGGGCTCGATCCCACAACGCCGGGATCACACCCTGAGCCGAAGGCAGACGCTTAACCGCTGTGCCACCCAGGCACCCCATCCTTTTCTGTTGTTCTAGACAATATGCCACCTTTCAATTAAAAGTGATAATATACACATAGAACCAAGAAAAATATTATATGTCAAGAAACAAAATAATCAATAGAATCAATCTCAGAAGTGACACAGTTGTTGGGAATATCAGAGAAAGAATTTGAAATGATGGTTACTATGTTAATGTCTTTAGTAGAAAAGGTGGCCAACATGCCAGTTTGGATGGTGAATCTCAGCCGAGTGATGGAAAATGTAAGAAAGAAAATAATAGAAATGCCAGAAATGAATAAATCAAAACATTAATGATTGCAGTGGACTAAATAATAGATTCAACAGAGCTAAGGAAAAAATTAATAAACTTCAAGGTTGATCAATAAAATGACACAAATTAAAACACATACAAAAAACTGAAAACAAAACAAAATAGAGCATCTAAGAGATGTGGGACAATATCAAATCATCCAATATATGTCTGTGTGGGATCCCTGAAGGAGACACAAGGACTAATATGGCAGAGTAATGAATATTTGAAGAGACAATGGCAAGTGTCTTCAAAAATTAGTGAGAGAACAATTAGTGAAAAATAAACAGAGATAACATTACCACTGGGCCTACTTACCATATATTTCCCAAAAGACCTGGCAATCACACTTTTAGGTATTTATCCAAGTGAAATAACCCACATTCATGCAAAAAACGTGTCATTGACTTAACTGATAATTCCCACAAAGTAGAAATAGTTGCTACATCACGTGATTTAGGAATGGATAAACCAACCGTACTGTATCATACAATTAAATGGAACTGAGTAATAAAAAGGAACGAACTCTTGACAGATGCAACAAAATAAATGTAACGAAAATGCATTATTTTATGTGAAAGAAAGCAGATTTAAAAGACTATACACTGTATAACTTATCTGACTTTTTGGAAAAAGCTAAGTTAAAAGGAGAGAAAACAAATCAGTGGTGAACATAGGTTGTTGGTCTGCGGGGGCTACAAATGACCCGAAATGGGTGGGGGTGGTGTTCTGGAGGTGACAGAGCTGAACTATATCTTCATGGACCTGGTGATTACATGGTTATATGTGTTTGCCAAAACTTTTTGAACTGCACACAGCAAAGAATGGATTTTGCTCTATCTAAATCATCCATCAAACTAAAAAATGAAAAGAAAATTGTCAGAGTACGGAGTGCAAATAGAGGTTCTATATAAATCATAGGTGATTGAACTGTTTTGCATATGGTTGCTTCTGATAAATTAGGGAACCACCTTAATATATAGTAGAGACTTTACTGTATCTATAATATTCCCATCAACATCCTAAAGGGACTAGTTACTTGTTCATTTATGTTCACAATAGGAAGGAATGCATCTACCCAAGCACTTAATTATGTATCAGTTACTTTTTAGGTGCTGTGATATAAAGTTGAAAAAAAAACACAACACAACAGATGTACTTTCTACCTTCCCTGCAGTGAGAATCTCTTGATGGGGTGGGCCATTAATGAAATCACTATGCAGATAAGTATAACGGTTACAAATGCTACGATGGTGTTACTTGGTATGTCAGAGTTTATAAACAGTAGGGATTTATCTATTCTGGGAGATTAGGGAAGGCATCCCTGAAAAAGTAAGGTTTCAGCTGAGATCTAGAGTATGGACGGAATAAATGCTAGCTTGACAAGAGCAGGAGGGGAGGTAGTCAGAGCTAAAGCAGCAGTATATTCAAAGGTCTTGTCCAGTTGGAGGATAGGCAGGAGAACCGGTGTGGTGCTCTGGGCAGGGAAGAGGCAGCATGGCAAGGGCTTGGCTGAAGACAGGAAAGGTCTGTGGATCATTTGAAGTATATAGGTCTTTATCTTAAGACAAATGGGAAGCCTTTAAGGGGTTTAAGGAGAAGGAAGAGATGTTAAGTGAGTGGGTGTGTGAGTGATAGAAGACATTTAGAGACGCAGTTTTAAGAGCTCACTCTGCACAAGGGGAGAGAATCCGCCTGGCTCAGCTAGCAGAGCAGTGTGGCGAGACTGACAGCTTGGACAAGACGAGCTGCGGAAGGGAGAAGAGCATAATTGAGAAACATGCAGAACGCCTATGCCACAGAACCTGGCGATGAATGGGAGCTGGAGAGAGAGAAAGAGGAGCCTTTACGGATGACTTACCAGTTCTGTCTTGCCAAATCAGGTGGCTGTTTGTGCCATTCACCAGGAACTCACTGGGTGGAAATCCATCTCTGTCAGGACAGATCATGGCTTTGTTAATTTATACGTTTGTGCCCAAATGTTTACTGAGCACCATACATCGGAAACTGCTCTATAAGCTAAAAAAAGAGAAAATCTGTGCTCTAATAGGACTTTCCTCAGATTTGATACTCCTCTTATTTTTTAAAAAGGAAGGTATTTAAGCCCATGATTTAATTATTGCATAGTAATAAATTTGTATCTAGAGTGGATCCACGTCCCTCTCAAGAGTGTATAATTTATCGCAGTTCCCACGGTATTGGAGAGAGAACCACCCTTTCCAGGCTTTGTTTGAACAATTGTATGACCTAAATAATGCCTTATTTATAGCCTAATTCAACTGGGTCTGGATCAACTTCAGTGAAACTGGAACATAATTGCATGGTGGTTTAATTTATTTAAACACATCTACTACTTATTATTTAATAGGCACTGAAGTTTCAATCCATGATATATGACAAATATTTAAGAATCGTAATTGTAGACAAGTTCAGATTAATGACTTCTAGAATCATGCAGAAGTAACAAAGGCATATCTTGTTTTTTTTGTTGTTGTTTGTTTTTTTCTGTCCATCCATTTCTTCGCTTCAATCTTTGACAAATTTCTTGGGCCTTTCAACCACATCGCCCTAGACACAGCTGAGTTTGGGAAGCTGCTACAGCTGGAGGTATGTCTTCTCTCTTATCTCCTTATCTGTCACCCCATCCCCAGGTGAAAGCAAGGGTATATATCACTGCATTCTTATTCATAAGTAGGTCACCTTTATTTGGAGGGCGATGGGGGAAAGAGAAAAGCAGGAAAGAGGTTGCGCCTAACAGCTTTATTGATTTTTGTGCCCATGAGTTTGCATATCATCCTCACTGTTCTTTCTCCCTCTGACTTACTTTGCAGCTACTAGTCCGTTGTGGTATTCTGCTCCCCACACCCAAGAGCAGGAAATGGGCCATTTCCTTGTTTAGCTGATCTTTATGAATTACGCCTCTAGAGAAAACTAGACTCTGTGAAACACTATTAGTGGGAACTCAGTTTTTGCTGAATACAATTATAGGAAGAGACTACATGGTGCTACCATATATGGACCCCCAAAATCTGAACACCAGAACAACCCAGCAGGCTCCTTCAAAATGGCAGTGCCACCAAACCCCTGACTTACACCTCTCCTACACTTAGATTTCCTCACTCAGCACTCCTCTCTCCTTGGTGACCCTAAAGTGCCTGTTCACACAGCAAACTAAGAGAAGGAGCAGGGTGAGTCTGGTACAGGTCAACGATGGGAACTTTTGCCAGGAAAACTGAGTTAATATTCTCTTTGAAATGAGTGGAAGAGAAAGAAGAGATTTGGCTTAATCTAGGAGTCATGCGTTATAATCTCGTACCTTCTTTAAACTCCTGTAGCAACAGGTTAATATTACTTACAGAGGTTACTTGCATTCCCAAAATATACTACTCAATGCCAGCAACTTTTATCAGCATCATCACAGTGATTACATATCAACCAATCTTATTAGATCGTGATTCAAATATGCTGGGGGGAAACCCCCACATAAATTCACAAGACTATTTGAAATAGTTCAAATAGACTCTTTGAAATACATACTTGATGGTAAGAATTATTACCACTTTGGGGGTGGGATAATGGTTTAGTGTTATATTATAAAAGAAACCTCATCTTTTGTATATACATGTTGAACAATTTGGAGATGAAAACTCATGCCTGGGATTTGCTTCCAAATAATACAAGGGTGGAAGTGGATGCAGGTTTAGATGAAACAAAGATTGTCTGTAAGTTTTTCACTATTGAAGCTGGGTAATAGGTTCATAGGGATACATTACATAATTTCAAATATATACTCAATTTTTTTCTTGCTAGCATGTGAAAAATGGTAATCATTGACATTTATTGAGCATTTATTTCATGTCACCAACTTTAAATATATTTTCCTGTTTAATCCCAACATTGCGTAGATTGCTATTGTTAGTTTCATTTTCTACCTGAGTTTGCTAATGTCAAAAGAGATGAGGTGAGGAGCTGGAAGGGTAGGCCCATCTGATTTCAAAGACTGCATCCTTTCTACTACGAAGGACTGTGAATGATTTCAGGACTATTTCTTTGGAAGAATGATAGCTTCCTCTCCTACTCACACACATTGACATTACCCTTTGGTTTGCCTCCACAGATAGGACTCACCCGTCTGATGACAGTTTCAGATATCTCTTAAAACTTCTGCTATTATAAAATGTCAGAGGAGCTAATTTGATTAGCAAGTGCGATCAAATGATTAGCTAGAATTGCCATTTTCCTATTTCCTTCATTTTTTTTTTTTCTGTACAGTGTGGGATAAAAAAAAAAACGTATTGAGAGGGTGATGTTACTTGCCTGTAATTTTTCACTTCTTAATTCCTGTCATATAGTGATGGGTATAAACAGTGGGACCACCTTGACCCATTTTTAAAGAAACCTTGGGTTACCACCTGGTTTGCAATGGTTAGTCTGTCTGCTATTATTGTGGCCCAGGTGTCGGTAATTTGCAGCAAGATCCTACAGCCTGTTTCCTAATGCCTTTGGAGGGAGACAGTGTGCGGCAGAGGAAAGAGCCTTCAAGAGGCAAGGGGGCAAGACCTGAGCCTGTGGTGTTTCTTAAGGGCTTCACCTAGAGCAAGTCAATTTAACCCATACTCGTTTTATTTTGCACACATCCATGAAATCAAGAACTTGGCTGTACATAATCATAAATTCCTTTCCAGCTCTGTTTTTCTCTCTTCTGCTGCTTATCTCATTGCACCTTAGAGTAAATGCTTCCTTATCCTCTTGTCCTCCATTCTGTGTGTTAATCCCTAAATTACTTGATTACCTATATAAAGGCCAATTGAAATAGGTACAAACGAAGAGAGAAGTTCTGATTAACTTTTGTTCGCAATGGAAGTTTTACACTAGAGTGATAGCGTAGCCCATTGCTGAGAAAAGCAAAGGAACGATGCCGTCTGCTCTGCAAAATGGATTCTGACAAGGAAGCCTATGGTCTGATTAGAAGTGCAGATTTCCAGGCTATTATCAGCATTTGATGCATTCCTTAAGCATTTATGAATATATTTGTTTGGAAAGATGGTTTGTTTATATGTTGCTCAAGTCAAGACATAATGGCAAAATCACTGTATCATCTCTTATTACCAATTCCTCTGAACCACCCAGTGCCCACAGAAGCCATTTGAGAAACATTAACTACTCCCTAAAGGGAAAGTTGTAGAAGAACCTGCATTTACAGGTCATTAGTTACCTTCTGCATTACATTACCTCTGTTATTTTTAGATAATCTCACTAATCTGGTATTCAGGGTAATTTCTAAATAATTTAGTCCCTGTTGTATTTGGATTTCCAAATTCAGACCTTTCAGAAAGTACACAGGGAAATCTCAGAAAAGGGAAAATTTATGACTCGTGCCAAAGAATTTCCCATTTTGAAATCCAGGGCAGTTAATCTAGTGTAGATCTTTTCTTCCCCCCTGTTTGTTTACGCCAGCAAAATAATTTAGCATTTCTTTATATTTAAATCTCCAACATTTTCAGTAATTAAAAAATAAATGCTATGTCAGGGGCTTTTAAAAAAAATGACATATAATTGACCCACGAAGTTCATTACACATTAGTTTCAGGTGTAAAACATAGTGACTTGACGACGGTAATGAGCTTCTTAAAGGTCCTCCTTCATTGTTCTCCATTGCTGAAGACAGTTTATGAAAACGCTACAGAAGGACATGTGCCCAGAAGGCAGAGAACCAAGCTGTGCTCCAGAGGGAGTAGGGAGCCCTGGTTTTTATGATCCCCTTACATTGGGCAGTGTAAAATGGGGATTGCTTTTTCCTTGTTGTAGTGGGATTGCCATCACAGGATCTTGAGGAAGGAGCAAGAATGAAGTAACATATATGCCCACCGAGCTCATCAGTGTTCAAAGACCCAAGAAATTCCTTTGGGTCTTTTTTTTTTTTTTTTTTTTTAAATTTTACCAGAGAGAGAGTGCGCACAAGCAGGGGGAGCAGCAGACAGAGGGAGAAGCAGGCTCCCCGCTGAGCAAGGAGCCTATGTGGGACTCGATCCCAGGACCCTTCTTAGCCTTTTGGCTGAGATCAAGTGCAGGACCCCGGGATCATGACCTGAGCCGAAGTCAGACGCTTAACCCAGGGAGCCACCCAGGTGTCCCTCCTTTGTGTCTTGATGCGGACAAATAGCACAGCACTTAGGGGGATGTCTGAGAGAATGTCGGATTTATTTGATTATACTCTTGATTATTGCCTTTCATGCCACTTCTTATTCTTTAATAAAACTCTATGTGTGATTTAGCTCCCGTTTTCCTTGGGAAGTACAGTATAGGCTTTTAAATTTAACTTCACTCATCATCAAAGAGAGGCTCCAGTTGCCCATGTTTATTTATTTATTTTTAAATAATTAAAAATAAACAACTCCCCCCCCCCAATTCTTTAATCTCTTAATCCATCTTTCAGGTGAGCCCTACTTTTTTTCTTAACATGGTACCTTTATTTTCACAAGTTCTTTCTTTAGAAATGCAACTTGCAAGCCATATACTCAGAGAGAATGAATCTGTTGAGTAGGCATGGGGTCAATATCTAAGACATTTCAGTGAAATCTAGAGGGGAATGAGTGGGTTAGAATGAATCTTTTTTGTCTTACTCCCTGTCACTCACCCCTTTCCGCTCCACTCACCCCCTTTGTGAAAGCAATGCATAAGAGTATGATCTGCATAAAGGTAATTTAGTTGTAAAGCGACTTTAGAGCAGAGAGTGAAACCTGAAAAGAGTATAGCAGGGAAGGAAGGAGGAAATCAGAAGCAAGGGTATATTACCCATGTAGTACTATTTTCTGTATTTCTGAGGTTTTTATATCTGGGTTGACCCTGGAGGGACTTCCATCCCCAGGGTGAGCTGATTCTTAGAGCTAATACAGGAGTCTCCTGGGAGTTTGCTTTTCACATGCAAACCACCCATATCCCCCCCTAACAGCCTCCTTGATCAGGCTCTTGCCCTCCAGGCAACTATTCCCCTGGCCCAGGACCAGGTATCAGGCAAGGACCTGAGGCTCCTACATCCTGGAACCTTCTGAAAGCATTCAAACTGGCCAACCTGCTTTGCCTGCTTACTGCCTCTCCCATTCCTTCCTGCAAACACCACAATAAAGGCCCTTGCTCCCATTTGCCCTGCTCTCTGGCTTTGGCCTCCTGACCCACCCGGGCGCTGCCCTGTGTGGCCCTGCATGGCATGGGAACTGTAACAAATTATCTTTTCCGGAGTAGTCATTTCCTGATCTGCTGGCCTCACTGTACCTGATTAAAAACAAAACCAATATTTAAAACAGAGGCTATGTCATTTAAATGGTTACACTGGTAGGGGGCCTCGAACTCATCAGGACCTTCTGAGAAGCTATATAGAGTGTGCTTCCTAAGGACTGAGCGGCGAGCCTTTATTCATTGCCTCGTACCCCCCAACTGTTAAAGAGTTGCCAAGAGATGTTTCCAGCCCATGTCTCCAGGATTCACAACTGTGAATGCTGAGTGGGTTTTCCTAGCATTCCCCAAGTTTGGTTTCAGAGCAGCCCCTAGGTAGAGAACTAGAAGCACACTGGGCAGCTGAGGCAAGATGTGGCCAGATTACAGCTGCACAAAGCTAATTTCGAGATCAGTGGCTCGAGCAAAAGAGGGGTCCCATCCCTTACCCAATTCAGATTTTCTCGTGTCCTTCATTAAGTCAAAGCCCTCCCTGCTTATGTGGTAGCAGATTGCAATTTCTGCAAAGGGCTTCAGGTTTGTGGGGCAAGCTGCGGTCACTCAAGCTGTCACATTCCTGAGATAAGTACTTTATTTGCATCATGCCCTTTCTATGCCATCCGACTTCCCTTACTTCCAATCAGTGTTCACCTGGTTTAGGTAGCTTGCCTGGTGGAGTGACCCAGGCTTTAAGCCCCAAGGAACGGAGCGCTTACTTACTTTTCATTTTTTGTTATTACGATTGCTGCAATTGCCTATGTTCACTGATCACTGCGCATAGAGGGTCCGAAGCTGCCTCTATGACTCTTTTGGGTTCCAGATGCATGCTTTGCTGTGGGCATTTTGTAGCAGCAGCCTTAGCTCTCCATGGTAATTAGAGTAAGTGACCCTTAATATTCTGGTAACTCTCTTTGCCTGTTGATCCAGGGGTGTGAGGAGCCCAGAGGGACTGGCTGGTGGTCAGAGTTTTAAGTCCATTGAAAGCCATACTGTGTGTCCTGGTGCAAATAATTGCCCTGGAAAGTAGAACATTTAGTCTAGCGAAATCTACATGTTAAGAGATGGGAAATTTAAAAAAAAAGAATCAAAAAAAAAAAAAAAAAAAAGAGATGGGAAATCAGGTTCTACAACAGAGCTTACTAAAAACAATGGTGAGAGAGGCTACTCTGTTTCACTTTTTGATTCCGTGGCCCATATATTTTTAGTGGGCATCATCTAGCAATCCATACCATGTGTCAGCTGTGAGCTCAACATACATACCCCATCTTGGAGAATAACACCCAAATCTCAGAGTTTGGTTCCTAAGCAGACATCTCAGTTAGGTTTTAACTGGCCATGCCACTCTTGTATTAGACAGGCTGCTTCCAAGTGATGTATTAATATGGTAGGGCCAGCGGATGCTGTGTAATAGCTAGTAACGTGGCTCTTTACGAATGGATCCTTTTTATTTAAGATGATGTGGCAAGGGATATCATGCTGGGAAATCAGGCATTGTGTAAGTCTGTAGATAGTAAGGCAATCCCATAGCCAGAGATGCTATCAATGCTGGTAAGAATAATTCACTGCCCTCCCAGGGAGGCAGGGCTCCACTATAATCAAACTCCATCGAGTAACTGCATCTTCTCTCCAAGGGATGCTGTCATTTAGAAGGCTTACTATCTGTCTCTGTCAGCTGTGGATCTAGCTAGAACATGACTGGTGAGAGGGCAGGCATCCATGATATTTTGTGCATATATAATGCCCTTGACTGCCTCCATGGTTGCTTGGTTCATGAGCCCTTTGTTTTAGCATCGCAGTAGCTGAAGTCGTATGTTGTGTTGAGTGCCTCCTCTTTTTAAATTCTTTTCAGAGGATATAATGAGACAGAGTTGGCTTTGGACTAGTCCTATAGGTCTATTCACATGACTTCCCTCAAATTCTTTATTTCTGATCTTCCAATCTTACTCTTTCCAATATCATGATCAAAACAGCCAACACATTTGTGATGTCCAGAGTTCAAATATATCTGTACCTCAGATATATTTCTCTCTCCATTCATACTGAAAAACTGAGCCACATTTCTTGCAAGCCCTGCCTACTGGGAGCATTTACTTTCACCCTCATCCATTAGGTCCAACCCAAGTGGGACAGCATGTAGCAGCAATCCATTTTGGACAAGGATGCATATGTCTAGCTGGCCTACCCTTGAAATTGGCCTGAGATTTTTCCTTCTTGGTCAATATTTTCAAGTGACTGAATAAGCCTGAATTGAGCAAGAGACATCATTTTAAAAAGACAGATGCTGTGGGAGTCTGTACCACCAGTTCCTGTGGTTTTCTTTTGTTTTCTGAATCTATTCCAGTCTGATCCTGAATGTACCATTTCCAATGTATAACAGATTGCTGTGGTTCCTGACTTAGGGAATAGGATAATACCCAACCGGTGATGGGAAGCTCTGATCTCAGTTAATTGATGACCCATGATGAGATACTCAGCGTCTACTAGAACCTAGTAGCATACCAGAAACCATTTTCCACTGATGACCTATTTTATATGTATAATAAACTTCAATAAAAGGCTTGAAAAAGATCCAAAGATTCTCTCACTCAATGCTGTACCTCTTTCTAGTTGAAAGGTACAAGGAGTAACAATTGGGCCTTTACCTGAAGGCGATTTCTTAGCATAACTTCCAGAATATTTATATTAGTCTGCTGGGGCTTCCATAACAGAATACCATAGACTCTGTAGCTTAAATGATAGAATTTTTGGTCACAGTTCTGGAAGCTAGATGTTTATGATCAAGCTGTACATTCTGGCCAATTTGGTTTCTGGTGAGAACTCTCTTCCTGGCTTGTAGACAGCTGCCTTCCCATAGTGTGCTTACCTGGCCTTTCCTCATCCTTACGTGTAGAGGAAGGAGGAAGAGAAAGCAGGCTCTCTGCTATCTCTATAAAAACACTAATCAGATCAGGGCCCCATTCTTATGACCTTATTTAAGATCAGCTACTTTTCCGAATATGGCCACACTGGGCATTAGAACTTCAACATATGAATTTTGGGGAAGCACGTACATCCAGTCCATAACACCATTTAATCCCTAAAAAACCATGATATTGCCGACTCTGAAACTTTGTCTGGTTTTTCCCACCCTGTGGCACACATGACTCTTACTGGGTCATTCAAAGTATGTGCCATTTTTACTCACCATCGCATGGGGAGATTAATGCCAAAGGCTTCTTCTTGGCCCTTTTTATCATCATGGCTCCTATGTCTATAATTCAGAGATACATTATGAGATTTCTGCTAGCTTCTCAGTATTTCTATCCCACTATATTCTCAGAGACCAAAGAAAGGATCATGAGGAAATTTTCAAATGCTAATCTTCAGCTTTCATGCTAGTTGGAGGAGCTAGCTGGTAGAAGGAATCGGGAATTTTGAAAGCTCCCCATACGATTTCAATGAGTAGCAAGGTTTGGGAATGACTGCTATGTACAAGTGGACCCACTGTGACACAGACTTGGGAGAATACTCTCCTTATCACTGGCCTCTGTGAGCCCCATTCTAACTGGAGGATCATTGTGGTAACTCAGGGTCACATCATTAGTGTCAGCTCACGCTCTGCTTCCCACTGACACAGGAAGAGCTGTGCTTTCCTATTTCCCCAGTGCACAGCAGCATGACCACATGTCCCTTTGGGATGGTTTGGAGAGTGCTACTTCAAGAGGGCTCAGTGTTACTTTTTTCCAATGAGATTTGGGCATTAAGAAATAGTTTAGTTTTAAATATTGGGGAAAGGTTTTCAATTTCTCATCACACCAGCTGATTTCAGTGTTTCGTTTGTCAGCTCCTGGTTTTGTTGTTGTTGCTGTTGCTGTTGCTGTTGCTGTTGTTGTTGTTGTTGTTGTTTTGGTGGGGGGGAGGGGAAGGGTAGAGGATTAAAAAGATCTAACCGTACTGAATTTGGCTGTCCATCTATCTTGCACCTAAGAACACCATGGACTAAAAGCCATCATGACACATCAAGGATCAAGACAGTCTTATTGCCACTTCGGGCCTCTCTGTCCATTTTATTCATTATGCGTACTTTGACACTATGAATTAGATATCACCACTGACCTTTGTCATTTCTGAGATATTCATGATTTTAGGGAGCCCAGTCACACAGCAGCATCTCCTATTGGCAACTCCAAGCTACAAAGAACAGCCACCACCAATCTTTTCAGTATTCTTTCCTTAGTGATGGCATGTACTTTAGGTCCTCCATGGGAACATAGTTAGATGGTGGGTTCTCTTGCCTTGCAAAATACATCCATTATAACATTCCTAGCTCCTGAGCTTCTTGAATTTTTCTCAATACTATGGCAACACTGTTCCAATATCTCCATCCCATTTACTAGAGCTGGTGTGTCCACATCTCAAGGAGACCTCCTAGGATTATAGTGTACTCAGCTTCCAGTGTGCTTTCTGGGGAGTTAAACTCAACATTGTGCCAGAGCAAACTCAGAGCAGGCTTGCATACCAATAAATTATTCTTTATTCATTTTTATATTCCACATTCTTCCATTTCACGTCAAGATCCACTCCCTAGTACATGCTGGAACATAGTAGCCATATTTTATAGTTGTTTTAGTGTTTTGATATTTCCTACCAGAACAATGAGTATATTTTTCCATATGGTCCATAATGAAACCTGATTCTAGTGATTAAACTAGAAGTAAAGAATGGAGGTAAATCTGGACTTGAGACGCATCTATGTCAGGGAAACCTTTACAGGGACTCCAGGCATGACTATGCCATTCTCCTCTAGTAAAGAGGTTTCAGTACAATGTAAGGATCCACGCTCCTCAGGCTCATCTTCCCAACTGTTCCTATCTAGGTGTCATGTGTCCTCTCTTATCCTGGCACTTTCACATGAGACCCCGTTGAGACACTTATTCTCCTTATTAGTTTTGCTATCCCCCATACTTAAAGGTCTGGTTTACAGCACAATCTATCCTGCAGCCACAGAAGATAAGTAACTCTTTAAACATGGAGTCCTCTGGCTTTCACAGCATGTTTGAAATAGATGATTATCAGCTAAAAACCCGTTATTTTATTTTTGCCCAAGTCTTCTAAAGTGGTTAACAATGGACTACTGCCTATACTTACAATCAACTCTAATTGTTCAAGACCAGTCAGTGGGCAACTTCTACTCATACTAATCCACAACTGGTGAGAGTTCTAGAAGTTGTAAAACTACTAAATGCCTCCTGGCTTACAACCTTACACCTGGCTCATATTGCCACCGAGCCAGTGAGTGGCCCTTTACCAGAATGTCCTCTTTAAGATCTGCTTTCTAGGATATTTCTAGTACCAATGTTCTTAGTCTTGGTACGCCCTCACCAAAACCAGAGCTAAGCCATTAGCTTGTATGCAAGTGGTTTGTTTGCAAAGTGGTCATATGGCACTAAATAACGGAAACAAGGAGGTTGAAATGGGGAAGAAGAGGGATCCCATAGAGTGTGCGTTATTGAACCGATCATTGTGAAGGGCAACTGAGACTCAGCCAATTGGGTCTCTCTGAGAAAATGCACAGAATAATCCTCAGCTTTGTGTTCCTGAGGAATAGCAGGAAGGGGCAGTTATCTTCCTGATCCTTTTCCTATTGCTCAAGATTTCTCCATGGGCTGTTAACTCTCCATCAAAGCCAGTTTGTGCACGCATGATTTTGGTGATTTTCTATGTGATTCCCTGCCGCAACATCGGGAAGCCTTGGTACAGAAAGCAAGAAGTACAATTCAGGTGGAGTGATAAAACGCTGATTGTCATAGTAGTGGCTAGAGTAAAAAGTAAGTCAAGGGGATGAGAGATGAGATCTGATCCATTATCAAAGTTATGTTTTATGTTCAATTTGTATTTATTAAAGGGTACTTATTTTAATCAAGGAAAATTAAAATATCTTTTTTTTTTTAATGTTCTTACAAGGATCTGTATTTTCAATTCCTTGTTTTAGTCTGAAGTACTGCCAATTCCCATAAGGCGAGTTTGTGTACTGGTGTGTGTACACATGTATATAGGTCAGATGCTTTCTGAAGTCAGTAGAAATAGAACCACAAAATATTAAATCTTAAACCTAACAAGTGTATTTACTCAACAAATGAATAAATTAGAGTTCATATATTAGTGCGGGTCCAGGAACATGACATTGACCATTTGGCTCCTCATATGGCTTTTTTCTCACTATTCCTTGTCATCTTTTATATTCCGAGTAGAATTGTATGATCACAGATAACAACATACTGACACTGCTTGACTGTCACTTACAAATAATAAAATGAGAATAGGTGAGTTTCTCAATAATACAATTCTTATTGAATTTACAGAGGAGATTTCTCTGGGGTACTGGCAAGGGGAATTTGGGGAATAGGCAAATATATATGAACAGCTGTTCTTACCAGAAAAAAATTCAGAGAAACTAAACTCATTTTACCTTAAAATTAAATCTTTTTCTTCAAGGCTATATAAACTAAGTTTTCATGATGAGATGAATAATTCCAAGGAGATTTTTACTACCAAGCCAGACATGCTGTTAACATACGGCGATAATAATCACTTGGATTTATTTGTTCATGAGCAAGAACTTACCAGAAATATGTATATTATCATTTCTCCTCTTTGATAATTACTCTTATATAATTCTACTTGTGTTTATCTTTTGCCACACTGATATGCACCCATTTCACATGTTGTCTTAAGATTGAATATTTATGTTTTTCCTATTCCTGATTCTGGTTGTTTTTCCCAAAACATAGACTCTGTTTGTATAGCTTATGAAAAAATTTGTTAAGTATCTGTGCCATAATAAAGAATATATCTGCTCTTTGTCCTTAGTTCCTGACACAGAGCTTCGACGGTGTCCAGAAATTCTGAATGATTAGAAATTCTTTGTTTTTTGTTTGTTTGTTTGTTTGTTTAATAACAAGCCCCTTTCAACCATACCTGAGTTAATACTAATGATTAATAGACCCCATAGTGGGTCCCTAATAGTCTCAGAGAAGGAGTTGGCCATGCCAGAAAGACCAAACATTCATTAAAGGATTGGAACTTTTAGTTTCATTCCGTGACTTCCCTGGAGAGGAAGGAGCCGGAGATTGAGTTCAATCATTTGGCCAAAGATTTAATTAATCATGTCTATGTAATGAAATTCCAGATACAAACTCTGAGCAGTGAGGTTTGTGAATATATGAAAGACTGGGAGGGTGATGCACCCCAACTCCATGAGGATAGAAGCTCCTCCGCTTGGGACCCTTTCAGACCTGTCTTATGTGTCTTTTCCATTTGGCTATTCCTGAGTTGTATCTGTAATAATAATAATGTAGTCAAAATATGGTGTTTTCAGTGAGTTTGTGGGTCATTCCAGCAAATTATCTAGGCTTAAGAAGGGTTGGGGGAACCCCCAAATTTTTATCTAAATCAAACAGAAGTTTGGGTGGCTTCCGGGAACCCAAAACTTGAGACTGGTATCTGAAGTGGGGAGAGTCTTATGAGACTAAGCCTTTAAATTTGAGGTCTGCAGTAACTCCTGTACTACCAGAATCGACATGAATTGCAGAACACCTAGTTGGTGTTATAGCATTAGTGTTGGAAGGTAGTATCACTTTTTCTATAAATTATCTATTTTGACATTATGGTGCCATTTTCTTTAATCTTTAAGTAATCAATACCTCGAAAATTCTTCGACCTTCTTATAGTCAACACCATGTTTGTCAGTATTATCTCAAGATAGTTAGGGGAGAACTTGCTTTGGGGGTAAACCAGAAAAAAAGTGAGGTATTAACTTTTCTGAAAAATTATCCCCAGGTGGGCTTTGGTTAGATTTTTCTTCCCCAAGCTAGGACTAGTCTTGTAATGAAATGCGAGATTTTATCTGTTCATTCTTTGGATAGCAAAGCTTACACCTAGATAGATGCTTAGAGATAATCTGTTGTATAAAATTCTACAGATTAGCAGAATTTTCTGTTTTTGTGATCATCTGATATTGCAGAAAGTCATATGTTTTTCCACTAAAAAAAAAAATCAGAATAACAACCAAGTTTAGATCTTGGCAACATCATTGACATTCTCATATTAGAAAGTTGCCAAAAAATGTTCTTTAAAGTTATGAGGTAACAATGTCAATTTTGCTATCAAGAGTGGATAACATTTTTTTCCCCTGTGTGGTAACATTAAACTCCATTAAATGTAGTAAGGGGTAAACAGAATTTTGTAAATTAGTCAAAGATAAAAGTAAATGAGATCCACACAAATAGCTTATAAAGTACATGTAGCACTTAGTATGCTTTGGCTTGAGGAAGAGAAGCCTAAACAGTGAAAAGTATGTGTATGTGTTAGGAGTGCCTCCCAACATTGTACAAAGGAAGTTGATATAAAGAGCTTTTATCCTTATATAGCTGCAGAAAAACCTTGGGGGAGAAAAAAAACACAACAAGAAATAAATGGCTAAACTTCCTTATTTGTATAAATGTTGCATCTGCGATATTTAAAAAAGAACAAACTAGGGGCATCCAGCTGGCTCAGTCAGTAGAGCAAGCGACTCTTGATCCCAGGGGTCATGACTTCAAGCCCCATATGGAGCTTACAAAAAAGAAAAGGAAATAAAAACAGAATGCACTGGAAAATAAATAACACCTAATTTATCTTAAAAACCTGGGGAGGGGAAATTCCCATGTGCCAGAAATGAAGAGTGAACTCAAAGAATAAGTAGAAAATAGAAGAGAGAGAAATCATAATGGATCTTAAATAATGGGTTTTAAGTATTTTAATTAATTAATGTATGTATGTATATATTCGAGAGACAGAGAGAGAGAACCCAAGTGGAGGAAGCAGAGGGAGAGAAAGAATCCCAAGCAGGCTCCACGCCCAGGTGAGCCTCACATGGGGCTCAATCTCAGGACCCTGAGATCATGACCTGAGCCAAAATCAAGAGTCAGAGGCTTAACGGACCGAACCATCAAGGCGCCCCGGTGTTAAGTATTTTGAACCCAGGCAGGAGTAAGGTGGTTATCTTGGGCCTTCCTAGACTTAGACTCAGTTGAAGAATGTCCAGAGCTTCCAAAGATTTCTTCATATGTGAAATGATTACACGAAATGCTTTTTTCAGAAACTTCAGCTTGGAGTAAGGATAGGCTGAGTAAACTCTTTCACTGAAAACAACTAAAAAGACTGTATGCAATATTTTTAAAAAATATTTTTGACAGCTTCAGAAAGCTTACTGATAGTGAGAAATTACTTGGCCAATATTCAAAGAGAAGGTGAGGACCCAGAGCGAAAAGCCCAGCACTTAAAGTTGTTGCTTTGAGGGAAATTATCAATCTAGAAGGATGCATAAGAAGATAAGTTGTAAGGCAAGCTGTCCAAGTTAGGGAGTCTTAACCTTGCTCACCCCAACAAATAATATGGGGACCTAAATGTTAATACCCCTAAGAAAAGGTGACCCCCAAAAAAGTAACCATAAGAAGCCTTTGCATGAGTGGTCGATGAAACCTCAAAGCTTGAATTTTGATTAAGCTCATTCCAGATTGCTTGCACCAATGAAAGTCCATTCAAGTCTTCTCAGAAAGAAAATACTATCATCATGGGCCTCAAATTACTAATAAAAATAATTATTCAATGACAATGATCAGACCCAGAAACAACACACCGCAAGGGAAACTGTCATAAACAAGACACAACAGGGAAAATCACAAAGACTTCCCATATCGCAATTATCAGACACAGATCATAAAACATCTATTTGTACTACATGAAAATAATTGTTTTTAAAATTGGAAATTACAGCAGGAAACTGGCCACCATAAAATGTTACAGAACCATTTAAGAAAAAATCGAATTTTGAGTTTTAATTGAAAATTTTTATATAGAAAGAGGCTTTCAGACCCTCAATATTCTTCTGATAGGAAGTAGATCAATGCAACTGTTCAGCAGCAAACTCATGTAACAGAAAGGATGACTGAAAGGGTGGGAACAAGAAATGGGTTTGGGGGGTGGTCCATGAATGTAGAGGGGGAAATGAGAGCCACAGATTATTAACACCAGGCACTTAAACCCAAAGCAGTTTGATGGCTGGATTTCAAAACTACTTGAGGCTGGGGACTCCTTTTAACCTTTCAGTTTCCTCCTTTTTGAACTGGGATGTCTGTGACTATTTTGCTAAGCCTGAACCATCATTGTATATTGGGAGTGCCCGGGGCACATAGCACCATCTTTAGTTTCTGGGTATACAGATGAAGCAGCCATGGGAGCCTACTTGGCACCTGATTTAGATGATGAGATTCTGGATTTTCAAGTTAATATTTAGATGAGATTTTGGACTTCGATGAACTGATACTAAACTGATACTGTTATGGGACAAGACCCTTATGGACTGTATCAGTCAGGGGTCTACTAGAGTAACAGAGCCAGTAGGAGATAGATGATAGATACAGATACAGATATAGATAGAGACAGAGATAGAGAGAGATACACATTTATATATATCTATGTATAGATAGAGTAAATATATAGGAGATATATATATAGTATTATATATGTATATATATATTACATTTTAAATATATTACATTTCAAATATATTATATATACACATATATATTTATAAAACAAATAGATTTACCGCATGGATAGGCAAGTACAAAATCCATAGAACAGGCTTTTGGGAAGAATAGGCTGGAAGCACAGATGCTGCCATCCACAGGTGGGATTTCTTCTTCTCCATTCTGTTCTTAAAATCTTTCAACTGATTGAATCATCCCACCCAGACTATCAAAGACAATCTCCTTTATAGAAAGTCAACTAGTTGTAGATATTAATCATACCTATAAAACACCTTTACACTGACACCTAGATCGGTGTTTGCTAGAATACCGGGGACTCTAGCCTAGCCAAACTGACACATAAAAGCGGCCATCCTGTGGACTTTGGAAGGGAGTCAATGAATTGTGCATTTTGGAAAGATGTGCACTGGGAGGGCCAGAGACACACTTTGAAAGGCAAAATTATAAAAATAACTCCCCAAATTCCAAGTCCATGGTTATTTACTTAAACACAAATCTTGGTACTGCCCTAAAGAGAGTTTGCAGGTAAAATTGAAGTTCAAGTCATTTGACCTTCAGTTTAGGAGATTATCCCAGTAGACCTGACTTAACCGGGCAAATCCTTTAAAATTAAGAAGTTTTCACTGGCTGGTCAGAGAGATTTGAAGCATATGAATATATCAACATGCCATTGCTGATTAGAAGGAGAGAGTCACATGCAAAGACTACGGAGAGGCTTCCAGAAGCTGACAGCAGCCATAAAAAAAAAACCACTATTGAAACATTTACACGCTTAGGGTACAAATACCATATTATAACTAGGGACTATTAAGACAAGTTTTGCCTTCTCCCTGACTTCCCTGATCTTGGAAAAGCTCATAGCACCTCTGTGAGTGGAGGACAAGTGGAACAGAAAAAAATAGGGAAAACCTAAAAGAATAGATCATTTCCCTTTCCTTTCTCTGAGTTAGCAGAATTCACAGGCCAGATTTTAGTAGTATTAGAAGTTTCCAATCAGATGAGAGATTGAAGTCCAGATTACATTCCAACTGCACATTTTAAGACTAAAAATGTCTGTTGCAGTGTTGAAAATTGCTGGACAAGCTACCAGCTGTATCCGAGACATAACCAGAGATGAGGAAGGGAGACCTGTTGGAATGGACTGGAAAGGCAGGTTCATAAGAAACATGATCCTGTGAATGAATTTGCTATACTGCATCAATCCCACTAAAATTCAAGTAAGTTTGAAGATTTCAAAGCAGATGGAACTGAAGCTCCAGCACTCCACGGTTACTGTACCAACTTACTGTTTTTCCTCAAATCTTATCCACAACTCTCTAAATAGTCTTTTTATTAAAATCTTCTCCATTATTCAGTTATAGTGGGCTATCTGTTTACAGCCAGGAGCATAACACATATGTTCACAGAAGAAATAAAGTGTAGATTGCAATGATTATAAGATACTCTTTCAGACAAAAAGGATTATTATGGATAGAAAAAATCACAAATAATAAATTTAACAGCTCATTAGAACAAAATAAAAATTAAAAACTTTTATGTGTCCAAAAGCATTGCAAGCCAAAATTTAAGGAAATACAGAAATAAAGTTAAAAATCCAAAATAACAGTAAGGTATTTTAATGCATTTCTTTCAGTGTCAAAGATATCTAATAGGAAATAAATATTAAGGAAACACTACAACTAGCAAACTTCATCTAATGAACATAGACTGTAGCCGAGGCTAACTATGTAAAGACTTCATGTTATTTTGATATATTATTATGAAATATTTTGGACATCCTAAAACATATAAGTATTTTTAAAATGCAGACGTGTATCTAGCACATGTTGGGAGATTAGTCTCTGTAAATTTCTTGCTTCTGGCTTGTCTTGTTACAGCTCTTGTTGGAGGTGACATGGTATCTCTCTCTGAAGTAGACGGTGGATTTGAAATCCAACATAAGAAAAGGGATGTCTTTATTAAGGGACAAAAATTGAGCAGGTTTATTAGCAGCTTGCTTTTAAGGTTGAAGTCCCCCATCTTGGAGTTTTCTAACAATGACATAGACCCACTATGCATGCGCTATCCATTTGGGCCTACCTTCCCATCATGCCATGGGACTTGGGGTGCAAGAGGAACTGATGTGCACATTTAGGTCTAGGGGTGATGACAGCTTCCTAATTTTGCTAGGCCCTGTGTGCCTCACTATCTCTCCTTGTTTGTTCCCTTAATTCTGCCCACATAGCTGAAAATTGGATGTAAAGTTTTACTTTGAGCAAGATGAGAACTCACGGATGGGTGGAACAGAGGTAACATGATCAGATATGTTTAAAAGGAGTGCTCTGGCCACTCTGTTGTGAATGGATGGATGGGATGAAAGCATGAGAATGGGAACCAATTTAGAAAATGATACTTTAATATACAGAGAAGTGGGGATGGTGACCAAGATCATATGGCTGCACAGACTGGATCGGGAACTTCTTATTTGGGGGAATTCTTTTTTTTTTTTTTTTTTTTTAAGATTTTATTTATTTATGTGACAGAGAGACAGCCAGCGAGAGAGGGAACACAAGCAGGGGGAGTGGGAGAGGAAGAAGCAGGCTCACAGCGGAGGAGCCCGATGTGGGACTCGATGCCCGCACGCCGGGATCACGCCCTGAGCCGAAGGCAGACGCTTTAACGACTGCGCTACCCAGGCGCCCCTATTTGGGGGAATTCTTAGTTGTGGAGTTTATTAGTAGAAGCTAGTGGGCTACAACCTAATATGTAGCAGATCTTCCCTCCCCCACCTTTTGGCAGCCATGACATGACCATGTGGCTATGACTTGGCCAACTGTATCTGAACCTGTGACCAAAAGTGGAGCAATAGCTGAGGACCTGTCACAGAGGTCCATGAAGCAGAAACTGCCATGGTTTACTCCAGCACCGGTAGTGTCTGGGTGAGTGTCAGCCAGTCATGGGGACTGCCCATCCTCAAGTAACAGGTGCTATAGCCTGCTCATACTGTTCAGTCCCCAGAGTGCTGTTAGTTTTTGTCCATTGCAAGTTTGTGAGCTTCTGTATTTTTCTTGCATAAGAGAGGTAGCTTTTCTTCCCCTTCTTTCTTAGAATATCAACGACTTCGGGACTGAGATCACATTTTGCCTCCTCCAGTTTCCAGAGATGTGGCTTTGGGCAAATTGCAGATTTTCTAGAGTAAGATCACTCAGCTCTCTTGTGGGAATGAAATAAAATAAAGTGCTTATCTCAGAACCTGGAACAGGAGAGGTACAGTCCGAAGGTAGGTACTGGGGCTGACTTTGTTAATACTCTCTAAAAATAAGTTAACCAAGCATTAGGTCAGCTGTGACTTTTCCAAGAAATGTATTTTATCTGGAGCTTTTGTAAATGCAAATAAAGATGAGTATAAGGTGAGTCTTTAGGTAACTTTTTTCTTTACTATGTTATATACATAGATGTGATTTTAAAACTTGGAGGTTTATTAAGAGTTATGTTGACTTTCCTGTCTGGGATAATCTGGAAAAAATGAACCCTCAATCATGCTTCAGCATTCTAGGGTAGTAATGATGAATTATGTCCTATTGACTATTTCCTTCTATGGCCAATTGTCCTAATGTTTCATGAGCTCAGCGGACAGCAATCTCATTTTTCTCAAATTGTCTCACAACGTGTGAACCAAATTCTTTTCAAACAAAGTAGATTCTCAACCCTACAAAAGTTGCTCTCATCTTTCCCATTGAGGGATATTTCAAACAAGAGTAAACACAGACAATCTGAACTCTTGCCATTCCCTTTCAATGCTTCCAAATCTATTTTAATCAAATCTTTCATAATTACATCTCAGAAAGCTTGGCTTAATTATGAATGCCTGATGAACCACAAAACTGAAAATAAATTCATGTTTCTCATGAATGTGTCATTGGTAATAGACTGTTTTCTACAGTGACTAAGTTTGGACATTCAAGAGCACTACAGTAGTAAGTTTTTCATGTTCCCTATGTCAAGAGACTTACAGTGGAAGAGCTTTATGTTCATTTGGAAAACCCCTATGGGCTGAAGTCATTATGTCAAAGACATTTGAAAGTTTCCATCAAAAGAACTCAAAATCAACTTCAAAATAATTTCAAATTGCATTTAACAGTATACCTTGCTCACCTGTGCACTCTGCATTGCAAGGTATAAACATTTGTCAACCATTATTCACACTCAAGCAGGTAAAATTCATGTGGATAACCATAAAAACAAAATTAATGAGGAAATATAAAATGTTTCTTTAAATTTTTATACAAAATAGGTTAGTTAATGAAACTATAGATTTTTTGAGGTGGTAAGCATTTTGTAAAAAATAAATCAAATAACAAAGTAAATTTAACAGGTATGAAGATAATTGTCACCTAAAAAATGAAGATATCTCATCAGAAGGTATGTGCAAAATCATTGATTGGGGATGAGGGCTGGAGGAGAGAGTGTTGACTATGCTTGCATTTGAGTGTCTATCTGTTCTCTTTCTAAGTACACCATATTCCTCTCCAAGTATTTATGAGCTCCACTGGGAAACAATGAAATATAATTCTAGTTAGCTTATTTACTTTTTGACAGCCTTAAGAACTTTATTTGAAATTTCCATCATGGAACACCCATTATTTGATTAGGAATGCATTAGCTGAGCAAACATTTCTGTAAAAATAAATATAAATCTGATTATATTTGGTGGGTTTAAAAAAGCACTCAAATTCTTAGACTAAAACCTAATGTTTGGTTTTCTTTTTGTTTCTTTTTCTAGTATCAGTCCCCTAAGAACACTTGACTTGTATCTAGGATTTATATTGAGGGAGGAATTTCAATTCAATTCAAAAACCTCATAAATACCTCAGTGGAACAAGATATTTAATATTCTCCACACAGTTTTATTTTTACTTTATATAGAAAAATAAATTTGTTTCCCATTTTCTGAAGAATATACCCTGGGCATTTTTTCTGAGGTGATGATGGATTTATACTGACCCAGAAGCATCAGATCATTTATATTTTTATACATTAAAAGTATTTACTCTTTTTGTCCACAGTGTTTCAGGTAGCATATTAGTTGCTCATGGCACAAAGAATAAGACAAAGGTCTTGCCCTCAAGAATGTCAAAATATAGAGCAAGAAAAATAAATGTTAAAAGAAAAACAAAACACAATAAAAAACCCTTAAAATTTGGTATGATATGTGCAAAATGCTATAGGAACACAGAGGGGAAAAATGATTACAATTGTCTGAAGGTAGTGACAGAAAGTATTATTTAATCTGAGTTTTGAATGATGAGTATGAATTTTCCGGACTGTTAGCCAGAAAGAACAGATGATAGAGCATCATGCCTTCCAGGAAATTGAGCAATTTATCCTTGAGGATTAAGGAAAGAAATAAAGACAAAAAATAAACTCTTAAGATCATGTTAAAGAACTGGAACATAATATTTTGAGCAATTCTGGTTACACTGAGGAATGTTATACCCATGAGCATGGGAATAGACCCTAAAGAAACCAACTCAAGTGTTAAGAATGGGGCTTTCTACTAATGTAAGAAAGAAATCGGGTATACTTGAACCAAAGGAATAGTACTGAAATTAGAGAAATGGGAAGAGATGAGAAAGATACTTAGATGATGACTTAGACTAAATTTGTGAATTAAATCTATATAGGTGATGCTATCAAGAAAAAGAAATCCAGGTTTGCCGAGTGTTTGTTACTACAGCTTTGTAGTATATCTTGAAAACTGTGATTGCGATATCTCCCTCTTCATTCTTTTTTCTCAAGATTGCTCTGACTATTCAGGATCTTTTGTGGGTTCCATATAAATTTTAGTATTATCTGTACTAGTTCCATGAAAAATGCTGTTGGTATTTTGATATGGATTGCATGAAATCTGTAGATTGCTTTGGGTAGTATAGACATTTTAATAATACTCTGAACTTCAGTGGGTATCTATCTACTTTCAGCTGATACAAGTGAGAAGAAGAGAATTGGAGGCTGACGAAGGTGGTTTAGTCATATAAGTGGTGAATCATTGAGAAGATAAATATCAATGAAATATGCTTGTAGGAGTTAAATAAGAGAGCCTGATTCTTATTGCCACACTGGATCTTTTCAGTTCTTGAACTATACTCCACCATCTTTGAAATACCACTGAAGGGTTGTTCCTAAAGTCCCAGGAGATGTCTGTCTCTTTCATTGCCATACCGATCTCTAAAATAAGTCCCTATTTCTGGAGGCAGCTGAGTGTATCTGTTTCTCATCAAAACAATAAAATCAAAAAGAAATTACACAAATTTCCATTAATTTTGTTATTAAGACATTTTCAGTTTTCTTAGGAATTATGTATATCAATCTGATAGTCAAATACAGATCTAGAGGAAGTGGCTTTTAATGAGCTAGAAAAGGTAGGGACAAACAATACACCAGATATTCTTCCTGTTGGCAAATACCAGGTACCATATAGATGTATATATATTTTGCCGATCAAGGACTATCAATTAGAAAAAATGATGGGACGGCACCCAACTGGCTCATTCAGTTTAACGATTGACTCTTCGTTTTGGCTGAGGTCATGATCTCAGGGTCACGAGATCAAGCTCCAAGTCAGGCTCCTCGCTCAGTGAGGAGTGTTTTTAAGACTCCTTCTCGGTCTCCCTCTCCCTCCATGATGTCTTTCTCTCTCTCTCAAATAAACAAATAAATCTTAAAAAACAACAACAATAACAACAACAAAACCCCCCAAAACTGCAGTCATATTAAAAAAAAAAAAGATATGGCTATTTGGATGATCTATATATTCCTTATATTAAAAATCTGAAATGTTTGGCTAATCTGTGTACTTGCAATATATTTTAAAATTTTGAAATAAATTCAGAAATATTATACAGAGACTTTTTTATAATATGATTACCAAGTTTTTAAAAGTTTATTAGTTTAAAAATAAAAATCACAAATAGGATTTCAATAATAAAGTTTACAATTTAATTCAATAGGTAAAATATTGAAATTTTGCTTACAGAAAAGATAATATCTTTTCAAAAAGCCTACCAGTTTTTACAAAAAACAAACAAAAAACTATACTGCACCACAAAGACAACCTTAAAATTACTACTAATGGGACTATTAAAGATAATATTAATCCGTTCACCAAAATGTAATACAATTTAATCATAAGGCAAGGTAAATTACCTATTCCATGTAAAAATAACTTCAGTCCATTATAAATTTTAAAATTGTAGATTATTTGTCAATAATAAAACTACTTAAAACGACATACGATCCCTAATATAAAACATGTATGTTATAGCCAAAGCCAGACACAGTAGAAAACAGATAGATATAAATGAACTCTTTATTAAATAAGGCAGCATTAAGCTAAATACCATTGACTCTGCCTTCAAAGTATATCCAAATCCAGTAAGTTCTCACCATAACTTACAACCTCTGTACCACCTTTGTCCAAAGCACCATGACACACATTCGGATTATTAAAATCAGCCCCCCAATTAGTGTTTCTGCTTCCATTTTTTTCTAGGCTAGAACTATTTACAACACAAACCAGAACAGTTCTGTTAAATTTTAAGTCAGATCATGTCACTCTTCTGCCTAAAACTCTTTGATGGTTTTCCAACTTACTCAAGTCAAAATCAAAAACCTTTATAATGATTTAAAAAATCCTGGGTGCCTGGGTGGCACAGACCATTAAGCATCTGTCTTTGGCTCAGGTCATGATACCAGGTCCTGGGATCGAATCCCACATCAGGCTCCCTGCTCAGCGGGGAGTCTGCTTCTCCCTCTGGCCCTTCCCCTGCTTGTGTGTGTGCATGTGCGCGCTCTCTCTCTCTCTCTCACTCATGCGCACACAAAAATAAAATTAAAAAATATAATAAATTAACAATCCTACAGTCTTTCATTAATATTCCACTACTGTTTCTGCACTGCTCACGAGTTTTCCCTTTGAACTCTCAGATTACTCTCCCCACTGCTCACCTGGCTCCATGAACATGGCATTCTTACTGTTTCTTGAATTGGCCAAGAATACTCCAGCCTCTGGACTATCTAGAATACAACTCCTCTGAAAATCCATATAGCTAAGGTTTTTTTAAAGCTTGCTTTCTTTTCTTTCTTTTTTTTCTTTCTTTCTTATCTATTTATTTGAGAGAGATTGAAAGAAAGCAGGCATAAGCAGGAGGAGCAGACAGAGAGGGAGAGAGAATCTCAAGCAGACTCTGTGCTGAGCATGGAGCCCAACGCAGGGCTTGATCTCATCACCCTAAGATCACGAGTGGAAACCAAGAGTCCAATGCTTACCTGACTATGCCACCCAGGCACCCCTGGCTAAGTTTTTTATTCTATTAATTCTTGGGTCAAATGCCACCTTTTCAAGGTACCCTTCACTTTCCATGTTATTGAAAATTGCAACAATCTTACTGCTAACAGCCTCTCCACTAATTTTCTCTATAGTACATTCACATTGTAACAGATTATGTAATATACTCATTGTTTGATTTTTTTTCTGCTTCCTTCTACTAAAATGTAAACTGTGTAAAGATAAGGATATTTGTCATTTTATTTTATTTATTTTATTTTGCTCATTTTTAACTGATACATCTTTAGGGCATAAAACAAGGCTGGCACAAAGTAGCTAGTCAGTAAATGTGTATTGAATAGATGATAATAGCCTCAAGGCTTCACTGGGATCTGCTTTCAAGATCACAAATTTCTTGGCACAATTGTTTCTTGCAGCCAATTAGACCAAGAGCCCCGGTGTCTTGCCACCTGTTGACTAGGTGTTATCCTCATTTTATAGCTTGTCTTGAGGCTCAGTTTCTTGTTATGTGGGTCCCCCTCATGCTGTTTGCTTTATCAAACCAGCAAGACAAAGTCTCCTGGCAAGACCAATAGTCTAATCTCATATAACATAATCGTATTCTATTGGTTGGAAGCAAGTCACAGGATCCACCAAACACCATGGGAGGGAATTACATAAGGGTTTGATTACCCACAGGCAAAAATAATTGCAGGCCATCTTAGAGTATGTCCTTCACAAATGCAATTAACCAACTGATCTAACTGACATCAGAACGCTTCACCCAATGACAACGGAGTGCACAAGGAATGTTTGCCAAAATTGACCACATATTGGATCATAAAGCAAACCTCAACAAATTTCAAAAGTTTTGAGACATTCAAAGTACATTATTTGACCACAGTGAAATTAAGTTAGAAATCAATAAGAAAGAGAAAACTAGAAATTCCCCCCAACTGCTTGGAAATTAAACAATGCACTTCTAAGTAATGCACGGATTAAAAAAAGAAGAAGAATAGAAATTAGAAAACATTTTAACTAAATGACATGGAAAATAAAATATCAAAGCTTGGGGAATGCAGCTAACAATGCTTAGGAGAAAATTTATAGCCTTAAATTCATATTGTAAAGAAGAAGAACAGTTAAAAATAAATGATCCAATCTTTCGTCTCAAGCAGAAAGAAGATCACATACTAAACCCACAGATAGCAGAAGTAAGATAATAAAATAATAAAATTTAAAATTAATGTTCAAAAGATAAGGTCAAAAAATTATTATCAACTTCTTTAGTTATCAGGAGAATACAACAGTTGCACACACAGTCAGGCACCGCCCCACAGAATGACTAACATTAAAATGACAATACACTGTTGATGAGAGTGAAAATTTTTACAATCACATTGAATCATTTGTTGATAGCATTTACTAAAGTTGAGCATATGCATATGCTATGATCCAGTAATTCCAGTCCTAAGTATATAGTCCACAGCAATCTATACGTATGTCCTCTTAAAGACACATACAAGCATCATTTAATAGCACTCTTGAAGTAGTCAGAAATTCAAACAGCCTGAATGTCTATCAATATTTGAGAAATAAATTATTGCCATGGTCTGAATGCTTGTGTGTCCCCCAAATTCACATGTTGGAATCTTAATGCCCAGTGCGATCGTTTTAAAAGGTGTGGCCTTTGGAAGGTAATGAGGTCACAAGAGCTCATGCTCATGAAAGACAGTAGTGCTCTTCTGAAAGAAATCCCACAGAGTTCCCTAGCCCCTTCTATCATATGAGGATACAAGAAGTCTCCCACCTGGAATAGGGCCCTCACCTGACCATGGTGGTACACCAATCTTTGATTTCTACTCATCAAAATTGTAGGAAATAAATTTCTGTTTTTATAAGCCCCCCAGTCCCTGGTGTTTGCTATAGCAGCCTGAGCAGATGAAGGCAATTCTGATATATTAACACACCTTTACAGCAATGCAGGAAGAATGGACTAATGTGACACAGAATGGTATGGATTAACATCATGTTCAGAAACACAATGCTGAACAAAGCCAGATACCCAAAGAATACATGCCTTCTATCACTTTTAAAAATATGTATAATTTTATAACATATAATAAGCATTAGAAATAAATACATTTACTTAAAATTTAAAACCAGGCATAACTAATGTATGCTCATGATTTTGTCTTTGGGGAAAGAGTGATAGTGACCAGAAGTCTCAGGTTGAGAAGCTATTTATGGAACAGTTTCTTGCTCTGGGTGATATTTACAAAGGTGAACTTCAATTAATAAAAATTCATTGATCTGTATACATGTCATGTTTGAACTTCCCTATTTATGTAATATGTCAATTAAAATTTAAATTTTTGGCATATATAAAAAGTTTTTAAGAAATCCTTATTGTGAAAACAGATTAAACAGCTAATTCTGCAAAAAATTCGCAGGTCAAAACACAATGATATACTCTATTTTATTCTCTTCATTGTTATAGAACTAACTCTAATTTATCATAAAAATATCTAGATTTATGGAAAATAGACAAAAGATATGAATAACTTCTTCATAGAAGAAAATACAGGTTGTTGTTAAACATTTTTTAAAGATTTATTTATTTATTTTAGAGTGGGAGAGCAGAGGGAGAGGCAGTGAGAATCTGAAGAAGACTCCACGCTGAGTACAGAGCCCAACTAGGGGCTCACACTCATGACCCTGAGATCACAACCTGAGCCCAAACAAAGAGTTGGATGCTCATGTTAAATATTTTAATGGATATTCTACCTGATTTATAGTAAAAAATAAGCAGTAAGATATCATTTGTCAACTCTCATTTTGTTAAAGTTTAAAAGTTTTGGTAACATGTTGTTTTGAGAAGGGTCTGGAGAAACAAACTCTCAAACAGTGTAGTCAGTACACTGCATTATGGGACGTCTATCAATAGCAATTAAATAGTCATCAAAACAACAAATGCATATAAAGAATATGTATTCCAGATACATATTCTCTCCAGAATATATGTATTCTCTGGAGAATCCTAATAAAACTGAATAATGTTGGATATATTATTAATCAATTACTCTTCTGCCATTTCAATGACATGAACTAACTAGCTCAGGATGGGGAAATGAAAGATGAGGATGGGAATATACATATACACACACATATATATGATATGCAATATCTCTATGATATACACATATGTTAAGCAATATCTATATATATTACAGTCCAGGCCTTTGTATGTTGAGTACGATAGTACTGTCACACGTAATTAGTAATTAGTTCTATAGCAATATAGAAAGAGATGTTGCCAAAATGGGCTTATCACAAAAGGAGATGAGACTTGAAATACAAAATTAATTGACAATAAAAACTGGATACTGAAGAGACTATGGAATGCAATTCAAGGTAAAGAAAACAACCAAGAGAAAATGCAAACATGGGAATAGGAAACCAAATCCCAGGGCCATTGTAACCTGCTGGTGTGCTCTCAAGAACGTTTCTTTGAAGGGAACAGTGGGAACGAATAGTGATGCGGTCAGCCAAGACCAGATGACTGAGGTCTTGAGCCCTTGAGTTGAAGTTGGATTTTGCTTTTCAGTTTTGTTTTTGGGATGAAAATGGTTGCTATTAAAATTAACCACCCATCAGGATTTATATCACCAGAAATGAAGAGCTCCATGGCTTCATTTTGCAAAGGATTAACTAATTGGGGTGGTAGGTGAGAATGCCAGTAGAGAACAGCTCTACGTATTCATTAGGACAGTTATTTTGTTGCTTCTGTTCTTGTTTTGACGCAAAATTTCACCCTATTTGGGTGGTCTACCATAAACCTATTTTCCCCACAAGCCCTATTAATTTTAGTGCACCAAATTGCACAACACAAGATGTTCCTGTGGAATCATAGCAGATACACTTACATATCATATATGCATTATATCCTCTTTTTAAAATTTGAAAAAATTATAAATTCTAAAATTATCTTGCCTCTAGGATATTCCATAAAAAATGACAACCAATGATAATGAGCATAACTGTATTCATGGTTTACGTATCTCAGGAAATATGTAATCATCTAACAGAGGTCTTGAGATGCTTTAATTCAAAAAAGTCAATTAATGTGAAAATTTCCTACATCACAGAGGATGTAGCGTTTGAGTGTATGGTGTTTTTGGTATCTCCAACAGCAGCCACAACTAAATCCAGGTGGATCAGTATGTGAACAGTGGTTTCCCCATTTTGAAGGCTGATAAAGATGAAGTCATATCTATAGGTAAATCAAAGCAGTTTAAAATACACACACATATATATATATATACACATATGTGTACATATATATATATATATATATATATATACACACACACGTATATGTTGGTCAGAAAACATATACATATGTTTTCTATGTATATGCATATGTTTTCTGACCAACATATCTATCTAACCATATATGAAACATATATATATAAATATATACATATATATAGAAAACATATGTAGATAGATAGATAGATAGATAGATAGATAGATAGATAGATAGATATAGAGATACACATAGAGATAGAGCTTTTCCAGAACCTCATGTATCAGGATGTGTAATAGATGTCAGCTGAAATGACAGGGTTTAGGATGATGTTCCCGAATTAAAGGGCAGATGCCAGTTTCAAGTGACATGTTTTCTGTAACCTATTGTCTCTCTTTGTTTATCCTTCAGATACAATCTCTAAAGCAACTATTCATCTATTATTTTGGGATAAGGTGTAGAAATATAGCTAGATCTCAAATTTAGTTTGTCATTTGTCTTCTTGAAAGGAGATATTATTTATGTTTATAGTAAGGTATTTGAAATGTCATTTAATAGGAAAACAAATGGCAGGATTCTCATGAGTAAAAAAAAAAAGAAGAAAAAAGAGGCGTTTGGAACTTTGAGTTAGACATTTTTATCTTACCACACTTTAAGCTACATATTTTTATTCTAATTGTAAAAATTATCTCTCTTGATGTATCTTTTCCATTATTTTTTCAAAGAGAATTCATCAGCCGGGTTAATGATGACACAAAATTTTAATATATGCATTAAACATTTAAGTTTTAATATGTTAACATGTCATAAAATGTGAATAATAACAATGTTTTATATATGAAGTGAAAACATATTTTATGTTAGAAATAGTTATAATGCCTGGAAAGTGACTTATATCCATAACAATTTCATTTAAATATTGCTTTTGCTCCCCATCTATCTTAGATGCAATTTTATAGTCCTTTTAAAAAATTCATTTCAGTGTGACCTCTTGGAGGCTGCAACTTAGTGCCTCTAGCCTACATATCCAATTGCACTTGTACTTGCTCCTATTCAATTACCTTTTAACATGCAGAGAGCAGCCAGCATCCAGGTTTGAACTGCATTTACTGTTCCGAAACTCTCCAAGAATTACAACTTTGGTTCAATTCCATTGCAATAAGAAAGAAGGGCAAAAAGGAATCTATCAGCCTACTCAGACGTTAGATCGTACGGATAGTTTTACACATCCGGAGTTTGAGCTCTTACTTGGCCCTAGAATGACTTTAGAAACTTCACTCTGAAAAGCATAGAAATACATTTTTAAAAGGTCTCCTGAAGAATCTCCATAGTTATCACATGACAACAAAGAGTTGCCCAAGGGAGGAAGGAACCATAATATCACAGAATAGAACCAGACACTTCCCCTTCTTTCAAAGATTACACTTTCAGATAGTACCCTAAGTATCCGTTATTTCATCTGTAAAAATGGATGTTAATTATGGCTTCCTTTATGAAGATGTAATAATAAAGTAAGGAGATATATCAGTACAATGTTTAAAAAAAATCCCAAATTTAAAAAAAGAAAGAAAGAAAGAAAGAAATCCAGGCATTCATACTACAAGGCATCTATCACAAACCTAATAGATTAGGGATTTGCCATACATGCTTTCTATAGGTTAGGGTTTCACCTCTAGTATTTTGCTGATGCCTCTAAAATCTTGGCAGAAACTTACTGTTTTTTGTGTGTACTATAAACCTATCCCAGTAGAGATGGGTCAACATCTAACTGCTGCCTTGCCATGTTGCCTTTCAACAGAGGGGAAAAAATTCATGAAATTTATTCATGAAAACTCACACCAACAGAACTCTGCCAGAATATATTAAGTTTGAATGTTATTAGATTATAAATAACTCAACTGACTACAAAATTCCTTTGACAGATTGCTTTTGGCATTGGCTATAAGCATGGCAGAGAACTTCTTTCTACTATGTCTATTTTAAACTATGTAGATGGGATCTTGGGCAAATAGACTGCATTCTTAGAGACTTGTTACAAATATATCAAGTCTTATCAGAACTCTGAAATAAAGAATAATCCATCCTCCCCCATCAAAACTCATAAGCCCCCAAAAGAATCTGATAAACTTGATCACTAATGTACAGTGGTTGGGAAGGATTATTGTGTTTCCTCTCATGGAATGATTTGAACTGTTTTAGAGGACAAAGTCTTTAGCCAAAGAAATGATTTCCTAACCATAGATTTTCATACTTCAGTGACAAGATGTGTGAAGAGAGAATCTTAAGATGAACCACGTCCTGATGTTGTTAGTAACTACCTACCTCAACTGCATGTAATGTAGTTCCTCTGGATACACTTTACTCATGTTCCCTCTCTATAGCTGTGGCTACTTTGGGCTGCACAGTGATTGGATAGAAACATGCATGATGCTGATTCATAGATTTAGTTTGGAAGCCCTGGTATTGCCACTGGACCATGTTAAGTTGTCTTCCCCTAAGAATGCAAGAGTGTTACCCATCAATCTTCTCATCTCATTCCAACTGTTCTCACAAATTTACTAGAGTTCTTTCTCTCTTTATAAATATCTTCTATTTTGGCATGATTCCATCACTAACTGTATCTCAGTAATTTCACGTGAATCACTATAGAAAGGATAGACAACAAACCTAGAGAATATGCCCACTCCTGCTTGATTTAACCATAAATGTGAATGTATTCTTTGCTTATAATGGAAGTGAAGCTATTCCATAAATGCCTTGACGGGTTTGTGCCTAGTTCTTCTTTCTTACCCTGTACTGCTGCACTCAGGGTCTTTTGTCCATGATGATGATGCATTCAAGAAAGAGGATGTGAAAGGAGACAAGACCTGAGAATATTCTTTTTTTCCAGAATGTTTTGTAATCCCTGGCTAAAATTAATCATTGTGTTTTATAATGAGACTAAAAATGTCATTGAAATAGCTCAACAGACTTCTTTAGAACATAAAAGATCTATTAAAAATAATAATGTACTTTAACAACTTAAGAGTTGATGAATAAAAACACATGGGTTAAAGTTTTCTTAAAATTGTACTATGATTTCAAAACTAAATGAAAATTAAGTTTGGGAAACATTTATTTGGGAAAATATCAAACCAAAGTTGGACTGATTATTCAAGATATTCAACAGAGTCTAAAATTAAATAGGGAAACTTAATGATATACCTTAATTTTACTAAATTTTGCATATTTACTCAGAGACACCAATAAGCTAAAGCATGAGTATCCCAACCTCACCTTACAGCAGAGGATAGTAAAAGAGCTTAAAATAGCATCATTTCCAATGAATACAAATACAATTAAATTAATTTTATGATTTAGGCTGTAAACACTTCTCATCATCCTAAATGGAAAAGCTCTCATCCATCTATAATTTATTAGCACTTTTTACATTTATTTGCTACTTACCATTCATTGCCCAGTATTTTTTTGTTGTTTTTTGTTTTGTTTTGTTTTTTATTTTTGTCACGAGCAGTGACATTTCACTGTATCATTACTAGCTCCTATACAGCAGGGCACAAATCCTATACATATTGTGCCTACTTCCACACACAGTATGGTATCAGGTCCATAGTACACCTATAAAGGCAAGATGTATTTTTTTAAAGATCTCTTTTCTAAAAATAGATTTCTTTAGTGAAACGTTAGAGAATTTTAATCATACAATAAAATAAAGAGAAATTTTACTGATTTAAATCTAACATTTAAATATTGTATAGAACATTTACATCTAAGATTCATTAAAACATATTTTTTAACTTTAATTGTTCCATGTTAATAAAACCATACTCTGTATTTTATTTAATATAGAAACCATAACCTACCATTTGAAATTTAAAAACTAAAATATTTTCCAGCTTTTGTTCTGGGCTGAATCAGTGTCAAATTTTATGAATATCTTGTCCTGAATTTTTTAACTCAGATATTGGTTTTGTGCCACCATCTTTATTTAAAGTCTGAGATAATTCATCTGGAGATATTAGCATTCTATTTTCATTGGAGAACAGGAAATGAGAGAGAAAGGGAAAGAGACAAAGAATTAGGAAGAAGAAAACAAGAGGAGAAGGGAGAGGAAAAGGAAAGAAAGGGAAGAAAAAAGGGAGGGAGGGAGGATGAAAAGGAGGGAGGGTGGGAGGAAAGAAAGGGAGCAGTAGGGGGTCGCCTGGGTGGCTCAGTAAGTTAAGCTTCCAACTCTTGATTTTGGCTCAGGTCATGATCTCAGGACCTTGGGATTGAGCCCCTCGTTGGGCTCTGCGCTCAGTGGAGAGTCTGCTTGAGATTCTCTCTCTCCCTCTGCCCCTCCCCCTGCTCATGTGCACACGCTCTCTCTCTTTCTCTCTCATAAATAAATAAATCTTTAAGAAAAAAAGAGAGGGACCAGTAGAGGGAGAGGTGTGATTATTGTCTTTTTTTTGGAGGGAGCTGAAAACCCTTGGGTTTAGACGCTTCTTAATATGGAAGGATTCTTTTTATCTGCTCACATTTTGGGGATGGTAATTGGAGAAGGGTCGTAATTCAATGTTCTTTGATTGTTCATTCATTTCTTTCCTTCACTAAAGAAAATAGTAAAGTAGCCCATCCTACTCTCTGAGGGGTTTTATTTTTGTCTTTCTTTTTTAATATCTTCCCTTCCTGCTATTGGAGAAAAATATGCAAAATGTATTGATTTGATTTTTTTAAGTAAAACTGTGTCCTTGTCATATTTGATGTTCTATTGTTATTCCAAGTAGGCGTTTTTTAATATTCCCCAAGCCCCCTCATACTGGGATCCAATATCTGTCATGGAGCCTGATGTAGGTGGAAATTCAATGAGTCCTATTTACATAGAATCATTCATTGCAAGTTTTTCTCCTAATAGCAAATATATGCATATTTTCCTCCTGAGTAGAAATCAAAGTGGTTGACTCTTTAATTAGGAGAATTTTTTAACCACATCAAAGTCCTTTCCTATGGATATATTCTGACAGCATAACTATTTTATTCAGACTTTTCTTTGTATTATATATTTTTATATATATAATATAAATATATATAAATAAATATATAATATATATATTATATATTTACAGCATTGCAGTTTTATATAAAATTATTTTTAGGTTAACCAAAGGTCTTTGACTATAGAGATTTCATCTCTCATTTAAATAATAAACAGATAATGCCTCTATCAGAGATTCTCCACATAAGAGTAGATTGGAATTTTTTTCTGGGGCTCCTCCACTTGCATTGATGAGATGCAGCTAACCTAGTGCTTAGAGGGAAATTTATAGCTTTAAACACCTATATTAGAACACTAAACATCCACCTTAAAAAAATAGAAAAAGAATAGCAAACCAAACCCAAAACAAGAAGAAGAAATAAAATAATAAATATTAGAACAAAAACCAGTGAGATAGAAAGCAGAGAAATAATACAGAAAGTTAATGAAGCCAAAAGTTGATTATTTGACAAGATCAATAAAAATAACAGTACTTTAACTAGAAACATCAAGGAACAAAAGATAACACACAAATTACAAAAATTGGTAATGAAAGAAGGGACATTCCTATAGACCTTAAAGAAATTAAAAGAGTTATAAGTGACCACTAATAGCAACATTATACTGATAAATTAAACAAGTTAGACTAGAGTGACAAACTCCTAGAAAGACATAATCTATTAAAAGTGACTCAAGACAAAACAAGAAATCTTAATAGACATTATAAATAAAAAATTGAATTAGTAATAAAAATATCCGCTTATCAAGAAAACACAAGCTCAGACAGTTTTGCTGGGAAATTCAATCAAACATTTAAAGAAGAAATCACAATTCATCATTTTGTTTTTTTAGAAAAATAGAGGAAGAGGAAAGACTCCCCAGCTGATTGAATTAGGTTAGTATTTCCCTGATACTTTAGCCAAAGGAATGCAATACAAATTATGGAACAATATCTCTCATGACAATAGACACAAAATTTCCCAATGTAATATTAGTAAATTGAATCCAGCAATACATTAAAAAGGATTATAAATCTTGACAAAGTGGGATTGATACCAGAAATGCAAGGTTTAATTTAATATAAGAACCCCAAACAAGATAATATGCCCTATTAATGTAATAAATGACAAAAATTACATGAAAATCTCAGTAGGCACAGAAAAAGCAAATCCAATACCCATTTATAAATGAAAAATCTCAACAGATAAGAAATTTAAGAAAATTTCCTTAACCTGATAAAGGGCATCTACAAAAGAAACAAAAACAAACAAGCAAAAAAAAAAAAAAAATCCTATAGCTAACATCACTCATAGCTGTGAAATTTTAAATGAATTCCCCTAAGATTAGGAACAAAACAAGGATGTTCATTCTCACCACTTCTGCTTAAACTTGTGCAGAAGTTTGTGGCCAGAAGAGGAAGGCACAAAAATAAATTCCAAATTGGAAGGAAGAAGCAGAACTGTCTTATTTGTAGATGACACAATCTTGTATGTAGAAAATCCCAAAGAACACCTTCACCCACACTCAACCCCCCCAAAAAACTACTAGAACTAATGAACTCAGCAAGGTCACAGGACATTATATATATATATATGTATATATATACAAGAAACATATACATATATATATACATATATATATGTATATATCTACTATTACTAGTGCATAGACATAGATATATAGATATTTATGTATATATATAGACATAGATGTATAGACATATCTATATATCTATGTCTATGTACTAGTAATGAACATAGACAAATGAAATTAAGAAAACAATTTCATTCACAAAAGAAATAAAAAGATGAAAATACCTAAGGATAAATTTAACAAAAGAAGTACAAGACTATACAACATTGATAGAGAAATTAAATAAGGTCTGACTAAAGACATTACATGTTCATGAAAAACTCATAGATTATATCAACTTGTGAGAAATATAGATGGTATAAAGTGCACCAATTCAGATAGATGATGTGGAGGTCATGGTAATATGTTAAGGAGCAAGAAGAGTATCATTTCTCATTATTTAAATGCAAGTGCTTCTTTTTTCCTTTTATCTCATTCAATCTACTTTTTAAAATCATTTCTAATATATGATTATTATGAACACACCAGTAAAGGAAATTTACAATATCCTCATTTGTTTTAATGACATCAAGTGAGTTTCATCGAAGTAGAGGTTCTGAAATCGCATGTGTCTGTATTCATATTTTCCCTGTTTTCTCCTTTCTTGACTTGGTCTTTTGGTTAATTTCTTGAGTTGGGACATTACTGGCAGATTTTGTTCTATTTATTAAAAATATTTTCGACTGACTAAGGATGGAAATAGGCATACGCTTAACTCCTGAGAAACTGAGATTTCTAAATTATTTCCAAAAATTGGGAAATCAGATGTTTTTCCAAACTAAGAAGACAACTAAGAACCTTACCTGACCCTGATGAGGCTTCTAAGAATTGAATTACATAAGGAAAAAAAAAAGTCCATATACACCAGAGACGTATGCTTGTCATAAATGTGAAAAACATGCAGTTATTCAACCTGAATTAAAATTTTAAATTTTGACACAGTTCATTAATGAAGACACTATGTGTTTTTCAGAAATAATATTTTTTTATCATAGCTATTAGACTTCCAGCTATTTTTTAATAACAATAAATGTATTGTGAGGAAAGTTTTACTTAACTTTTCTTTTGTGTGTATCCTTTTCAGACCACTAGTACCTGCTTCTTGTTAAAAGTAATTAAGAATACTGAGAAAATGCCTTGAGAATAGTAAAATTAGAATAGGATGCTAATAATTAGGATAAAAACAAAGTTTATTTTTATGTCTGTTCTTTTAATGCTAAAGTCACATAAATACGTGGCTGTTAATAATAAGATCTTATTGAATTTTTAATACTTTCCTTCCCTTATTAAACTAGTGATTTCGGGTTTTTTCCTCTTAACATTTAGAAGAGCTAATCTTTTTTTTCTTCTAAAAAATCTTCTCCAAATAACTTCCAATAAACTGCAAGGTTTTTAGTAGAAAGTGTGTTTATGTTCCTGTTCCATGCTCCATTCCTATGAGTGATATCTGGCAGGTAGGTTAGCCTGTCTCCACTTGAGTTTCCAAATCCACAAATTTGTAGCAATGTTATCTCTTTTATTGGGTGATTGTGATAATAAATTTATATATTGCACACAAAACATGTAGAAAGTATAGATTAATAAGCAAAAGTATTACTAGTTAAGTTTAAACTAAGAGAATTCAAGGAATACACACACACACACACACAGAAATATTATTCAGCCATAAAAAAGAAGAAAATGCTTCCATCTGCAGCAACAGGGATGGAGTATGAGGACATTATGTTAAATAAAATGTCAGACAAAGACAAATACTTTATGAACTCACATATATGTAGAATCTGAAAAAACAAAAACAAACAAACAAAAACAACCCTGATTGGTGATTGCCAAAGGCATAGGGTAGCAGGTGGGGGAAATGGGTGAAGGTGGTCAGAAGGTACAAACTTCCTATTATAAGATAAATAGGTTTGGAATATAATGGATAGAATGGTAGTTGTAGTTAATACTACTGTTTTGTATATATCAAAGCTGTTAAGAGAGTAGCTCTTAAAAGTCCTTATCACAAGAAAAATGTTGTGACTATGTGAGACGATGAATGTTAACTAAACTTTTTTTTTAAAGATTAAAGATTATTTAATTTAAAGATTATTTATTTATTTGACAGAGAGACAGCCAGCGAGAGAGGGAACACAAGCAGGGGGAGTGGGAAAGGAAGAAGCAGGCTCCCAGTGGAGCAGGGAGCCCGATGTGGGGCTCGATCCCAGGACCCTGGGATCACGCCCTGGGCCAAAGGCAGACGCTTAATGACTGAGCCACCCAGGCACCCCAACTACACTAACTAATAATTTTTTTTGTGATAATAATTTTTTATAATATATACATAGATAAATCATCATGTTGTACACATTCGATTTATACAATGATATATGTCAATTATATCTCAATAAAGCTGGGGGAGAAAGCTGTTGCTATCTCACATGAGTGGCCATTTTATAATTTAAAAACATGATTCTGACAATAAAAAATGAATCATATGGTAGTTAATTGTTTCTTTTTCTGATTTCTTTTTCACTTGATCTAGTTCAAAATGATGGATTTTTTTTATACATACCTTGGGACCACATGAGTTGCCTTCTCAAAAGTTCTCAGACATTCTATGTTACTCTAAATGTTTAATTCAAAATTATAATCTTGGGCTTGAAAATTCTAATTTAATCCATTTCACTCCATCCAAACAGTTTAAATCATAGCATTTCCACATCTTGTTATCCTGAAATTCCCTGTGTCTCAGTTGTCTCATCTGTAAAACAGATTAAAATGGTTCATCCTTTGGATTGGTTTCAAGGGCCATACTTAGATACTATGTATCTCAACACAATACTTAGCACATACCAAATGTTTAGTGACTTTTTTTTCACCAAACAAGGTTTTTTTTTCTCTTTTTTTCATTGTTCTTTTCTCTTTCTCCTTCCTCCTTCTTTTCTTTCTCTCATAGATCACCTTTTATTCTCTTCTATTCTATAAGCCTTTTATTCCAAATCTGCTGGGGGGGTTCTTTCTTTCTTTCTTTCTTTCTTTCTTTCTTTCTTTCTTTCTTTCTTTCTTTCTTTCTTTCTTTCTTCTTTTCTTTTTTTCTTTTTTTTTTTTTTAGTTTCTTGGGCCGTCAGTCATTTACCAAGTGCCTTTCAATGCCTCTTGTTGTGATAATTCTTGGTGAGAAAAAAATAGACCTAACTCTAACCTCTCTAACTTTTAGAAGAGGTCTAGCTTTCTAACTTCATACAGATTATATGAAGGAGGAGGCAGATATTCATTAAATCAAAATGCAAACATGCAAGATTACCCCTGTGACAAGAGCTACAAGAGAGAGGTACAATCATATTCTGAGAACACATAATAGGGAAAACTGACCTAGTCAAAGAATTGAAGCAGGTTTTCCTGAGCAAGAGACACTTGCCCAGAGTACTGAAGGATGATTTAGAATCAAGTAGGTGAAAATTCAAGAGAAGAACTTTCAAGGGAAGGCAATGATTCACGCAAAAAGGACCATGGGGAAGAAAAGAGCATGCATAATGTGAAGGATCAAAACAGCCAGCATAGCTAGAGCCCAGCAGAGGAAGAACATGGACAGAGTATCTGGAGAAAGCATGGTAGGCCACACCCAGGAATTTGCTTTCTCTTAGGACAATGGGAGGCTAAAAAACTGGCATGGATTTTTTTTTTTTTTTAGACACTCGTACATGTTGAAGACTCTTATTTTCATAATGGACTGGAGGGGAACCAGGGTGTATGCAGACAGACAACTTGGAAGCCCACTACAGTCAACTTTGAGGAAGATATTGAAAATGTGGTCTAGAGTAGAGTACTGCAGATGGCCAGAGCTATAGGGGAAGGAAAAATCAATGATGTTTGTTGATGAATTTAGGGAAGGAAGATAACAAAGAGAACTCAAGATTTTTGGCTTGGATTGTAAGATGGAGGTGTGTTTCGAGGAGCATGGAGTGGGAGATCAAGGAAATATAAATTAGTTTGAACTGGAGAATTTTATTGATTTTAGATGACTTTGAATCTCAAAAAGAAAAGGTTAAGAAGGCAGTTGGATGTATGGGTCCATAAATCAGAGGATATCTAGGCTGGAATTCTACATTTGTATGTTATCTATATATATATTGCAATTAAAATCACAGATATGCTTGAAGACAATAAAAAATAAATTATACAATAAAAAAAGATAATCATCAGGATCAGTACTTCATGCCCAAGGTAGATGAGGCTGACCTTGAAAAGGAGACAGAAATGAGCATCAAAAAGGTAGGAAGTAAAATCTGGAAATGGTAGGCTCTATATGCCAACGGAAGAAAAATAATTAAAAAAAAAAAGTCAAAACATTGAATGAAGTTGAGAACTCTTGTACAAAAACGACTGGAAATCTCAGATCCTGTGACTAGGATATCAGTGTGAAGATTAATGAAAATGATTTCAGTGGTTTATAAACAAATCCATATTGAATTAGAATGAGTAATAGAGACAATGACAAAAAAATTCTTTTGAGAAGTTTGGTTGTGAACAGAGAGAATAGAGAAGAAATTTACCAGAAGGAGATAAGATGCCTAGAGATTATTTATTATTAGTGTTTTATGAAGGGGACATGAGCACATTGAAAAGCCAGTGGGAGAGCTCCAGTTGAGAGAGAATGAGAAAGAGAGAGAGAGATAGGACAGGGAGAGACAGAGACACAGGTGGAGTTTGAATATATGAAAGAGAGATGACTTGCTTATAATTTAAGATCTCTGAGGATGGAATACACAGCACAGATGAAGAAATTAGCCTAAGGTAGTAAGAATGACCTTTTTAAATTTTAGCAAGAAGGATATGAAGTAATAATAAGACTTGCCCACACATAACTATTGGAGACATTTACAAACATATAAAACATTAACATTTCTCCATCTGGGCTGCTCTTACTAAGTGTAACACTGTCGTGACAAATTTTCTAAAAGTTGGTTTTGAAGGGGCGCCTGGGTGGCTCCGTGGGCTAAGCATCTGCCTTCGGCTCAGATCATGATCCCAGGGTTCTGGGATAGAGCCTCACATGGGGCTCCCTGCTCAGCGGGGAACCTGCTTCTCCCCCTCCCTCTGCTGCTCCTCTTGTTTGTGGTCTCTCACTCTCTCTTGCTCTACCTTTCAAATAAATAAATAAATAAATAAATAAATAAAATTTTAAGAAAGAAAGTAAAAAAATTGGTCTTGAAGAAGTCTAGGGAAGCCTGAGATCTATAGCAGAAGTGTAAGTGAGAGAATGTGAGTCTGTAATCATCTTTGCCTTCAACAAAGACATAGGGAATGAGACTCAAGACATTCATGTATTCATAGAAAATTGGGACATAGGTGGGTAAACAGAGCAATTTAATTAGCATGATCCTCTAGGTAGAAGTACATGGTCTATTTGTGTTGGGTTAATGAACTCTTCCAGGGCACTGAATAGAACCATGGTGTCTTCAAAGGACTCATTGACCTCACAGGGATGAGCACTTTTCTATCAGAGAGCTCTTTATTTACCAATCTTTACACTCTGCAGGAGAAGGCCACATGTTTATGAGGTATCAGCTTCCCCATAGGTAAAGGAAGTGTTTTTCACAGGTTTCGCCCTGATACACACAACAAACATGACAATTTCTAGTAGAATTGTTTTTCTCCCTGCACATAGCAAAGTGGTGGTGCTACACAGCATTGTTTAATTTTATCAGGGTAACACAGATAGAAAATAATTGCAATTTTCTATACAAGGTGACATCTCTGAACTACATTTGGTGTTACTCCGTATGGAAGATGTGTGGTTGATGTCAGAGTAGGGGTGATCGAGTGGTTGGTGACTTATTCATCTGTATAGTTGCTGTTTTTTCTAGAGATGAGACACAACAATCCTTGTTTGACACCCGTCTGAGCATTCATACAGATAATAAGCATTTGTGAGTCCTTACTGTATGCTCAGATGATAAGCAAATATTACTGTGTGCCATGATGAAAGAGGGCAAGAAAAACAAGACATAACTAAATGCTTAATCATTTATGTTAATTGTGGTAACACAAGCATCTGGTTTTATTTGAAGTGTTCTATTTTCTGAGTACAAGCCAAGACAGATAGAAGAACCAAGAGAAAAACGTACTATTCCCCCCCCCTTAATTTATTTAATAATTATCCATGGCTCTCCTATTTCTGTCTTCTTTGTGAGTATAGGAGCTATCTTTCCCAGCCTTGGAAATTAGAGACAATGTCCGTCTCTGGTACAAGGGACAGGCATGCTTGCAGTCTCATAGGATATTCAGATTTCTTGAGTTTGGGTTCCTCAGCTATGACGCAAACCCACTATGTGTGGGGGAGCTAACAGGGTCCTTCAGTGTCATCTCTGTAGGATTTGGGATGCAGGGGCAATCAGCACAAACATGACCCTCATGCTGTTTGCTGTGCTGTGAGTCATAAGGTTTTTTGTCTCTGACCCAAGAGTCTTGTATCTTCTGCCAGGAGCCATGAAACTATGGCAGGCTAACTTGTTAGTTTGCAAGTAGGGTGAAAATCTCCAAGACCTCATAGTCTCCAAGTTCTGCATAGCCCTTTGTTTAGACAGTTTACAAGTTTCCTTCCTAAGAGTAAACAGGTAAATCATTCAGAGTTTCTGCCTTTCAGAAGAAAGTTGTGTGAACAATTTGACAGAACAGGCCTATAGTAGAACCCAGATGATCTTGATGCATTCTGGGGGTGGACTGTGTCTTCCAACTTCCGCCATGTTTGGAGGCCACAGTTAGTGAGATATAGAAATAAGAAGGCCTGGAAAATTCAAACTACAGATAAATCCTTTGTATTGTGTGAAATGTTTAACATCAGTCTTATGGAACTTTGCTTAAAAATCATCTTGGTATTCGATTTTGTTGACTTACATTAGCATGTAAAAGCAGAGCTGTATCTAAATGCTAATAATATTGTTAATATTGTTACCTTCCTTTTGTTTCTTTTGTATATGTTGTTTAGACCCTAAAGCTTTAAAGAAACCATGGGAATGTTTCTTCCACCATTCTTGACTAGCATGGTGCATTGCCAAAAGACTTCAGGTCACAAGTGAAAAAAAAAAAAAAAACATCTAAATTGACTGCATCTTTTCTTATTGCTCAACAACTGTCAAACAATGGAGAAATTTGTTTTGGATGAAGCACTAACATTCCTCCTTCCATCCTCATCCCCTTTCCACACAGTCTGCAGTTTTTCAGCTGACCACTGATTGATGTCAATATGAAAATTCTCAGACAGAAGACAAGAAATATGTCATGGGTTTTTTTAGTTCTCCAAGCTTCTGATAAGGACCAGAGCCAGCAATTACACACACTTAGCCCTATTCTCCTCATATGAATACAGAGAAAGCAGAACCTCTTTGGGGTTATAAGAAAAACTACTCTATTCCTCACACAAAATGACCAGGACCCAACAACTTATTAAAAAAAAAAAGCATGGTCCAGGGCATGTGAGGACAAAGAGGAGTGGGAAGGTATTTCTCGGTTGTTACTCTGTGTTCTTTCATAACTGGGACAAGACCTCAAGCTTGCAAAGTAGCTGGGCACACTGGGGACAGCTGGTATACAGGAACCAATTCAGTCCCATCAGAGCAAAGCAGCCCCATCCATCATTTATTCAACACGTATTTTCAAGTGTGGGCAATGTGATTGCACTGTTGTAGTGCCTGCTTTGTTGTAGGTTTTGGGGGAAGACTGTTACACAAATGAAGGACCTGGCCCTCCCTAAGTAGATAGTCAAGTGGTGATGACAGATAATGAGGATCTAACATGTGCTATTGAAATTTAAAAGAAAGCAAGCTGACCTTGTCTAAGGGTTAAGTATGGATCTATGTAGAGTTCCTAGAAGTGACATAAAAACTGAGAACTGAAAGAATAGGCATTAAACAAAGAACAAAATGAGAGGAAAATAAGATTTATGATGCAAAAACCCTGAAGCAAAAGGTCCAGCATGATTGGATTATGGAAACAGAAGAGAGTAGTTTATAATGAGACTGAGGAGGTATGCAGGGGGCTAGATAAAGAGCCTTTTAGGCTATAGTAAGGATTCGATTAAGGCTAATAAAAATCTTTTTCTTCACAGTCTGTGTTTGTAAAAATAACCCTCACTGTAGTGTGAATTAAAAATTGAGGTGAGCAAGAGTAGGTGTGGGGAGACCAGTTTTATAAGAGACTAGGAAACAGCTGATGCTGGGTTACACCAAAAGAAAGATAATGGAAATAATTATGGGTTGATTTACTAATAAGTAAGATCATATTTCAAAATACCCAGAGAGACGAGGAAAAAGCATTTTGTGGTTTTTTTTTTTTTTAAGTCAATAAATAAAGAAATCAAAGACTCATTAATCTGGAATCCAGGAACTATTTATGGAGAACACACCCCAGATTAGCAACTTCTTAAAGTCTCTTCTTTATATTTACCTACAACAACTTCTAAATGTCCAAATATTATTTCTTAGTTATCTGTTACTGAAATAATATATATTCCGTATGGAAAAAAATGAACATATAGAAAAGTAGAAAAATAATCCATGTTTTTGTTACTAAAAGAAAAACAATATTGACATTTAGTCTTTCTTTCCACCAGAATTTTTTATATAAATTATTATCATACTAGGCACATTACCTTGAAATGCATTTTCTTCACAGATTACAAGATAATCAATTATATTTTATTTTAGATTATGTTATATAGGTTTAGATTATATCTAAAATGAATTTAAGTGACTAGCAATCAAATTTTTTAAAGCCTTCCAATTTTTTTAAGACCTGATTTTATTTTTGATACAGATGCTTCAAATGGAAACCCATTATTTCAGAATTAATTGAAGTCATTGTGAAATAAAATATTTGAATTTATACCATGCCTGTCTATTATATTTGGTATCCACTTTGTTATGGAAAATGCAAAAATACTGCTCTTTTCTTCTGGCCTATATTTTTCTCTATAATATGGAACTTATAATTCTTTTTTTTTTTTTTAAGATTTTATTTATTTATTCGACAGAGATAGAGACAGCCAGAGAGAGAGGGAACACAAGCAGGGGGAGTGGGAAAGGAAGAAGCAGGCTCATAGCGGAAGAGCCTGATGTGGGGCTCGATCCCAGAACTCCAGGATCACGCCCTGAGCCGAAGGCAGACGCTTAACCGCTGTGCCACCAAGGCGCCCCAGAACTTATAATTCTTAAACACCTGTGTAGTGGATATCTCTTGCCCAATTGATTACAGAGTCTACCTCCCAATAACCCATGGGATTATAATTAGATACCTAATTTATGAAAAAAAAATTTCAGTAATTAAGCATTTATGTAATTAGCAAGTGATTTCTATAGATAAAGCCATTTATTTTACATACTTTATATGTAGCAAACAAATACAGGACATAGCTCTTTGGTTTAATGTTCAAATTTTACCTCTCATTGTGAACAATAGAACCTGGACTGAATAGGCCTATGATTGAACCCAAGGTGTCCTTGGCACCCTCTGGGAAGATCCAGGGTATAAAGTAGATTAGAGTTCCAGAAGCAAAGAAAAAAAAAACAAGTCACTAACTTATGTGAGGACAGACTCCAAAACTTTTGAGACAATCTAAAACATCTACTCAAAGAATGAGCAAAAAGCTGAGAATTCTGAAGAAGCAAGGCTTCTATAAACTGAATCAGCAGCAACAAGGTCAAAAACGTTATTCTGGACAGTTAACAAGGAGTGGAACCAGGAGAATTATTTTAAGAGATTCATCCCAGGCACGTGAAGCTCTAACATAGTTAGGGAGGAAACCAGTTTATATACCACGCTCACCAACATCACCACTCCTAATCAAAGTATTTTCTTCTTGTTAGTTTTGCTATTGTGGGAAAAACTCTCGTTTTCTGTATTATACTTATTTTATATTTTCTTTTGTTTTACTTTTGTAGGTGTGCTATGATCAAATAAACTTAGGAGTCAGAAAAGCTAAGTTCATAGTCCAATATTGCCAATTACTAGTTCTCAGCACATTATTTCAACTAATTTATGGTTTATTTATTCATCTATAATGTGGAGCTAACAACACAAAGAGGACCATACAGATGTCAATAAAATCTAATATCATGGCCCAGCAATTATTTATTTTGTGTTTTTTAAAAAAACCAACAAAACTGCATTTCATTTAACTTTCTATATTATGAAATAAAACAAAGACATTATTTTACAAGGTTTATAATAATTAAAACAGTAAATATGGGTATCATAGAAGGTCTATTGTTTTAGAGAGACTAAATAAGAGAAAGTATATGCTGATATAACATCACTTTTGTGTTTAAAATAGTGGGTTATGAGCCATTCCCTTCACGTAGATAGATGTAATGCTTAAATTTAGGACAATAGAACAAATACGTAACTTAATATGATCCCCATTTAGTCCAACCATTAATAAATTTGATGCACTTTCTCCCTATCTTAGTATTTTATTGCTTCATAACAAATTACCACAAACTTAAGGACTTAAGACAAAACTATTATCTCATAGTTTCATGGGTTAAGAATCCAGGTACAGGCTAGGTGGGTTCTTTCCACAGGGTCTTACCAGACTGACATTAAGGTATTATCTGGAGCCCAAAGTCCTCCTCCAACCACACTGGTTGTTCACAGAATTCAGTTCCTTGAGGTTGTAGGACTGAGGTCCTTTGGTTTGTTTTGTTGTTGTTGTTGTTGTTGTTGTTGTTGTTGTTGTTGTTGTTTTGCTGGCTATCTGCTAAAGGTCATTCCCAGCTCCTGAGGCTGCTCTCATAATTTGACAGTTTACTTCATAAAAGCCAGCAGGGGAATCTTCCTCCATCTGAGACTAAGAAAGAGACTTACATAACCTGATGCAATCATGGGAGTGACTATCCTGACATATTCACAGATTCTGTCCATACTCAAGGGAAGGTGAATATGTGGCATGTATACAAGGGGGTAGAAACTTGGGGAGGCATTTAAGAATTCTGCTGACCACACTTCTTACCTCCTTATCATGTTATATGGTAATTTACACAATGAGAATGCCCCTAAAAGGCTAAGAAACAAAGTTGTAACAAACCAAAAGGACCACACCATGTAACAAGTAGCTCAACAGCCTTCCCTCCATTAGCAAAACAACTTGAAACCTTACTAATGAGAGCACTTTATGATGGATATGGATTAGTCCTGACATCAGGAAATGATTTTGTTTCTGTTTACATCTGGCCAGATTTTGGTGTAAATTAGAAAAGAGCACCCCACCCTAAGGGGACAGAGCACAGCATCTCTGTCAGCCTCCATCCACTTTCCTGGCTGAGCATCCTTGTGCTAACACAGTCCACACGTCAGCAGGGAGGCCCTGTTACTGCAGGGAGCTCTGAGTGTGGAGCCAGCAGCACTAGCTCTTCCTTTGAAGTGACATGACCCAGGCCTGGCCATTTTATCTTTTTAAAGCACAGATTGCTCATCTCTAAAAAGGGAATAGTAATGGTTTCCCTACCAAAAAGTGGATTATTTTAGGGATCAAAGATATAACACATATTGAAGGACCATCAACTATAAGATGTCATAAGCATGTAGTATGATATACTTTGGCCAGGCACAGGGCTAGGCTGAACCAGAGAAAATGGCCATTTTATAGGTCAAAACAGTCGGGTTGAGTCTCAGCCACTTCCTCTAAATCAACATAAAGGTGTAATTTTTTAAATGCTACTTATTCCTAGGGAATATCAGTAAATATCTCTTGAAAAATTATCTTGTGGATCTCTTCTATCACCAGAAGTCTCTATAAGGGTTAGGATTGTAATATTTATAGCTCAGAAAGAAATCTTTTCTGGTAAAGGAGGGGAAAAATCTGTGTCCTCTGGAGTTTTAAAACCATACCATCATAAGAATTATTAAAAGCGTATCCCTGGGAGGTAGTCCAAGATGGCAGCATAGAAAGATCCTAAACTCACCTACTCCCATGGACACACCAAATATATAGCTATTTGTGGAATAATTCCCTCTAACAAAAACCTGAAAACTACCTGAACAACTCCTCCGCAACAGAGAATAAAAGGGTCTGTAGGAGGGACAGAGATGGTCTTGCTAAAAACCCATTCTGGCATGGTGACCCATAATTGAGAGGGATCTCACAAAGCAGGAGTTAGTTCCTTAGGAGCAGGACATTTGTGTCCCGTGGCATTCACCCCAACCCTTGGAACCTGCATGGGAGAGATGAGTTCCCCAAATGTCTAGCTTTGAAGAACCGAGGGACTTATGTCCGGGAGACCCAAATGGCTATGGAGGATTGAGATACAACTCTTTAAGGGATTGCAGGCAGCCTCACTCACCACAGGGCTCCACATAAAAGCAGCAGTTGGAAAAGTGCCTAGACTATTTCTGAAGGAGACCCATTTGCTAATATTACTGAGGCTGCTTGAGGGGTAAGGCCCCCTGGGACTCTCTACCTGGCTAGCTCAGGCAAGCAAATGCAATTCTTGTCATCTCCTCCTGCCTGGCTAAAGCCAGAAGCATGTCCTACCCCTGTGTTCTCCTGCTGCTGCACTAAAGCCAGTGGGCACAGGGACTAACTGAGGAGTCTCCTTGATGGCCTGGCTCTGGTGGCCATGGTGGGGGCATAGATCGTGTTTCTGTGTCCCATGGGACTGTAACAACCAGAATGACTGTTCTTAGCAGGCTACCACCCCCAGGGTCCCACGCAGACTGCAAACTGAAATACACTCCTAGTCTTGCTGTGAAAAAGGCCTATTAACTTATCCTGGAGCTTCAGCCGGAGGGGCAGACCTCAGGTTTCCCGCCCATAGAGGCTACAGACGTGCTCTTAGCGAATGTAGACTGGGGCTGCCAATTTTTGGTAGAGGGTGAGTGAAATAGGTTAATGGGGTGAAGAGGCACAAACTTCCAATTATAAAATAAATAAGTCACAGGATATAATGTAAAGCATGGTGACTACAGTCAATAATACATAGTATATACTTGAAAATTGCCAAAGACTAAATCCTCAAAGTTCTCATCACAAGAAAAAAACCACACTTTGTATGGTGACAGATGGTAATTAGACTTATTTAGCAGTGTCTACAAATATCAAATCATTATGTTATACACCTGAAACTAAGAAAAAGAATATTTCCAAAAGAATTCTGAGTGAACACCCTAACAATAGTTAAAATAATGCTGCAGACTTTGTTTTGGTAATTTTTAAATATTGGAATTGAATTTTTATGCTCATAAATAATGGTAGTATCCTAAGGCTCTCTATAATGAAGGGTGTGGTTTGCGGAAACCAAACATCAGTTTCAATGTGCAACTGATTGAATTGTGGAACTGTCTACTGTTGGTAGCTATTGGCAGGATAACCCAGGGAAACGCAGGTCCTCAGCTGAACAGGGGGACTCTAACTCTCCTGATTACTTACTGGTGAGGAGGGAGATAAGACTTCTGTTTCTTCTCCTTAGGTCTGGAAATGATCTCAGAGTTCCACCTTACCAATATCATGCTTTTGATTTTCCATATTTTTTAGGGTAAGATATTAACAATACAACTTTGAACATATTTTAAACCAATTTTCATATCATTGTAAGTGGTGCATTTGTAACTGGATCACTTTGTTTTTTTGCATTTTTGTTCATGTTTAGGTTTGGGAAAAGATATCCCAGGAAGACTGAAAGGTAGAACACCATATGCTAAGGCAGATTTTTCAAAATTAAAGACTAACGTATAATGACAACATTCAAAATAAAATTTTCTATTAAGCTAAAGTAAAAAAAGAATTTGTTGATAGTCCTTAATATTTTCAAAGGACTCCAAACCTCATGAAATTGAGAGTAAACAAGCAGAGTCTCAGGAGTATTCCCTGGTAAAAGGAAAGGTTTGAAGTCACATCTAAAAGTATTGGTGGGGAGTTTCTAAACATCAGCTATTTGTCCAACTGCAACTTCAACAGAATCATTTTAGTTTTAAAGAAATGAAAAATGATAATGTCCTGGGTGGAGCCGGAGGGTAGCCTTCATAGTGGCACAGAAATGGTAAGATACACCTCCTGAATCAAGACCATAAGGGAAGACACGTCATCCCTCACTGGCTGGCAGCAGGCTGGGCAGGGCTACAGGCAGACATGAAAAATTAGGAGAGACTATAGAGGCCAGAGAACAGTCATTGTCACAAGAGTGGGATCCACCAGCAACTGATATAATGTTATATGGCAATTTTACCTCAATAAAATAAAAAAGAATCTTTCCAAAATAATTCTTAGTGAACACACTAATGAATAAAATAATGCTACAGACCTTGTTTTGATAATCTTTTTAAAAAATTAAACTGATTTTTCTTATGCTCATGACCTGCCTAATCAGGGGGCTCAGCTGATGATAGAAGTGGGGTGCACAGGACAGTCAGGGTACCCTGGACCCTCAGAGGCACTCTGCTTACCTTCTGTTGGGGACAAGTTGGCCACAAGATCATACTTTTTTTTTATTGCAGACATTTATTGTATTTTTGTTCATTTCAAATATGTATTGATCTCTTGTATGAGATTTAAGGCAGAGAAAAAATACATGTCCTAGGATGGCAGGTAGTAAACAGCAAGGCTATTAACTGAACAGACATGTAGATGGTGAAATTCACCCTGGTTTCTACCATGGAGACCTCACCCCAGGTGAGAGGTCTTGCTTTCAGGGCACAGCTGAACAATGGAGGGTAGGCGGAGAAGGGCTCCCTGGGACAATCTGAGCGTTAATGAAGAGAATAACAAGCTTGGGAGACGGCAGGACTCCTCTAGAAACCTACCAACCCTTCCTCCAGCTGAGACTCTGAGGCAGGACCCCCAGGGGGCTGCTGAAAATGAGAGACTTTTTGTTTGTTTGTTTTATTTTTTAAATTTAAATTCAATTAATTAACATATAATATTTTATTTATTTCAAGTGTACAGGTCTGTGATTCATCAGGCTTGTATAATACCCAGTGCTCATGCTTTTCCTAGTTGAGATGGGTTTAACAACTTATATTTTATAACTTGATTTGGTTGTATGTTTCATACAATCTTTTGTTTTTATTTTTCTTCCTTTGACCTAATCTTACTGTCTTGGAGCCTTGAATATTTTCTTGCTTGTACTCCGATGTCCTGACTTTAGCTTTCCTCGAAACACAAGAAGACAAACAAGGAAAAGCAGGAAACAGCTTTCTGAAAATAATGATTGTACTTATTTCTGATCACTTTACTTTTTTTCCCCCCAGACTGCACGGCTTAGATTCAACTTCACCACTCAGATACAGAAATCTATACTGAAGTTTGTTCCAGTCATTAAGTTATTGCCCCTTCTGAGGGCCAAAGCCACCCTTTTTTGTGCTGCTCTGGGAGGTGAGGTGGGGACTCCGCACCTCACATCTGCTTTGCAAGCTGGTTTCTTGTTAGACTCTGGGATGGGGATTCCAGAAGGAGGTGGCAAGGCTGGGTGGGGAGAGAGGACTTCTCTTTTCTGTGTCTTTCTCGTGGGCTCCCTGGGGCTCTGCTGTCTGCTTGTTGTCTCTGTGAACTCACGTCATGAAGCCCTGGCAGGGCCTTCCTGCAGAAACGAAATTCAAATCAAAACCACATTGAGATACCACCTTACGCCAGTTAGAATGGCAAAAATTGACAAGGCAAGTAACAACAAATGTTGGAGAGGATATGGAGAAAGGGGCTCCCTCTTACACTGTTGGTGGGAATGCAAGTTGGTACAGCCACTCTGGAAAACAGTGTGGAGGTCCCTTAAAAAGTTAAAAATTGAGCTACCCTATGATCCAGCAATTGCACTACAGGGTATTTACCCCAAAGATACAGACATAGTGAAGAGAAGGGCCATATGCACCCCAATGTTCATAGCAGCATTGGCCACAATAGCTAAACTGTGGAAGGAGCCGAGATGCCCTTCAACAGATGACTGGATTAAGAAGATGTGGTCCATATATACAATGGAATATTACTCAGCCATCAGAAAGAACGATTACCCAACATTTGCAGCAAGATGGACGGGACTAGAGGAGATTATGCTAAGTGAAATAAGTCAAGCAGAGAAAGACAATTATCATATGGTTTCTCTCATCTATGGAACATAAATAGCAGGGAGATTGGTAGGAGAGAAAGGGAAGAATGAAGGGGGGGTAAACAGAAGGGGGAATGAACCATGACAGACTATGGACTCTGGGAAACAAACTGAGGGCTTCAGAGGGGAGAGGGGTGGGGGAATGGGATAGGCTGGTGATGGGTATTAAGGAGGGCACGTATCACATGGAGCACTGGGTGTTATATGCAAGTAATGAATCATGAAACTTTACATCAAAAACGAGGGATGTACTGTATGGTGACTAACATAACATAATAAAAAATGATTATTAAAAAAAACAAACGGCTACATCTAGTTTGTGGTTTCTAGGACAGTAAAAGAACCATCTGCTTCCTTAGAGGCTCGCAAGCTTTCCTCATTCCTACTTCCTGCTTTCCCCCCTCAGCCCTAGGGGTGGTAGGTGCTTCCAGAATCCATACCTCTGTAATATCTTTGTTTTTCATCTTTTCAGTTACCTCATTAACAATTTTATAGCTAGCTATCCACTCTTCACATTAAATGCACTCATAGCTGATCTGGGTTCTGCCTCTTGACCACTTCCTACAGATTTTATAATTTTCAAATCCATATTCTACTTCTTCCTTCTGATGTATATTTTTCTCAGTCCTCTTTTTTTGTTTATCTACTGTTGGTAAGAAGGGTGGTGAATATTAGCTCTAAAAGTTTTGTGGGCACATGTTGTATTTTTAGGGGGAAACTACAAAAAATAATGCAAATTTAGAAAAAGCTTCCAAACAGGGAGAGAGGGGAGAGAACAAAGGACTAAAACAAATGTGGAAAGTTTAATGGGAAGGTGGAAACAATGATTTTTCTTTAATAAAATGATAGTATAATAAAAATAAAATAATAGGAAGAAATTAAATGTATCAATTTTGCTATTAATTATAAATAAATTCTATTTGCCTTCTAAATGGTAGAAATCCACAATCTGAGGAAAACTTCATCATTCTCTTTAACTTAGCTATTAATTTATGAGTTGTTTACTAGATAAGCATCTAAAACGTAATGACCCATAAAGTTAAATAGATTCATGTTCACCATCATTCTTAGAGGGAGTAGTGTATCATTGTATCATTTTGATACATTTATTTTCTCTTTATAATCTGTATTTTATCATCAAGAATTCATAGACACGGTGCTCTTGTATTTTTAGCTAAATTTCTTTTTAAATAACTGCAGATTCATGCAATTTAAGTTCTTCTTGATTTATACGTTTGTGTTCGTGTGCGCATCTTACATAAGTGAACACAAACAGTTCCTGCATTATAGTGGCCTCAAAAAACAAACTCCAGTGTTTAATAAATTTTTTTTTAAATCTCATCACTCAAGTATGGTGGTAAGAAGAAATCAATCAATGACTTTGGTTAATATTATAGTTCCCTAATATTCACCAGGCTTTTACCAATGTTATCAAGCTCCGAGTTAAAAACTTCACATGGATTATCTTACTCATAACGAAAACTGCGTGAGGTAGATATTGTGATCATTACCTGCATTACAGTAAGTCTTTCTAAGGAGTTTCAGTAAGATTAAGTAACACGTTCCAGACCACAGAGCTAGCAAGAGCAGAAATGGGGTTTGACCCCAGGAAGTTTACACCCTTAAATTTTGCCTTACCTGGATTCAGATCTTTACTGGGGGTAAGGAGTGTGTCCCTTGAGTCTAATATGATGTTTGCAATTGAAAAGAGCAAACCTGAAGAGATCAGTCAAACTCAGAGGGTCACATTTAGTTAATTTTCTGCAGCCATACTCCTTTGCTACCATTGTTTATAGATACATGATAGATAGATAGATAGATAGATAGATAGATAGATAGATAGATAGATGATAGATAGATGATAGATAGATAATAGATATGGATATGGATATAGATACATATATAAATGGATATATACACACACACACATATATATAAATTAATTTTTATTTCTTAGAAAACTGTAAGTAGTTGACTCATTGTATTGTTTTCTTCTTGTTTTATCTTTGCATTTTTGTGCTGTGATAGCTCAGAAGTATTGAGGACACAAAATGTCTATGAGCCCAGGTCGAGTCCACTCACTCAGTGCCCCATAAAAAGAGGCTCGGCTATTTTTTACTCTACAATAGACATGTTCAACGGTCACAAACAGCACCTGGCACCCACCCATCAAGGAAATCCCCTTTCTCAAAAGCTTGACCTTTTGACTTCCAAAGACTAGGACAAGGTCCACTGTGCTTTACAGATACAGAGCTATGATTAGAACCCTGTTGGCTTACCTGTTAAATGTTCAGAGTTGCTGCAAGGACACCAAAATGAAGACGTACACAAATATTGACATAGGTCCTAGAAATTGAAAGTACACGAACACAAGAGAAATGCAAAGCCTTTCTTGAAAACGACAAACCACAGATGCATTATAAATTTCAACCCTCGGTATGTCTTAACTTGCCCCCTTACTTAACCTTCTGCAGAGCATTGCGTATTTCAAACCAATATCACTTGAAATGCATTAGAACCATCACCTGGTAATTGTCTTCTCTGGAAGATAACGTTTCTTGGTAAATAAACATTGGGTCCTAAGGAGTAGCTATTTTTAGAAAGAATTCAGGAGAGAGAATTAATGCGGTGATAATAAGGGGTAAAAGTCCAGGAAATGAATACAATGTGTCAAAGAATTCACACAAGTGTTTTCTGTCTTTGGGGATGAGATGAGTTGGGAGGAGAAAGATTGTCATTGGCCTTTAGTGCTTTGTTGCTGAGTAAGTGAAAATAAATGGAAAATGCGGTTCTTCCAATTTCAAACTGTTACAATATGGTTACTTTCATGCCCTACAGAGAATTCCTGAAGGCACAAACCCAGTCACAAATCGGTACACATCAGCATTTTGCATAAAAGGAAAACATCCATATCTGACTCAAGCAACGATGAAATCAATACAGAAACATTTCCAGAGAAGTCCTGCAGGTTTTTTTATGCATTAACAGCTAGTATATCGTGCAAAAAAATCTTCTGACTGTTTAATAAATCAACTTTAGATCCACAATCCCTAAACTTCCATGATTTTCTTTATCATCGCCTAGAGAGCACCCTGCAGACATTAAGTTGCATTTTTTTCCCCTACTGTTTCTACCCTTATTAGATGGTTTATCTCTCTGCTGGTTTTTTGATGGGTTTGAATACAGGGGTTAAATTCATATCTTAGAGTCTTTCTACCACAGCCTCCTCCAAGGCCTGCAGAATTTCATAAAAAAAAAAAAAAAAAAAGAGCATCTGACCAACTCCAGAGCCAAAATGCTGTCCTCAGCTCTCTGGCTTACCTAAACCCCTCTGTCAATAAAATTATGCCCATTCACATAATTGCATTTTATTTTATTTACCACTGAATGTCTGAAATACCGGCATGAGTCAAACAATTATTTAGACACTCCAAAAAGCATACTTGAAAAGGATTTTATGAGTATATTAAATAAAGATAACATTTAAATAACTTCAGGAAATTTTGAATAGTATTTAACATTTTGTTGGTGCAGAAATCTATCACCTTGCATGTTATTAAAAAATTAATTTGATGCTTTTAACAAAATGGAAATATCCATATGATGTGTGATTGGTACGTTGTGAGGATGCTAGTATTGGATAAGAAGGGGGAAATATTTTCCTCTTAATAACTTAGCAGTCGTTGTCATCTAGGCAGAACAAAGAAATCAATCAATCAGCATGGTTTATTTTGGTTAGAATCATCAGATTTTAGGTTAGACCCCTTTGCTATGCAATACCCAAACCTATTGTGATGCCAATCATATTGTTTCTATTGAAGACACCCATGTACTTCTCTGATTGTGCCTCAGTCTTTTCACCTGTAAATTGGGAATAATACTGGCTGTTTTTAGGGCATATATGAATTAACACTTAAACTCATGCTTTGGTCCACACGTAGCATATAGTCAGTACACAATATATTTAGCTATTAGCATCCCCAGTGCCTCATTAGATTGTAAATCCTTAAGAGTTTATATTGGGAGTTTATGAATTGCCAACCACCTAAACTAGGATTTGTTAATTTTTTTGATACTTAAGAACTTGTGAAATGCCTACAAAATTTTACAATAGGCAAATAGCTCCATTTCATGATCAGTTTAGATAATATTTAAATATATAAAAACATGTACTTAAAACACACACACACACACACACACACACACACACACACACACACACACACACGTATATTACGTAACCAAATAGGGCCGTAAAGAAATTCTCCAAACAAGCAGCTGAGATGAGGAGAGTGGCCAGAAAACTTTCATAGAGCATTGGAGTGAAAGGCAGTCAGCCCAGCACCAACCCAGAGAATGAACATTTCGTGTTTAGCATCCTCTGCCTCTCATTTCCTAGCATCCTAGGAGAGGAAGAGGAAGGCTGGCCAGTGTTCCCTTATAGCTACCTTTTTACTCATGAAAAGCAGCACTCAGGGACTTTTTATGAAGAAAGACTCAATGTTCTTTCCACCTAGTCTTTTGAGCCTCTTGGTTTTGGGAAGTGTTTTTCCTAGAGCCTCACAAGCTTGTGAAATAGTGCCAGACAAATCGAGATTTGAATCCTCCCCCTGGCGTTAGCCAGTTATGTTTTCTTCAACAGGACACATAATGAACTGAATATTCCCCTCCTAAATGAGGACAGTAATGTCCAGCTCGCAGGGTTGTAAGGATCAGAAGTAAGTGTCTATGACACCTGTCACAACAGGCATTCAACAGAAGGTGGTTATGATTATTATTAACATCACTGTTACTTTTATGTTTTGCTTATCGTCTTACAGTTCCTATATAGTCCAGAAGGGGGAAAAATAGGCCTGTAATTATGTTTTCTTTGTTTGAAAGCATTTATTGACAGGTTATTATGTGCTGGGTATCTGTTGGGCACTAATATTTCAGTGAACAAGATGATTGCAACCACTGCTCTCATGGGCGTTATTATTAGCTACCAAACAGTTGGTATTGGATAATTAAGTGTGACAATTCTGCAGAGCAGAAGTTCAACATGGGCAAAAGCATGAGGCAGGGAAAATTGGAGTAGAGTCGGTGAGAGCTGGGAATGAGATGGTCGGTAGGGCGGGGGTGCAAGAAGGTCCTTCAGGAGCTGGCAGAGGGCTGAGGGATGTTCTATTTCTGTGCCTCATCTCTGAAATGGGGAGAAAGATAGCACCCACCAACTAGGACTGCTCTGAGGATTAAATAGTGCTAGAGGCCTCCTGAGAGAGTTCTTGTAAAGATTAAATGAATATATGGGAAGCCCTTCGAACAGTACATTTTACACAAAAGTGTTATGGATATTAGCTGTGATGGTGATGATGATGATGATGGTGATGAGAATGTACGGGGGCGGGGGGTAAGCTGTAGGAATGGAGGTTAGTATGTGTCGAGAAAGTGAAGGTCCTTACCTACTGCAGTAACGTTAGTAAAAGCTTTCCCTAAAAGCAGGGAAACTGGATGTTTCAAAATGAATGTGCCTCTACCAAGGCAGGTCGTGGGGTGGAGAGATAGGGGAAGGGCATTCAAGGCAGAGTGATGTATTTTGGTAGCTGCCCAGAGGTCCATGCTGCTAGTCAGCACAGTCTGACGGAATTTTTTTTTTTTAAAGATTTTATTTATTTAACAGAGAGAGACACAATGAGAGAAGAACACAAGCAGGGCGAGTGGGAGAGGGAGAAGCAGGCTTCCCACTGAGCAGAGAGCCCTATGTGGGGCTCGATCCCAGGACCCTGGAATCATGACCTGAGCCAAAGGCAGATGCTTAATGACTGAGCCACCCAGGCGCTCCCGACGGAAATTCTGAAGTAAGTATTTTGATTTTGTTTCGTAGCCACATTTTTTAAAGAGTGGAAAGAAAAAAAGTGAAATCAATGTTAATAATATATTTCATTTAACCCAGTATGTCAGAAATGCCAACATGTTCACATTTCAATATGTTAATATAAGCACATTAAAGAGATGCTTTACATTGTTTTGTTCATACTAAACCTTTGAAATCTTGCACATGTTATACTTAGAGCACATTTCACTTTGGACTAGTCACATTTCAAGAGTTAAATGTACATGTGGCTAATGGCTACCATATTTGGCAATGCAAGGCTAGACAGTCATTTACTGCCTTTTCTTTCAGCCTAGGGAATTCGTACCTTATCCTAGTTGGGTAGATAAACAATGGGACAGGAGAGATGTAATGACTCAGTTTACCTCTTAGAAAGTTCACCTACTGCTGCAGGTGTAGGAGGATGAAGTGGGAGAAGTAGGTCAACAAAGCCCATAAACCAGACGCCCATCATGGTGGTTGCCCAGCCGAGGACTTGGGAGCTGGAATGAAGTTGCAGCAGTGGGGATGGAGAGGAGAATGAAGTCAAAGAATGGTAAGGAAGCCAAGTGCACTGGGTTGGGTGACAGAGTGCACATGAAGCTGGGGAGGAAAGGGTGTGAGAAGAAGAGGCGGGTTTCTGAAGTTCATGCCTGAGTGTCTGGGGTAGTGGTGGTCACTCAGTCAGAGAAAGATGGGGGAATGACTTTTAACTGTACACTTTAACCATAAACAGAGGCTGGCTTTTTGTGCAAAAGCAAAGTCCTGCTATAGATTAGCACTCCTCAAAAACATTATTTGCCACAAAGTAAGAATGCATCTTAATCATCTCCTCAATCAAAGTTTTAAACTCAGACTAAAATCTCTTTTATTAGGACATACTTCTTTTATTTCCCATTTAAGCCAATGGACATGTGGAGTCTTTAGTCATTAGCGAGTTGTTACAAGGCACCAAAGCATGAATTCTGCAGGCAGAATGTCTGGATTGCAATGTCAGCCCTGCCACTTACTATGTAACCTTGGACATTGCTGAATTTCTACGTGCCTCAGTTTCCTCAGCTGTGACAAGGAGTTAGTGCTACCAGTAAGCCCACAGGTTGGTAAAATGTTCGGAATGATTCCTAGCTTATAGGAACAGACATAAATGTCTGTTAAATAAACATGTTTTAGGCAACCTGACAGAATTTGTCCTCTTTGAAAATAAGGTGACTTATATCTTCATTGTCTAAAGCATTTACATTTTATTTGCATCTAGAGATTTTAAAAATGCTATTTCAAATTAATCCCAAATATTTTCATTGAAGTGATTAGTCAAAAAGTACTTGTTTTTATTTATTTTTATTTTATTTATTTTTATGTTTTTTAAAGATTTTATTTATTTGTTTATTTGAAAGAGCACAGGCGCGAGGGGCAGGAGAGGGAGAGAGAGAATCCCAAGGAGACTCTGTGCTGAGCGCAGAGCCCCGTCATGGGGCTCGATCCCACAACCCTGAGATCATGACCTGAGCCCAAATCAAGAGTCAGACCCTTAGCTGACTGAGCCACCCAGGTACCCCAAGAGTATATGATTTTAAATCCTATTTTTTTCTCCTGAATATGGGCTATGGTCACAGCAAAGAACTTCTACTGACAGGTAATTCTTCAACATTTTTTAAAACGTTTAGTAAAGAACAATAAAAAAAAAAGTGAAAAAAAAGAGGATTTTCCATTTAAAAAACATTTTTTCATGTATTTTCCTTATTTCTTTCTCTGGAATTGAAATGTTCATTTTCATCCTTTAGTTCTTTTTTTTTTTTTTAAGATTTTATTTATTTATTTGACAGCGAGAGAGAGACAGCCAGCGAGAGAGGGAACACAAGCAGGGGGAGTGGGAGAGGAAGAAGCAGGCTCCCAGTGGAAGAGCCTGATGTGGGGCTCGATCCCAGGACTCCGGGATCACGCCCTGAGCCGAAGGCAGATGCTTAATGACTGAGCCACCCAGGCGCCCCTCATCCTTTAGTTCTTGAGAGAATAAAAGCATTTATAAAAGAAAGCCTGGCTTAATTTGTATTTTGTTTTGTTTTATTAAATACCCATTACGTTCTATATGAAATACCTCAAGACAATAAAACCAGGAATTTAAAAAAATCTAAGAACCATTTCAGGATATTGTGTTCTTAATTCTATATTATAATGGCATCTAATATGTGCCAGACTCCATATTAAATAGTTTATAAAAGTGCGGGAATATCACACTGTGCAGGTTGAAGTGTGGTCAATTCTATTTGGGGTGAGTAAGTTAGGGAACAAAAGAACACCCACACACTTCAGAGGAGCTGTGTCTCTCAAGATGATTGTGCATTTTCTGTAGGGGTTGGAGGGGGAGAGGCTGGGTTTTCTGGATAGACAGAGCCTGTAACCATGGAAAAAGATAAAAATACGGCAAACTCTCTGTGAGCTGGTAGCTGAGTGGGCTATTGGGGGGCAGGTTTGTAATTATAGGGCAATATAGTTAGTGCTGGATAGATGGAACATCCCATATTTTAGAAGGAAAGAGGTAAGAGATACTTAGACTCCTTGAGAAAACTACAGAAAGTCTCACATAGAAGGAGACATTCCCTAACATTAAAATTTTTCAATCTCTCATGCTTAAAGCCAACATGAGCTCCGAAGAAGTCGATGCATTAAATAGTCACATCACTTTACTTTCCCATAGGGTCTTAGGGAATAAATCCCTGCAGAATCCTTTCCCTTTGTTTTCCTATGAATTCTCTGATGTTGGAATTTTCTAGGTGCAGGAGTTGCCCACGTTTATTTTATTTAGGAAACCATATGCCTTTTGAGTGTCACAAATAGAGATAGTTTTCCTGTCTGCTCCCATGTCTGAGAGAGGAAGAGCAGGGAGAAAGCCAAGGGCGAGCTGTTTCAGGTTACAGACTCAAACCACCCAACTGAGGCAGATGACATCGCACAGGGAAGAATCATATTTCTATTATCTGTGGGGATGAAAGGATGGAAGGAGAGAGCTAAAAGGAGGCTTCTGATTTGCCTTTGGTTTATTTTGGAGACCTCAGACTCCGTTGGTTTTAGGTGCCATCTTGACTCAGATCACTCACTCTATCTCTTCCTGTGTTCCCCTTGTACCTCACCTAGTCAGGAGAACACTTCAGTGGCTTCATTTTCCAAGGAGCTTCCCTGTTGGGCATGTAATTTTAATCCGGTCATAAAACCATGATCAGTGATGCCATTTGCATCATAGGTAAACCAGATAGCCTGTACAATGTGTGGAGACAGGGCGGTAGGCATCACTACTATTTATATCCCCCCTCGAAACAACTGGCCCTGGCAGGTAGTTCCAAATCTGTAAACACATACAGCAAGTTATTTGTTTCTTAAATGAATTTACATCCAAATTTGAAAAGAGTCGCATTTTAGTGTAAATAGATAAATGATTTTTGAACATAGTTCTATCAGAGAACTCCACCACAAAATATTACAATTCATTCATCTTTAAATTAAAAGCAGCAAAGGTAGCAGCAAGCCCATTGGACCAGAAACCAAGAATCCTGGGTTCTCTGTGTGATCCTGAGTAAGTCACTTGACCTCATCCATGAAATGAGAGGATGAGCTTGCTATTTCCTAAGCTTGCCTTCAGTTCTGCCATTATGTAAGTAAAATATCTAGATATCAGGTAACTTGGGTAGTTGCCAATTTTTCATGCTGTAAATCCAGTAGGATTATTATAAATATAAGGTGTCTCAAATTGGGAAAAGGAATCAGTGATATCATTTTAGATCTGCTAATTTAGTAACCTAATTTATAAACCTAACCAATTATTAATGATGACTTTAGGGTTTTTGTAGGATTATGGTAATAAGTTAAATGAAATTCTGCTAACTTAGGATCTTACATTTTTATATAAACATTTTTGGCATATCTTATCTGCTTTATGATCTATCATTGACAACTTAATCCAATTACAACAAGAAATAGTTGGCTCCTTAAAATATGCATTTAAGAACCTAAATCAGGGTCTTGGCACCAAAAATTAGGTATGTGAGGAATCAAGTACTAATATGAAGTTCTAAATATAGAAATTTGTTCACTAATAAGGTCTAGGGCTTGAAAATTAGGCCAGCATTGTGCTTTACAAGCTAAATAACCACAGTTAAAACTAAAATTGGGAACTTTGGACAAACATTTAGATGCTGCTGCTTTGAAGTCCAGAAAAGTAATATGAATAACTGCAAACGAATGTCACATTGATTTTATTTGGATTAATTACCAACATTTTAGTGTGCTTTTCTTTTTATATATACAGTACTTTGAGTAATAGTCTTTGAATGGTTATTGAATTCTCTTGCTTAGTTTGTAAGTATAGAAAAGTTTTGTTTTTTTAATTAGCTGTATATTTTGTTATTTTTATAAAGAGAAACAATTTCTGGCTAGTATTTTAGGTTAATAAGTGATGATATTTCTTAGCAAAATTTTATCTGTATAGATCACAAAAATTGCATATATAGGGAACAGGTTATTTGCTTTTAGAAAAGGAGACATATTTAGAATTTTAGTCAAAGCTGCAAACTTTCATGATTGAAAAATATAAGAATTACATTGTTTACACCCAAAAATCTTCAACCACTAGAGTAAATTATAATTGAAGTAGACCCATTTCGAATCAGAAATATCTGTATATAAATCAGGGCTCTCCTACTTTCTTATTATTTATTTTTAAGTGCATTTAATTTCTTTGAGCATGTTTTCCATCTGTAAAATGGCTTAATGTTTATATAATTGTTGAGAATATTAGGAAAGTAATGTGTGCAAGGGCCTACCAAAATCCTGGCATATAGAGATGTTCAACATAGTGTATCTTCTGATTAGGACTCTACTATTTGCCAATAATAATAGACCCCTACTAGTAACTTCTTACAATAATACCCAAGAGCCCTGATTGATGTTTCATATTGAAAACATATCCCTAATTCAGTTTGATCTATACCATCTATGTACCTTCCCTGAGTCCTTGGCTTAAATGCTTAACACTTGGGCCTCACTTTACCATATCAACTTCTGCCCCAACGTTGTTTCACTGAGCCTAACAGGACCCTCTCGAGAGAAAACTGGGCATTTCTGTCCAGTTAATGGGAATCATAGTTTGCAAACAAGTTAGTGATGGTGTTGTTTGGGGGATGTTAGCTGCCAAATACCATTTAAGATATACTTTTCATTTGCTCTGAAAAAGCCACATTGCTTTGAAATCCCTTCCAGATTTCTTTAAATGAAATCCAGAATATGTTAAATTAGAACCATTCCTTAAAGATACTGATTACACACTGATCTGTTAGCAAAGTATGCAAATTAAGCCAACTTTGAGATTTGTAAAAGAAGCATAATAATTTCAAATAATTATCTAATAATAAAAGGAACCACCTCAATGCACCTTTGCTTATCAACTAGATAGACGAGTCTAAGTACTTACTGTATTTCAGAATTGCATGCGCATGGTGTATGGCCAGAAAGCGACCAGCTCCCGTGCATGGCTCACAGTCCTACTCGAGCAGGGTGCAGGGTGTTCTCCACTTTGGAATTTGCTCTCCATTGAGTTAGACAAGCTACAGCCTGGTGACCCTGGAGCATGGGGCAAGGCCCATTTATTTACTCAGGATTCTGCCTCGGGGGCTGGACTATTGAATGAGTGATATGGTGTTTGAGACACAGTGGAAGGTACAGCCTAATCCATTTTATCAATATGTTCACGATTCTGTTTGTGCTTCTGTGCTTTGTTATTTTAGGTGTTAGTTATTAGGACCCCAAAGATGTGCATATTTCGATCGCTGTGTTCTTTCGCAAGAGCAGACTTGAACACCATATGCTTCCATTAAATGAGAGAAAGCATCTTCTTATGTACTCGTTCTTTCCTATCTGTTAAGTGAGATGGCCTGCTTTTCAGGGTCACGGGTGTTTGGTGCCCTTATTTTTCTCTTCTATTCTGGTAGATATCTGAAACACCTAAAATTCCACTACAGAATGAAAACTTGCTTTTGACAAATCATATCCCGACGTTTGCTTTTGGATAGCGTGGCATTCTGAATCTGGCACGAGTTCTCAGTCATTGACATAAAACTGGGAAAAGGATTGTTTTTGAAGGTCCCCTTCTGATAGAAGCACATCTGCATAGGGTGGTACTTATTTCCAAATATAACTTTGCATCAATTAAGCTCAAAATTAAGTATGCATTTTCAGCAAAGTACTGAAATTTGGGTTTTGAAAAGACCCAATGAAAATCTTGATGATTTAAGAACGTTTTTTCATAGTTTTACCAGGAGAAATGGTAGTTAATATGACTCTCATTTCATAGAGAATAGGGAAAAGGATTCTCCTTTTTCTTAAGTTAAATGAGTTAGTGGAGGCCACCAAAAGTGAGCCCCAGTGCTTGTGAGGGTCATAATTCCTAAGGGTGCAACTTTCAATTCTGATTAAGGACAATGGCCTAAAAATAAATTAGAACAATCCCTAAAATGTTACATATGAAAAATATTTTAAATCTTTATGAGTTCTTTTTACATTGAAAACACAATGCATAATTGTACAATTCTATTTGAGGAAGGGGATTAAGCCATTTTCTAAAATTTATTTTACTCCTTTGTGACTTGAAAGGATTTCCTTAATATGATTTAATTTTGATTTTGGCAATTAAACCTTCTATATAATAAAAAGGCAGTGGCTGTTCATAAAAGAGAGTAAGTGTTACAAGGGATATAACCTTTGGAAGTTTTTGAGTCTAGAAGTTAACATAATAAAAAACTACAGTCTAAAACGGAGGCTATGTAAATGTGATACTATGGTCCTTAAGTATATAAATGACTTTCCTACTCAGTATTTACTTTTGCCTTGCTCCTATATATATCATGCAAATATATATTTACCTTTAAGAATATATACCTTGGAACTTTTACTTTGGTTCTTTAAAAATATACATTAAGTAAGTTATCTGTATTCATAAATGTATATTAGCACTGCCAGAATTAACCTGCTATGTATTATTTAAATAGATAGTCTATACTTCTATGAAGACTGGGTTTGCTACTTGCACCACTTTAAATATCCAGGTCAGAAGAAAAACAAAATAAAATAATGCCCTCCCCTAAATTATACAAACTGAAACCCATATGCTTTCAAGCTGAATGACTTTTCCCCATTAAGGTCAAACGTAGTTCGTAGAAGAAATGCTCTGTTATATTTTTAAGGTGCTGTTTTAGAAAGAAAATAATTTTATTCAGTCGATATCCACAAGATGCAACATGATATTCTGTTTTAAAACCCTCTAAAAATCTCTCCACCAATCTCAAAATCAATTACTGAAGCTTGTCCACTTGGTCACAGGTTAGTTGTCCTGTTTGCAATGTGGCTGGACGACATTCTTATTCCCACTTATAAGGTAAGATAGAATATCCAGATCTTTCTAAGGATTTTGTCTTTCAGTGGCTTTACATATGGGGGTAGAGAGTTGGAAGAGGTAAGGGCATGGGTGCATTTAGATCTATTTGTTAATTTAACCATCTTCATTGGAATCTTAAAATCTGCTACAGCTAAGTGTTTGTGAGATTGTATGATTTTTTACACAGATCTATTTCATTCCGAGCAAAATCTTGCAAATGTGTAAAATGCATCGAAAACTGTCCCATCTTCCTCTTTCCCTTCCCTTCTTTTCATATACCCATAAACGACCCAGTTTATGAGCATGCAAGCTGATATGCTCCTTTCTGGTTTTTATTCCTCTTTAGAAAAGGTAGACCACAAACGCATTAGCATAGACAAACTGCTGGAATCAGTAAAGTTTGAAGCTGACACACTTATAGAGTCCTGCTTGCCAAAAATAGGATTTCATTTGTACTGTCATTTTTTCCCCTGAACCAGTTTTGCCAATGCTATAGGAAATGCCAACTTTGGGCATGCAGGATTGGGGAACACGACGTTTCAGTAGATGGCGCTTCAACACAGCCCACCTGCTCCAGGGCGTGCGTGTGCACTCAACTTTCTCATACCTGAGGTGCACGGGAGACCCTTGGCCCAGTTCGCTCACGGTTCAGCTAGATTGTTGTCTCCGCTACTCACTACCCCAAACGCAGCGGAAACATCTGAACAGCAGAACTGTTAGTATAATCCTTGGTCGTTATTTGAACACACACACACATTCATACATACTTATACTAGCTCTACTTCTAAAGTTAAAAACCAGAGAAAATCTTCACATTTCAATGGTAGCTCAGGAATTTCAGCTTCACTTTTCTTTATTCTTTGATTGAGTTATTGGTTTATATTGCATTTGCATATATGTATGTCATTGTTTTTTTTTCCCTTAAAACACAAGATTGCAATATTTTTGCAACGTTTATTCTTAGAGGAAAAAAAATAGACCTTTCCTTTTTCAAATCATTTTACTATTTAAATACGTGAAAGGATAGATGAAAATGCCAGCAGCTCTTTTTTTTTTTTTTAATTCAGTAAAAGGAAGCATCTGCAGCAGTGTTCCCAACATGTCTATAAATTGACATAAACCAGGATGATTAAGTGGACGATGAGCCACGTGTCATTGACAAACAGGAACAGAGATGCCTGGAGTGAAATGTACTAGAAGGGGTTTCACGGCACCAAGGAAGCTCCCTATGGTCCATTGACCTGAAGATCTCTGCAAACTTCATTCCAAGAAAAGACAAGGGAAGAGATGGGGATACTTTAGCAACGACTAGCCACTCTCAAAAATATGAGAAACTGATAACTATTCAATTTTTCCCCCGAGTTATTGCCCAACATTCAGAGTTTGGAATATCATTACAGATATTTTAGATTTTGTGTAATTTGCTCGTGTTTTCTTAAACTCTTCTAACTATACATTAAATAGATTTTCCCTTTGAAAATATGGTGATATTAGGAAAATACCCCCTGCTTCTTCTTTATAAACTCTTTGCCTTTCAGTCTGCTGTTTTCATATAAATTGAATTAAAATATACCTTTTAAGATATTGGATAGGACAGAAAATGAATATAAAATAACTCGCACAACTGTTATTTAATGTATTATATTGATATACAAACTAAATTTATATATAAAGTAATAACATTTATAATTGATGTGAGATACACTAATTAAATGAATGAAATAAAAAAAAGAAAGTTTTTGTTTCTCCTAGATCACCATTGTTTGTTCTATAATTCCTAGAAACATAAAAAAAAAAAAAATTAACGGAACAGATACATTTTGGGTTCTATCACATTAAAAACAACTTTCAGAGAATGAAAGATAATAACATAAAGCATAGT